>NC_143560.1:111448214-111774642 GCF_054136105.1 Typopeltis vanoorti | reverse complement strand
CATGCACATAGGCACTACAACACAGTAACTGAGAATGAAGTGATGAAGCTATTGTTCTCCTAAAAGTCCTGATGGTGCCCTCTAGCGGGCTAAGTAGGTGTTCTTGGCCATTGGGCTGAAGGTGTGCTGATGTAGGCCTCCCAAATTTGGGGCAGTCGCATACAACCAAATTTGTTGAGGTTTGGAGAGTTTCTTAGGGCTGAGCCTGATTCCATAAATAGTCTTTCGAATTTGTATTTGCTACGGTGTATTACTGTAGATTTCTTCCACCGTATTCTGTGGCGTGTATCCAGAGCATGGTCTGCAAGACCAGAATGGCTGTACTTGTGAAAACGGATGTAGTCCTTGTGTTTAGAAATTCTGATATTCGCTGTCCTGCCTGTTTGGCCAAAGTAAGACAGTTTACAACTGCAAGGGACCTGGTATACACCAGGTAGATCTAGGGGGAAGTGGTTGGTCTTTGGTGGAGCAGATAAAGGATGCCAATTTTCTGTAAGGCCTGTAACAAGAGGTCAGGTCATGTTTTTTTAAAATTTTGGTTAATTTTTTCCGAGGTGCCTCGGATGTAGGGAATGGTGATGAATTTAAAGTAATCTTTGTTGTGAAGGGGGGGGGGGGGGTTGTGGTTTGTTGGTTTCAATATTTTTTGTGGGGGTAGCCATTGACTGAGGAAGTGTTGAGGATGCGATTTAGTTCAGTGTTTAGGTCCTTGTCGTTAGAACACATCAGTTTAGCCCTCTTGTATAATGTTTTCACCACTCCTTATTGTTGTGTGTATGGGGGGGGGGGATTGTTGGTGAATGTACCTGCCTGTATGGGTGGGTTTTCTATAAACTGAGAAAACCAAGGTTCCATCAGGCTGGTGGGTGACTAGTCTGTGTAGGAAAGGGAGACTTTTCCAGAGTGAACTTGATTCTGGGGTGTTGGTTGTTTATTAAGTATGTTAAGAAGGAGAGGAGTGTATCAGAGCCATGTGGCCAAATAGTGGGCACATCATCAACATAGCAAAGCCATATGGTTGGTTTTTGTGGGGCAGAGGCTAAGGCTTTTTCTTCAAAGGTCTCCATAAAGAAATTGGCCAAGGATGGGGAGAGTGGTGAACCCATGGCACTGTCCCCTCTATTTGTTTGTGGGACGTAATGGCACATTTTCTTTATGTATTTTTGGTAGTCCATAAATAAGGGGGGGGGTATATAAGAGTTAAACAGTTTTAATCTGTTAGTAACTTCTACAGGCCAAGAGGTGACGTTCTTAAGGAGCCTGTGAAGTTTTCTGATTTGTGAGTTGGTGGAATTGTATTCAATAGGGAGGTAAGTAGCTCGATCTAATAGAAGAGCATTAAGCTTACCTGTGGTAAGCTTAATGCTCTTCTATTAGGGCTTCTGGGCTTCTGTTGACTCTAAAAACAATCTCCGACTTGTAAGAGCCTCTGTGTAGTACTTTTTCGTTCTTCCAGTTGAGCCTGTGTGCAGGGGTATCCAGAGCATGGTCTGCTAGGCCTGACTTGCCATAGTGATAATGCCGGATGTATCTTTTGTGTTCGCTGATGCAGATGTTTACAGTTCTTCCTGTTTGACCGTAGTAGGCTTGATTACATGAGCAGGTTACTTCGTAGACTCCTGGTTGTGATAAAAGAGGAATATTGTCCTTGGGTGAGTGGATAAGGGTTGCTAATTTGCCACATGGTCTGAATGTGGTGCGTAGTTCATGTTTATTAAGCATTCTTGAAATCTTTTCTGATGTGCCTTCAATGTATGTGATGGTGACTGCTTTGTTGTAGTTTTCTGTGGTGGATAGTGGGAGTGGTTTCTTAGGAGCGTTTAGTATTTTGTTTATCTTATGGGGATTATAGCCATTGGCCAAGAAGGTGTGGCATAAGCGAGCCAGTTCAGCAGCAAGAGCATTGTCATTGGAACAGATTGCTCTTGCTCTGTGGGTTAGTGTTTTTAAAATGCCATATTGTTGAGAAGGGTGATGTTGTGATTGATTGTGTAAATATCTCCCTGTATGTGTGGGTTTTCTAAAAACTGAAAATGATACGGAACCATCTGGAAAACGTGTGATTAGTGTATCCATGTAAGGCAGACAGTTATTAGCTTCCAGTTCCATTGTAAAGTGGATTTTTGGATGTTGGCTATTTAAATGCGCTAAGAATGTTTCCGATGTCTCTGGGCCATGTGACCAAATAGCAAGCACATCATCAGCATAGCGTAGCCAAAGTGTTGGTTTGAGAGTGGCTGTACTGATTGCTAGTTTTTCCAGGTGTTCTATGTAAACATTGGCTGGGGGGGACATGGCTGTCCCATCTATTTGTTTATATATTTTCCCTTTCCATGTGAAATATCCTGCATGTATTGTAAATTTGAATAGTTCAAATATATCAGGGGGTAAGTGTGACTTCAGTAGATTGAGGGTTTCTATTAGTGGTGCATTTGTGAATAGTGAGGTGATATCAAAGCTTACTATTAAGTCTGAGCTTTTAAGGGTATGGTGTTGTAAGATGCTTTTTAGGTGAGCTGAATTTTTGACAAAGGAGGGAGAATTGTTTTGAGAGTGGCTTGTAGCTTAGCTAAATGTCTAGCCAGTTTGTATGTGGGACTATTTATACTGTCCACAATTGGGCATAAGGATGTACCTTGTTTGTGAATTTTGGTGCTCCATAAATCCTAGGTGTTTTAATATGGAAGGGCTTGAGTTTGTTTACTGTGTCTTTGGGCCAGGAAGTGACTTTTTTCAATAATTTACGTGCCTTATTCTTTTGTGTGTTGGTGGGATTGCAATCTATAATTTTGTATGTTGACTGATCTTGTAATAGTGTGTGCATTTATTTGTTTTCGTATTCTGTTGTGTCCATCACCACAGTTGCATTCCCTTTGTCTGCTTTTGTTAAGATCATAAGATTATCATTTGTTATGATAATCTTATGATAGTCTTATGTGATAGCTACAATTTTTTTTTCAGATAAGTTAATAAATTAATTATTTATTTATTTTTCTGTGTTCTAATATATAACACCGGCGAAATATCAGCAATAAGTTAATTATTTACTTTTTTTTCTGTGTTCTAATATATACCATTAAAAAATAAACAACATGTACGACGAACACATAAGTCTGTCCGCACCTTTATATTCCTTGTCGGATGTTGGTTTTTGGTGGTTTTGCTTTGGAGAGGACACAAGCTACATCCAGTCTTACACTGTTGACTATTTCATTCGGAATGTGGCGGATTCTGCATTCGATCTGGATCATAATATCCTCACTAGGTATTTTTCTTGGAGCAATGGCAAAGTTGTGGCCACATGAAAGCGCGTTGAGTGCTTTGGATTGACTGTAGAGTTCTTTTTTAATTTCTCAAATTTTTTGATCTGTCGACCTCTTATTTTTTCAAATCCTTTGTCTGCTGTGGTACACGAGACGTCATGTAAAATTGACCAAAGCTCGTGATTTAAACTGCACAAAATTTCTTCTTCAAGAGCACAAATAGCTTTGTTAATCTCAGCTAAGACAAACCATGAAGATGGCAACATGACATTGCCGAAATATCAGAAATATTTATTAAAGTGTAATTTCATTTATATTATTATCTATGTTGTCAATTCCTTAAGTGATTTAGTAATGCATAACCAGCGTATAAGCTTGTCTACTTAAGTTTCCCAAATTTTAAAAGTGATAGTCTGTTGGCAGAAGCTCTTTGAAAAGATATATTTAAAATAATCAAAATAACAGTAGTTAAAATGATAATCCCAAAAGGCCATGAATATTCCTGTAAGCAATGCATTTGTGGAGAAAATATTTTCCATTATGGAATTAGTGAGTGCTTAGGAATTGATACCTCATCCTACCCAAGTTCAGGTAGAACTATGTACTTGTATTAATAACTTTAATATGACATGTAGGGAATTATTTGAATGAGTGGAATGCATTGCCTGACTCAGTTGTGAGTTCTTCATCTGTAAATGTATTCAAGAAGAGGTATGATAGATATTGTTTTGACAGTTTGGGTCTCCCACGATGAGTCTACTGACTCCATGGAGACACCCGTAATAATAATGATAATTCCCTGAATTACTTGATTACTTTGATGGACCTGTATTTTACTCAGGATTTCTCCATGAGTGCAGGTCACAAAGATGCCTCCAATGATCTTAATCTTCAGCCTCTCTCTTCCATGTTATACCCATAGATTTCACGAGTGGATCTGCCCATCTTGTAGGTGGTCTTCCTGGTTTTATCTTTAGTCTTGGTTGCCAGTTGAGTATTCTATATGCCCTGCCCATCTCATCCTGCTTTCATATACTGCAGTTACCATATCTTTTATGCCTGATCTCTTTCGTTCCATGTTTCTAACATGTTCTATTTTGCTGGTGTTACAAATCCTGCATGCTATTGCACGCTTAGTTATTCTGAGAGTCTCTTCTTATTTTCTTGTTGTATTCCATGTTTCTGATCCATATGTGAGTGATGAAAGAATGTCACTATTAAATAGTTTTGCCTTCGCAAAGTTTTTGACATCACTATTAAATAGTTTTGCCTTCGCAAAGTTGTCAAGATTTGGATCAATAAGTGTTTCTTTTAGTCTGTTGAATAATAGCCATATGGTAAAATGATTTTCTTGTCGTATTTCATGTTTCTGATCCATATGTGAGTGATGGAAGAATGTCACTATTAAATAGTTTTGTATTCTATATAGTTGAGTATTCTATATAATAAGTTGAGTATAATAATAGTCATGCAGCTTTCTTTCTTTTTTTGCTAGTTCTTCAGATAAATCATTATTCATTTTTATTGTTTGTCCTAAGTAATTGTAGGAGTCAACTTGTTCTATAGGGATGTTATCAATACATAGGTGGCTGTCACTTGTGTACATGTTTTTGATCCATTTTGTTTTTTCTAGATTCATTTCTAAGCCTATCTTACTGCTGTTTGTGTATATTTTTTCACCCATTTCTTCTAGGTCTTTTGGGTTGTGGGATATCAGTACCAGATCATCGGCAAACATAAGGATTTATAGTTTTTCACCATCTATGTTTATTCCTCTGTTTAGGTTATTTTTTTTCAGAATGGATTCTAAAGTGCTGATAAATAGATTTGGGGAGATCACATAGCCTTGGCAGATCCCTCTCTTTATATTTATAGGTTGATCAAATTGGGTTATTTGTGTGGTCTGATTTTTGTTAATTTCTTTTATCACGTGATGTAAGTAGGGTCCACATTTATTTCCAGTAAGGCACTGATGACTGCATTGTGCTCTATTGTATCAAATGCTTTTTTAAAATCAATAAAGAGGAAACAGAGGGATTTGGTATTCTCTGCATTTTTCTGTTGTGAAATGACCTGGATATGATCTATTATGGAGAAGCCTCTTCTGAATCCTGCCTACTCTCTACTGGAGTTGTCTTTGAGTGTGTTTTGGATTCTGTTCAATATTACTCTGTTCATGATTTTATATATGTGAGAGAGAGTAGACAGACTGGACGATAGTTTTTTATTTCTTCCTTGTTCCCTTTTTTGAATAGAAATATGGTTTTTGAGGTCTTCCATTCCCCTGGAATCTTTCTTTCTTTGAAGTACCATGTGAATCTGGCAGCCAAGGCTTTGAAAATAATTGGTCCACCTTGTTGGATTTCTTCAGCCTTAACATGATTAAGTCCTGAGGCTTTACCTTTACTCATTTTCTTAAGGGCATGTTCTGTTTCTTCTGGAAGTACATCTGGTATATTGCTTGGTTTTGGAATGATAGGTTCTGAAACTTGGCACTTAGTTTCATAGAGATCATTATAAAAATTCTGCACAATTTCTTCTATCCTTTTTCTCTTAGTATGTTTTTCTCCATTTTGATCCTGTGAAGCAGATGGAATTGACTGTTTAAAATTTAAGTCTTTCTCTATTTTTTTTAGGCTGGTTTTTGCTTGCACTACTTCTCATAGTTTTTGTATTCTAGAAAATTTTCTTCAGATTTCTTCAGTTCTTTTTCTCTTTTTCAGTAGTTCTATAGTTTGAAGTGAGATATATACTAGGGGGAACCACCCCTAGTATATATATATATATATATATATATATATATATATATATTTGTAGATAAGCTTGTTCCAATTCCAATATTATTCACATTCTCAGTTAATATCTCTTCTTTACTAAGTATTAGATCATACCAAAGTTATTTGTTGTGCTATATCCATTCTTCTTCTTTTGAGATTATTGAAATTTCCACTAGATCTTTTTCTAGTTTATTTATATGCTTCATTAATAAGTTTTGATGTCCTTGTCAATCATTGGTGAGCTTTTCATTTACTTCTGTAACCACTTAATGATTCTGATGCATGTTTCTCCAGGTGTTGCTTGTAAGTTTTTTGTAATACAAACTTTTAATACAAATATTAAAGCTGTACTGTGTTTTGTAGTCAGAATTGATTGTATACTTGACATTAATTGAAAGGAAAAATTTCAATTCTGGGATGCAATCATAAAATGAAGCTTTTGTTTTTGTTGCATAGATAAAGCCACTAATTCAATTTATTATTAATTTGGGAAGTAAAAGTGAAAATCACAACCCATGTCCTAATTAAGTACAGTCAACTTACACAATAGAAAAGTCAAAATGGCTCATGGGAATACTTTATAATAGGGAATAATTAGTTATATTGAATTTCCAAGAAACAGAATTATGCCTATATGATTTCGGTTAAGACTTGTTGATAGTTTGTTATAATGATATTTGCTGTACCAAATATTGAAAATACAAATATACAATGCAGGCAGTAATTTTATCGTTAACTCAATAATTCAATACCTGTTTGTCACCTCTCCTCTCAACTGTCAAATTACAGGTTTCATTGTATTGTGATCATTAACATTCTCTTCATTCCTTGTAAATTTATTATCAAAGGAGGCTATTTGAAAATGCAAAAATAAATAAATCTAATAATTTTAAATGTTAATTTTTTATATATATATATATATATATATATATATATATATATATATATATCTGGTAGATACTTATTTTTCCCCCTTTAAACTTTATTATAGGGAGCTACAGGATCTATGGGACCAACTGGAATGGTAAATACTCTTTTTTTATTTTTTTTTTTATTATGAAACTGGAAATTTTGGATAGTAGCTATTTGAATTCAGTATTTAAAAAAAAATATATATATAGTTTTTTTGGTATTGACACCACAATTGTAATATAAATAAGGAGTTTATTAAAAATAAGCAATTAAAACCTGACAAGTTTTGTGCATTGTAAGACTTACGTCATCAGGGATAGTGGTACATGAAAGCTTTACACAACAGAGACCTATTAAAAGTTGAATACACATATTAGATGTTTTTGATAACTTCACAACTGTTAAATATAATTGATAAACCAGAATACAAATGATAAATCCATTACTGTGTATGTTTGTTGTAACATTGCTAGTTGTTGCTGTCACATTCTGTGGTATCACACGTGCTATGTCCTAGGTCTGTGGCAGTTAAATTTTTGATGAAAGCAGATACTTGATGTAAAATTAACCCTTGATTTTTATTGTATTGTGTAGGGATCCTAAGCATTTCTGAAGATTCTTTAAATTTTCTTGTGAAACAGTTATTATCAATATATATACGACATTTTTGTTTATTGCCAGAGTACTTGATGGCCAGTAGTGGTTGTGTGGAATTCCAGGGCCTGATTTATGCTCTCTTTTTTTTTTTTTTTTGACAATGTTTACGTATTCAGACATGCAGATCTCTCCCGACCTTCCTGTCTGGCCTACATAACAAATGCCACAAAAGCAATGAATCTCATAGATGCCTGGTTTTTTCATGGGCTGATGTGGAGGTTTTGGTGGATGTAGGAATCTTGATATTTTTTGTAAAGGTAAAGGTAGCTACTTTATGTTGTATTGGCATTGTGATCATTGTGATTGAAAGAGATGTATTAAGAATTTTTCTGATCATCTTGGGTTCAAAACCATTAAGTGTATTAATTATTTAATGTGCCAAAGGGCTACAACATGACTATAACTTAAACCAAAATGACCGTTTCCTTACCAAAATTTGCAAAACCTTATTAGTTGTAATTTTTTTTTTTTTTACCCAATTTATAGAGCCTCCATAGCTCAGTCAGTATAAAGGAAGCCCCTTGGTTGGAAAGATCTGCGTTTGATTCCCGTTCATGATGTGAGGAACTGGTCTCTTTCAACTAAAAGTGAGTTAGCCGATCTCATATGGAGTTGGGGTTTTATCACCTGGAAACTCGGGTTTATTGTCCCCCAGAACAGGCAAACCAGTGGCCTGTGAACACATGCATCTACAGACATAGACACACTTTGAATAAGGAGTAACCAACCTATTCCAAAATATAGGGTGGCCATAATTAAAGAAGAGGCATTCGAAGCCCTGTAGCAAAAATGTATTGGATGAAATTCAACCAAGCTTGGTGTAAGTACACTCTGAAACATGGGTTTTTATTTAAAGAAGATAAAAATGGTACAAAATTCTCCTACTGGAGGACATTTGGCACTATAAATGCATGGGTTGTGATTAATTAAACAGTAATGGCTAGAAGAGGCACAAAAAAATCAATTTTGTGTTCATATAACTTACAGATGTGGTTCAATATGTCCTCCTTTCAGGTGCTCTAAGAACTGCATTCTGGGAATGAGATTTTCTATAGTGGAATGCCACAGATCTGCATTGATTTGCCTCACATACTGCACCATTCTGTCTTTCAAGGTTGCTGAATCAGGAACATGTCTTTTGTACACCACATGTTTCAGATGGCCCCACGACTAAAATTCACAGGGGTTGAGATCAGGTGAACAAGGTGGCCATGCTGTGGAAAATGCACAACTAATCACTCTGTTTTGTTAAGCATTTTCGTAACATTTGCTATACCAGCAATCCAATATGAATGGTTCTCCATCTTGAATGAATATAGTCAAGGAATCTTCACTGCTGCAGTTGTGGAACAACAAAATTACAGTGTCTCTTGATACTTAACAGCAGAGACAGTATGAGTCACTAGTTCTGGCAGGCAAAATTCTTCAAAAAAGTACAAACCAATAATAAATGATTATTGAAACCACACTGTGACTTTTGGTGAGTTCAAGGGAGTCTGATGGAACACGCGAGGATTATTCACAGCAATTGTGTGAGTTAACACTATTGTTCAGATAAAAAGGTGCCTCGTAACTCCTTAGAGCTAAGAATGACGGCAAACTGCAGTCGAGTTTCCAGATCACCAAGAAGCAAGCTTGAGTATGGGAGACCATGTAGAGGAAAAACTTCAGCATTTGATGCAGGATTTTGTACATAGTTGAGTATGGTATGTCCAGTTGCCTTGATATTGCCTGAGCACTGCTGGACCCTTGTGCATTATTCATTTCGTGTTCCACGATAGCAGTTGCAACTTCAACTTGTCGAGGAATAATTCATTCATGCCCTTGTCACTGCTAAAGATCCCTATTTTCAAATCGTAAAATCATTTTTCTAAGATTTGTTATTGTCATTGGGCCTTTTTTCCAATCGTTTAAACACCACAATTCTCGAAGCACAGCATTAGCATTACTGCATTGTTGATAGTAAAGCTTGACTAGCAACGCACATTTCAGTAAGGTGAGATCCATAGCACTATAGTCTTATCAGAATAATGCAAATCCGTTTCAGTCTTCCTTATATCCACCAACTCGTCAGTAGAACCAGTGAGATTATGCAAACATCACACAATTCTAGCACCAAATTTCTCCTGTTGGCAGAATTTTGTACTATTTTTTATCTTCTGTAAATAGAAACCCCACATTCCAAAATGTACTCGCACCAAGTTTGGTTAAATTTTGTCCAATACATTTATTTTTTTTTTACAGAGCTGTGATCTTCAATTATGGCCATCCTGTATTTGGTTATAGTTGCAAGTGCTTCTTATATAATGTATATCTCCTTCCCTAACTTTCCATATATTTATCAAGCTTATTGCCCTTATGTTCAAATGGTGATAGGGCCTGCATAAATGAATTACGGCTTATTCGGTAATGGCTGGAAAGTCTTAGGCTTGGATTTCCATCTGGGATGCAAAGAGTCATATCAAAACTATTCAGCTGAAGGTGAGTTAGCCAATATCACAGGGAGTAGAAAGGCTTATGTACTGGCAGTTCGTATTGGCTTTAATTCACACACAAAAAAAAAAAAAGAAAGAAATAATATATTTCTTTACTTGCTGATATTTCACTGGTTTTGTATCTAGCATATTCAAAAGTACAACCAGCGAGAACAGTTTAAAGTTGTAATGGATAACAGAAAGTACAGAAGTGCTAAGTGCTAACTGGCACCTGTTGTTGAATAAAGAAAGTTAAACAAGTATTAATTTGTTCTTGAAATGACTGTATCCCATATTTTTGGTAAAATTGATGCAGCCATACTAGTTAAAAATGCATTTGACTCCATTAAAATCCCAGCTCTCCTAGAATCACTGTTAAAATGGGGAATAAAGAAAAATATGCAGAAATCTTGAAATACACACACACACTAATGCAACCTCTGTTGTTGAACTGCATAAGAAAAGTGAAATCTTCCAATAAATAGAGGAATAGAACAGGGAGATCTATTATATCCGAAACTCTTTGCATCTGTCTCAGGGGATTTTTTTTTTTATGAATTGAACTGGAAGAATGAAGGATTTCTAATTCATCTTTGTCTTACTGATGATATAGTTCACTTGGCAGAAGATGCAGATGACCTGGAAATAAAAATTAAGAGCATTAGCTCAAATGTCCAGTCAAATATGAATTTAAACAAAATTAAAGTGATGATAATGGCAGTTTAACACCAAAAAGAATTATACTCAACGATAGAAAAGTGGGGAAGATAGATTCATATATTTATCTGCGAAAATTAATAAAAATTAAAGATAGATAAAAGGAAAGATACAGCTAGGTTTGGATGGCTTTTGGGAAGATGAAAGATATCTTCAGATATAATATACAGTACAGTCCATAAGTTTTAGGACAAAAATTATAATAAAGCAAAAACACATAAGAGAAAGATAAAACATTTGTTTAAAATACTATATACACTCTTTAACATGGCCATACAGTTTTTTTTTTTTGGAGAGCCACAGAAAATTCCACTTGTTGATTGTCATCAGTTACAACTTTTTGGATGGCTGGAACATCCATAAACTGTTGTCTGTTCAGCTTCATTTTTAACTTTGAGAACAGAAAATAGTCTGGAGGGGATAAATCCAGTGAGAGTGGGGGGAAGGGGGGGGTACTTTTGTGTGTCAAAAAGTAATGCACATTTACAGGTGTGTTATTGTGCAACAGGAAAAAATCTCACAAAAGGAATGAGGTGGGACAGACACATTGAATGTGTTTCAAAAGATGAGCCATAGCTTCTTTATAAAATGTCACATTCACTGTTCTCACCTACAGGTGAATTCTTTGTGCACCATGCCTTGAGAGTCAAAAAAAATTATCAACATCATTTTGATGCATGACTTTTGAAATCTCACTTTCTTCAGTCTAGGAAATATCTCACATCTACTAGAGATGTGAGACACATCTCTCACTTCTCTAGCTTTGTTTCAGGATTGTAGGCAAAACATCCACCCTCTCCTCCTGTAATAATTTTTGCCTGCATTATTGCAATGGCTGACATCGCTATGATGTCCTGACAAGATGCAACTCAATCTTCTCTTCTTCAGTCGACCATCACAAAATTGTGACTACCACCAGAAGACATTAGATTGATTGAGTGATTGATTCAGCACCTGATTTCCATATGCCTTTTTCCTTTTTTTGGATTCCTGCAATGGAAAGACACTTTAAAACAAAATTTAATTGCAGTTCTCTATTCACTTTTATATCCATGACCTACAAAGAAAAAGCACTTTACATTACACATCATAACTTGCACACAACTAAACATAAACTAACCTCACTCTCTGGGAGTGCAGGCATTAGTTGGTGTTATTCAGGTAGCCCATTTGCTGATATATCACACCAGTGCTGTATGTGCAACAAATCATCCTAAAAATTATGGATTGCACTGTGTATTCCTATTAATTTGAAGGGAAAAGCTTTCGATCCATGTGCCTTACCTGTAATTACATATGACAGGGAAACCTGGAACTAAATTCAAAATATGATTCACAAATTGAAAGTAAGTTATCCAGAGAAGAATGGAAAGGAATATGCTTGATGTGATACTCAATTTTTTTTCAGAAAAAAATAGCCAGAATCTTAAAGAAATACAATCTCTATATGGCTTTCAAGCATCACCAAAAGCTTGCTACCTTCATACATTCTAGTAAAGATCGTCTTCCACCTTTCTCTCTCTCTCTGTGTGTGTGTGTGTGTGTTTGTGTATATGCACCTGGGGTATACAAAGTGCCCTATTCCTGCAAGTTGACCTGCTATGGAGAAACAGGAAGATCAGCCAACATCTGCTTGGAAGAACCCAAAAAATACATCTGCAGTCATGACTATGGTCAATTGGACTTTGCAGACCATGCTTTAGATACAGTTCATAGAATTAATTAGAAAAAGGCCACTATGCTCCAATGTAGTAAATTTAGAAGTAAAAGACTATTTTGAAAATTTGCAACTGCTCTCAAAATCAACTTAATCTAAATAAATATGGTTGCATAAAACTTTCCAAAATATGGGAAACTAATACTTAGAGATCCCAGTTTACATCCTAGACCACCAACAGATGCCCATAGAGGATGACCCACCTAGTTAGGACTAGTCTTTTGTTCACGTTACACTTAGTTTTGTGTTGCCTTTGTGTGTATTACAAGTTCCATATTGTAATCCCTGACGATGTCTCAGTGACTGACATGAAATATTGGAAAAATTAAATAACAATTTTAATCCTTTATTAGTACTGTTTCACTCCATTGAGTCTTTAACATCTAGATCAGGTGTACAGAGCATCATCAGTTACATTATGCATTCAAAGCAGATGGGCTGGACATATTGCAAGATATCACAACACAACATGGCCTAAATTACTGATAGATTGTAGACCTATAAATGGTAGTAAACAAAGTAGAAAACCAAGTAAGAAGGTAAAATGAAATTGCTAGAATTTCTATGGAATGCAATGGATGTGAAAAACTGAAAATACAAGGGGGTGGGTACCCAAATATAAATGGAATCTGAACTTGGCATGCATGCATTTTCTAGTTATAGATTACACTGCTAGGCATTGTGAATATGCAGTTTTCTGCACCAGTCTGGCAAGTGGCATCAGTGTGAACTGGTTTGTTGTTCTGGCTGCCTTTTTTTTTGTTAGTGCTTACAAGTAAGTTTGGCAATTTTGTGATGGCTGACCTCAAGGAACAGAGAGTATACTTGAAATTTTGTTTTCTTTTGGATAAAACTGCAGCTGAAACTATTGTTATGCTTCAGCAAGCCTTTAAGGACAACACTTTAGGTAAAACACAGGTCTATGAGTGGTTTTCTCCATTTCAAAAATGGGAACATGTCAGCTGAAGATGAACCATGATCTGGTCAACCTTCACCAAGCAGAAATAATGAAAACATCGAAAAGTTTGCCAGGCAATCAATGAAGAGCATTGAAAGACCATTGAGCAAGTTTCCGAATAGACAAATTTGTCGTGGAGTGAAAAATTCGCAGCCCACACAGCCTTGCCTGTCCAATAGCCATTGATGAAAAACAACATGGCAGTTGTTCCCCACCCTCCCTCTACTTACCTGATCTCTCTCTCTCTCCATGTGACTTTTTTTTTTATTCTCATGAATAAAGAAAACCATAAAAGGGCAGCGATTTGCTGATGTGGATAAAGTGAAATAAAAGTCGCTGGAGGCCATAAACAGTATTCTATTCCAGTTGAACAGTTCCAGAACTGTTTCCAGCAGTGAAAAAAAAAAAACATTGTGACAAGTGCATTGACTCATATGGAGAGCATTTTGAAGGAGACTAGAATGTGGTATTATAAACCTTAATTTTTTTTTTTTTTTTTTTAATAATTCTAGTTATTTTTGGGTATTCTTCATAGAATGTAATGAAAAAAATTGGGATAGAGACTTTCATCCACCGATGGACTAATCCAGGTTGAAGAAGAATAAACTTGTTGAGGTTTGGAGGACTGTTTTAAAGCTGATGTTCATTCCAAAAATAATTCTCTCTCTCTCTCTCTCTCTGACTATGTAGTATTTTGTCTCACCTGATCCTCTGTGGTGTTCAAGGCATGGTCTGCTAACTTCGACTTGTCATGATGGTGATACTGAATCCTTTTCTTATATTCTGTGAGTTGTATGTGAACAGATCTTTCTGTCTGTCCATAGTAAACCAGATCACAAGTACAGGGTACTTCATATCCTCCTAAATGTAATAAAAGAGAGTTTTCAGTTAATGAAGAGCGGGATTTAGGGTGAGGAGTAGTATTTTCTAGGGGTTTTCACCATGCTTTTTTAGCCAAAACCATTGGCTAAAAAAGCATGGTGAAAGTGGACAAATTCAGTTGTAAAAGCAATATCATTCATGATACTGCTTACTACTTTTGGAAATAGTTGTGCATGTGTTAACATTTTTAGAATACCATATTATATAGCTTGAATGATGGAGTAATTGTGTAAATATCTTCCATGTATGGGTTGTCTATAAATAGGCAAAGATAATGAGTCATTTGAAAGCCATGTAACTAATGCATCTAAGAAAGGGTAGACAGTTTCCTTTGCCATGGTGAAGTGGGTTTTAGAACGTTAGCTATATAAATGCACTGAAAATGTATCTAGACCATGTAGACAAATAGCAAACACATTGTCAGTGTGGCAGAGCCCAAATCACTAATCTGAAAGTGACTCAGACCAGTGAGTGAGTTGAGTACTTTTTTCTCAAAGTGTTGTACATGGAAATTGACCAAAGGAAAGGAATTAAACAATAGCAATAGCAAAATTAAAACTAATTTGGGTGGTAATGGTACACGGGTCCATTTACAAACAGGCTAATTTAGCATTTCCACATGAACAAATTAGCACTACTCGTGTTGAGCTGTCAAAAATAAATATACCTATCACCTTTCTCAATATTTCCAAAGCTGCAGCAGATAAGGAATTCAAAAAAAGTCAAAAGCCTGCATGAAATCTTCCAATATTGTAGTACTATGAGATGATCACAATTACATCAGGATTGCATTGTTGTAAGTTTATCATCATTAACTCTGGCCTGACTGGCTGAGTGGTTAGCGTATCCATGCTCCACCCAAAAGACTGTGGGTTTGAATCCCGCCGTGGGCATGGATGTTTGTGATTGTCTGTGAAAATAATGATGATGATGATGATGGACGGTAGGTGGCATTGGTGTAGATGATGAGGTTGAGTGATGGAGAGTTGTCGAGTAGGTGCCCTCCCTCGATAAGTCTTTGGACTCCCTGGAGGTGTCAAATAATAGTAATAGTAAAAAAAAAACCAAGAGAAGATCACCACATGAGGTCAAGGTCATAACTTTGCTATTATATCTAGGCAAGTTCCAAAAGTGGATATAATAGGATCCATTGAATGTATAATATATGACCTGCCTCTGGTTATAGCCATTGACATTCATTTGGATGTAGCTATCATTCTCCCAAAAGCATTATTTCACAAAATGAAATCAATGCTTTAAAAGAGCTGTACAATAACAAGAGGTCTGCTTTGGTTATTATAACCAAAGCAAACAAAAGGTAGCTGTACTGTGATAATGAATCAGAGTATGATAATAATGCACAATTTTTACATGATCATTCTGCATAAAAATCATAAATTACTGAAAAAAAAAAAGTCACTTCTTGGCCCATAGAAGCTGTTAACAAAACTCAATCCTTTTCATGTAAAACCATCCCATAATATATGGAGCACCAAAAATTCACATACAAGATACACCCCCTATTCCCAACAGTCCTGCATACAAACTTGCTAAGCATTTGGCTAAATTAATTACAAGTACCCCTCACAGGTAATTCTTCCTCATTTGTTAAAAATTCTGTACACTTAACACGTTTGCTGCCAACTACGAGTATACTCGTAGTTGGTATATGAGCTACACAAGCCAGCTATGAGTATACTCTTGTGCATTACCACCGGCAACGAGATTACCGTACTGATCTTGAAGAAGTGAAAATGCTTGACTTGTGGAGCTAGCAGCAAAACTGTGTATACTCATAGATGGTATATGCTCTACACAAGCCAACTACGAGTATACTCATATGACGCTTACCGCCAGCAACAAGATTACCGTACTGACCTTGAAGAAGCGAAATTGCTCAGCGTACGGGAACAGACTATGCCGAAGTAGCGTGGCAGCGAACGTGTTAAAAAATAAACACTAAAAAACCAGAATCAGAAAATTTCAGACAATGATTAGTTTTGATATTACTTCACTATTTACTCAGGTGCCATTAACTAAGTCCCATTTGTTCCCGAGATATATTTGAATTATTCAAATTTACAGTACTTTTTTTCTTAAATGGAGAACTCATCCACAAGAGTTTGGTCAACCTATAGTACATTAGTACTGTGGATGGGCAATAAAGGACTTGTTCCCATTTGACTTGAAAAGCTGTGGATGGTATTTTTTGGGAAGTACATGTAGTTGGAGACTGTTCCAGTAGGCAACAAGTAAAAAAAAAAGCCTTTGAGATATCAAGGGCAACCACTTGAGATTCCCAAATTTTTCCATGGTGTTTGGTGTGGATGTTTCTTTCCATTACTTTAGAAAAATATGAAGTGAGAGAAATTGGACAGCAGTTTGAAGGTAAAGATTTGTCACCTCAGGAACAAGCATATATGGGCTAACTTTCAGATTGCATGATAGATACCAGTGGGATAAGAAAGTGTGAATAAATGGTATAGAGTGGGAGTCTGCTCTGGTGCACAGACCTTCAAAACAATTGAAGAAATGCCATGAGGACAGACTTTTTTTGGTATCCAATTTGAGCAAAATTTTACTGATCTCTTTCTGGCAAAAGGTCAAATACATACTGAGTGTTTAGAATAGTTGGGGAACATTTATCATGCAAAAATTGGAAAAGTAGGAAGCCAGAAGGTTAACTTTTTCTGTGGGTGATGACACAATAGTACCATCTAGGTGTAGTAGTGTTGGGAAAAGTTGATGCCAGGCAGCCATGCCTTCTGGGCTTTAGCTCAGAAGGCACAGCTGCAGTTTTCTTGCTTTTAGCTGTCTCAAGAATGGCTTTCAATATGTTGGATGCAAGCCTGTTGCAGTATACTAGATTCTTCTTTTGTGCAGCCTTAGCATGCCTGTGGGAGAACCTGGGATCAGGAAATAAATGTTTACATGTTCATAAGAATTATTTCAATGATCATTCTGCACATAGGTTTTGCTTACATGGCCAAAAAGAGTAATCTATCCAAAGAAATTAGGCATAAAAGTTCCAATAATCATCCCACTCGGCTTTCTAGTAATACCATTGAAACATATGGATGTGAATAGTTGTGTACATGTTTCTCCATGGGAGAGATATGCACTAGATTGTGGTTTTGAGCTGCCTAGAGGACAAACAACAATCACAGTGTACTTAGATCCAGAATGGTGTTGTGAATTGAAGTCTCTGAGGAAAATGACTTCACTGTTTAGAAAGTCAGATTGAAGAAAATCCACATTTAAGGAAAGGTAATTGAAGAGTTAAGAGTGGGAGTTGGCATTTAGAAGCTCTGAAACTGCTCGGTATAAACCCAAGTAAATAAATATATTATTTTTCTTATTATTGTCTTGGGTTGTCAATTAAAACTCTTATATAAAAAACTCATCATACCGAGGTGGCAAAGTGTTCCTCCCTACAAGATGGACAAACTGGTCAGAGAACTGCATAAACAATTGATAGATATATTAGACTATATAGATAACACTAACCATTCTGTCACATCATTAATTAGGTTATAATGAAATTGAATTACTTAGTCCTAATAGGCCATTGAGTTGAGCACTTTAAGTGAATTATTAAATCACTAAAGGAATTTAACAACGTAGATACGAATATAAATTAAATTGCACTTTAATAAATATTTCTGATATTTCAGCAACGTCACGTTGCCATTTTCAAAAGGAACTTACAAAAAAAGGCACGTGCATGTAGGCACTACAACACAGTAACTGAGAATGAAGAGATGAAGCTGTTATTCTCCTAAAAGTCCTGATGGTGCCCTCTAGCGGGCTAAGTAGGTGTTCTTGGCCATTGGGCTGAAGGTCTGCTGATGTAAGCCTCGCAAATTAGGGGCAGTCGCATACAACCAAATTTGTTGAGGTTTGGAGAGTTTCTTAGGGCTGAGCCTGATTCCATAAATAGTCTTTCGAATTTGTATTTGCTACGGTGTATTACTGTAGCTTTCTTCCACCGTATTCTGTGGCGTATATCCAGAGCAGGGTCTGCAAGACCAGAATAGCCATACTTGTGAAAACGGATGTAGTCCTTGTGTTCAGAAATTCTAATATTCGCTCTCCTGCCTGTTTGGCCAAAGTAAGACAGTTTACAACTGCAAGGGACCTGGTATACACCAGGTATATCTAGGGGAAGTGGTTGGTCTTTGGTGGAGCAGATAAGGGATGCCAATTTTCTGTAAGGCCTGTAACAGGTCAAGTCGTGTTTTTTTAAATTTTGGTAATTTTTTCCAAGGTGCCTCAGATGTAGGGAACAGTGATGGATTTAGAGTAATCTTTGTTGTGGAGGGGGGGGAGCTGTGGTTTGTAGGTTATAATATTTTTTGGATTTTTTGGGGGGTAGCCATTGGCTGAGAAAGTGTTGAGGATATGATTTAGTTCAGTATTTAGGACCATGTCGTTAGAACAGATTAGTTTAGCCCTGTTGTATAGTGTTTTCACCACTCCATATTGTTGTGAGGATGGTGAGGATTGTTGGTGAATGTACCTGCCTGTATTGGTGGGTTTTCTATAAACTGAAAAAACCAAGGTTCCATCAGGCTGGGTGAGTTACTAGTGTGTCTAGGAAAGGGAGGCTATTGTTTTCCTCTTTTTCCAGGGTGAACTTGGTTCTGGGGTGTTGGTTGTTTAAGTCTGTTAATAAGGAGAGGAGTGTTTCAGAGCCATGTGGCCAAATAGTGAACACATCATCAACGTAGCGAAGCAATATGGTTGGTTTTTATGGGACAGAGGCTAAGGCTTTTTCTTCAAAGGTTTCCATAAAGAAATTGGCCAAGGGTGGGGAGAGTGGTGAACCCATGGCTGTCCCCTCTATTTGTTTGTAGAATTTTCCCTGCCAAACGAAATAGCCTGAGCTCATTGTGAACTGAAAAGGGGCTGAGATATCGGGAGAAAATTTAGCTTGGATTAGCTCTAAAATTTCCTTGAGTGGGACATTTGTGAATAAGGAGGAGACATCAAAGCTGACCATTATGTCATTATGTTGGAGTGTAAGGTTTTCTATACTGGCTTTGAAGTGGGCTGAGTTTTTTATGTGTGATGGTGTGTTGCCAGTATAGTGTGTGAGCTCTTTGCCAAATGTTTAGCTAATTTATATGTGGGGGAATCAATGCCATCCACTATGGGACGTAATGGCACATTTTCTTTATGTAATTTTGGGAGTCCGTAAATATGGCGGGGTATAGAGTTAAATGGCTTTAATCTGTTGGTAACTTCTACAGGCCAAGAAGTGACTTTCTTAAGGAGCCTGTGAAGTTTTCTAATTTGTGAGTTGGTGGGTTTGTATTCGATAGGGAGGTAAGTAGCCCGATCTAATAGAAGAGCATTAAGCTTACCTGTGTAGTCCTTTTGGTTAAGTACTACAGTTGCATTTCCCTTATCTGCTTTGGTGATAACTAATTCTTTATTATTCCTCATTTCCTGTAGAGCTTTATATTCCTTGTTGGTTTTTGGTGGTCTTGCTTTCGAGAGGACACAAGCTACATCCAGTCTTACACTGTTGGCGATTTGATCTGGAAGGTGGCGGATCCTCCGTTTGATCTAGATCATAATATCCTCACTAGGTATTTTTCTGGGAGCAATGGCGAAGTTGTGGCCACGTGAAAGCGCGTTGAATGCTTCAGGCTTCAGGGTGACTGAAGAAAGGTTAATTATAGTGTTGGTAGCAAGTTTTCGATTGACGGTAGAGTTCTTTTTTAATTTTTCATATTTTTTCATCTGTCGGCCTCGTATTTTTTCGAATTCTTTGTCTGCAGTGGTACACAAGACGTGATGTAAAATAGACCAAAGTTCATGATTTAAAGTGCACGAAAGCTCATCTTCGAAGTCACAAATAGACCCCCCCCTCCTCCACAACAAGGATTACTCTAAATCCATCACCATTCCCTACATCCGAGGCACCTCGGAAAAAATTACCAAAATTTTAAAAAAACATGACCTGACCTCTTGTTACAGGCCTTACAGAAAATTGGCATCCTTTATCTGCTCCACCAAAGACCAACCACTTCCCCCTAGATCTACCTGGTGTATACCAGGTCCCTTGCATTTGTAAACTGTCTTACTTTGGCCAAACAGGCAGGACAGCGAATATCAGAATTTCTAAACACAAGGACTACATCCGTTTTCACAAGTACAGCCATTCTGGTCTTGCAGACCATGCTCTGGATACACGCCACAGAATACGGTGGAAGAAAGCTACAGTAATACACCGTAGCAAATACAAATTCGAAAGACTATTTATGGAATCAGGCTCAGCCCTAAGAAACTCTCCAAACCTCAACAAATTTGGTTGTGTGCAACTGCCCCAAATTTTGGATGCTTACATCAGCAGACCTTCAGCCCAACGGCCCTACTTAGCCCGCTAGAGCGCACTATCAGGACTTTTAGGAGAATAATAGCTTCATCTCTGCATTCTCAGTTACTGTGTTGTAGTGCCTACATGCACGTGCCTTTTTTTGCAAGTTCCTTTTGAAAATGGCAACGTGATGTTGCCGAAATATTGGAAATATTTATTAAAGTGTAATTTAATATATATTCATATCTACGTTGTTCAATTCCTTAAGGGATTTAATAATGCATAACCAACGTATAAGCCTATCTACGAGAATCAACTTTAAGTGAAGGAAGTAAGGAAGACATTCCTTAATTATCCTTCTCAAATTTGAATCATTATTTGGAAATGTCCAAATAATAACAGTAATAATGTTAAAAAGAAATGCTTCACTGTTATGGTGTGTCATCTTTAGTATGTCCTTCTATAAGTTATTGTAATATTCTGAATCTCGGTAACTGTCAAACAAGTATAAACAACTATTATTTATACTACTTAAAGTATTCGCTTTATTTATTAATTTTTTCCTTAAATACATTCTTCAAAATGTTATAATTTAAAATTTTAATAAATTTTAATAACAATATCCAAATAATAACAGTAATAATGTTAAAAAGAAATGCTTCACTGTTATGGTGTGTCATCTTTAGTATGTCCTTCTATAAGTTATTGTAATATTCTGGATCTAGGTAACTGTCAAACAAGTATAAACAACTATTATTTATACTACTTAAAGTATTCGCTTTATTTATTAATTTTTTCCTTAAATACATTCTTCAAAATGTTATAATTTAAAATTTTGAATTACAAAAATTCATATGAGACAGTTACTTTATACTAGTCATAATATGTAAATTCTAGTTTTCTTTCTATCTTATATTGACATATTTGACAGTAGGCTCCATCATGTGTAAGCATATAGGATTAAATCTCTTATTCTTTCAGCCTGGAGAGCGTGGAGCAACAGGAGGAAGAGGGTCCCCAGGTCTCTCAGGACCAGTAGGGCTGCCTGGTCCTTCTGGACCACCAGGAATTTCTGGAAATCCTGGTAATAGGGGACAACCAGGAATGCCTGGCCTTCCTGGTCCACCTGTAAGTACTATCTTAATGATAAATAGATTCTGCTAAGTGTAATAATTTCAATTTATTTTTATTGTACAGAAATGATGTGTAAAAAGCTGAAGTGTTTAACTATCATTGTGTTATTTATTATTATTATTAACATCTGATCTCCCTGGAGTCAGAGATTCAACATGAGAGGTACACATTATCGCATAATGTTGTGAATAATGTTGTATCGCATTACACATAATGTTGTGAATGTAGACACATCCAATCATGCCTTAAACTGATTCAATGTGTCTACATTCACAACACACTCAGGCAATGCATTCCACTCGTCAACTATTCTGTTCCCCATGCAAAGAATCTGTTCCTCACTGCTCTGTCCACACCCTCCTTATACAGTTTCCAGTGATTGTCTCTTGTCCTATCCCCCTCCCAATCTATGAAAAACCCCTTCCATGTGAACTTGATAACAACCCCTAACTAGCTTATATGTCTCAATCATATCCACTCCTCCTCCTATTCACAATGCTTTGCAATTTACATTCAAATTATGAAGGAGTTAATTCACAACATCATATAAAAAAGAAAACTGTGAATTTATAGTCTGTTGCTATTTTAATAGATTCAAATCAGCATCCTCAGAGCACAAAATTGCTTATCAGAAACGCATAGTAGAAACTATTTAAATTGTAATGAGGTGAAGAAAAAAAAAAATCAAGAATTGAAATCCTAGAAAATACACCTAGCAAGCCTAGAAATAGCTTCATCTGCTGGACTGAAAGGGGATCTTTAAATTACAGTCACTTATATTTTGGGTAACTATGTAATTACCGAAATTTAGGTGATTTGCAGTCGCAGTCATCTAAATTTTTAGATAAATTAAAGTTGCCATATTTATTGAGATTAGGAGTGTGTTTTGGCACTAATACTGACTCAAAAAATAAATAAATAACAATAATAATAAATAGCCTTTGAAATTTGTAAAAACTTCTGTTTAGGATTGTATTCTTCCGTTCTGATTGTTTGCAAAGATCTCCAAAGCAAAATCTGCTAAACTTTACTTGCCATAATCATGGTAGGCTATGTATTTCCTATTCTTCTAGAGGGAAATGTTAACTATTCTTTCCATTTGATACTTGTTCATGGTGGAGGGGGGAAACTTCCCAGTGATGGTACTCGCCCTTTTCATTTTTACTCATTTTTTTTTTTTTTTTTTTTTTGCTTTTCTTGTCATATTCTTCACTCTGCTTCTCCTGATAATTTTTTGCATCCTTCCGAATTATTATGAATGGGATCCAATGCCTTGCCACCATGTTTATCTTGAGGTGCAACCTGTGAACATCTGGAAAGGAGGATCCTGGCAGTTTTGCATTACTTAAACATCGGCTTTGCCAAGATGGGCAGTCCTGGATAGCCTGGCCCGGATCAGTCTGCTAGTGGACTTACCAGAAAGGATCAATGATGTTTGCAGTGAGTCTTCTACTCCATGGGACAGGGCTTGATGTGGTGTCAATATAGCATACAGGATAGCTCAGGCATGCCAGTCAATAGCCAACCACGTATGGCTCCAAACAAAAGAATCTCTTGAGCTTGAATTCTTCATGCTCAAAATATCATCCATCTTTATTGAAAATGGTTTAGAAGAATGGAGTTTTTGTATGCAAAGAAAAATATACAGGTAGTTTGACATAATATTTACAAAACTGTTCAGCGAACAATTTTGTAAATGATCTTTCCAGCAGCCTTACATTTCCAGTATCTGGTAACCTTGCTTAGGCATTGCCTAAACCAGGGAGTTTAGACAATGTCTATAACATAAAAACATTGCCAGCTTGGTTGTCTGAGTGGTTAGTGTATCTACTCACCAACCAACAGGCTGTAGGCTTGAATCCTACCATGTCATGGCTACTTGTGATTGTCTTTAGATAAGGGGATGAATTTCATCACCTGGCGTGAGACCACCACTCATTACAGGCCTGAAGTGACTTGAAAAGTTTCATGTTTAGTTTCTAGGGAATGATTTCCAGATTATGTAAAAAGAAACTCCTTAGCCCACCCACAGTACTAATGTACTTCAGGTTTCCAATCTTTTGTAGATAAGAACCACATAAAACACTCTCTAGAAATGTGTGATCCCATCTACTGGTCCAACAGTCAACCATCATGTAATTATATCTACTTCTGTGAATATAAGAATATAAATAAATATTTATGAGTTGGCTGCTGAATTATCATTATTTACAGATATGAATAGGCAAGTCCCTAATAGGTTAACATGGGACTATGTTATGTCCAAATTCATCAAGAGTCAGTATAGAACTGTGCCCCGCCCCCCCCCTTCAGTCTTGGGTAGTGTGTCTGAATGAAATATGCTTTTGATACTTGCTGAGCATAGATCTTTAATAACACTCCACCAAATCAGGTGACTGAAATGTACATGGGACTAGTAATAATTTCATGTGATTAACACTGGATTTTTGACAAATGGTAAAGAGTTATTCACAATTTCATTTCCAGTTTTATTATGTGATACATACCACATAATAAAATTGCATGATGTGTATGAGATATTAGAGCTGTTGCACAAACTAAATAAGAATTCAGCAATAGGGACTGATGGGATATCAGCATGTGCTAAAAGAGTGTTCAGCTGAACTGGCTATTCCTTTGACTAAGCTGTTAAATATGATTCCCAGAACAGGAAAGATTCTGCAGGAATGGTAATTCCATTGCACAAGAGCGGTGCAAAGACTTATGTATCCAACTATCGACCAATTTGTATCTCAGAAGTGGTGGTGAAGATTTTGGAAAAATTGGTTAGGGCTCACATTCAGAAATGAGTTGGTTGGCAGTAATCTCTACTTTGCAATGAGCAACATGGGTTTACTAAGGGAAGGTCATGTTTTAGCAACTTGCTCACATTCTGTAACAATGTTACCATTGAACTAGACAAGGGGAATGGATATATCACGATACTTTTGGATTTTGCTAAGGCTTTTGACAGAATACAGCATGGTAGACTGTTGCATAAATTGGAGAATATGGATTTTGGTCATAGAATATTAGTGTCGATAAGAGGATGACTGACTGACAGATATCAAAAAGTGGTATATGGGGTATGTGAGCCTGCAAGATTTAAGATGACCAGTGGTGTACCGCAAGGATCAGTGCTTGGTCTACTGTTATTCAATCTGTACATGATGATATTGGGAAGGATTTGACAAGTGACATACAGCTATTTTGTTGATGATGCAAAGATAGGTAGGGTAATCAGGAATGCTGTTGATATGCAGTACTTGCAGAATGATTTGAATAGGCTGGAATTGTGGGCATGGGAAAATGGATGTCAGTTCAATGTCAGTAAATGCAAAGTCATGCACGTTGGTGTGATCAAATATCCTTTGTGATCAGGCTAGGGATCTTTGAGTGTTAATAGATAGGAAGTTGAAGTTCAGGTGCCATGTAGCAAAGATTGCAAATACAACTCAAAAGATAATTGCAATGTTGACATGAATGTTCACATGTAAAGATAAGGATGTCATTTTGCCTCTTTACAAGGATTCGATAAGATCTCACTTGGACTATTGTGCGCAGGTATGGTCTCCTGGTTTCCATTGGGATTCCAATATGTTGGAGAGTGTTAAAAACGATATCAAGATTGTGGAATACTGCTTATGAAATCAGATTGAGAATTTGTAGACTGCAGAAACTATCAAACAGGAGAAAGAGGGGTGATATGATTGAAACTTACAAACTTCTGAAAGGGTCATACAGGATTTCAATTTATGGAGGGTAGGGAATTACAAGAGGGCATCCTTGAAAGCTGCTAAGAAGATAATACACATGCTCAAAAATAGAGCCACCAGCATCATATCAGAAGAAAAAGACCTCCAGGATGAATTAACTCATATATCACAGATCCTGGTAAACAACAGCTATCCAAGAAATTTAATTAAAAAGATACTTCACAGCAACCCCCACACAACAACAATCTGCCAAGACTCAATATAAATCCTCAATTGCCATCCCTTATTCATGAACAGTGTCAAAAAAGATTGCAACACTCTTTGAACCTTTTGAAATTAGAGTAACTTTCAAACCAATCAAGACGATCTGAAACATATTAAGATCACCAAAAGACAGCAATGCCTTCTTCAAATATGCTTAAGTATACAACATCCCTTGCTCTTGTGGTTTAAACTACATAGATCAGACATCAAGAAGTCTTGAAATAAGAAAAAAAGGAACATGTAGGGGATGTTAAAAACAACAGAATAGATAGCTCCGGATTAGCCCTCCACTTTTTCAACATAAGCCACACCGCTGAATGGGACAAAGTTCCATGCCTTATTGTCGCAATTTCAAAGAAGTCACAGCAGTTCTTCGTTCTGAAAGCAGCCTTAACAGAAATCAAAGAATGATCCTGCCTGACATATAGAAAACCCTAATAAGATCACTAAGCTTGCCAGAATTGAATTTCAATGCAAACTACAGAGCGTGCACACACAACAATAACTAGTGAAACACATGCTCCATGCATATGATGTTACATGTCGTTGTAATTTATGTTATATTTTATACATTTGTTCTATGTACTAGCGACTTTGAATTTGTCTTTACCGTTTTGTATGCCCTGAAGAAGCCAAACAGCCCAGTTGGTGAAACTTGTTGGCATGATTTATCATTAAATTCATTGGTCCATAAAAAAAAAAGTGTAATATTATTCTAAAATTAAGTTAGTGGTCAAAAAAATTATACTCACAATAACTATATCCTTCTCTGTCTTGTCAGCTTCTCTTGAGAATGCATGATGTTTGATGAAATAAAATTTGCAACAGCAGTGCAGTTAAGTCAAAAATGACTTACATGTCAGTTTTGAGTTAAGTTATTAAACCAATAAAATGCACCTTCTCTGTCATTGAAAAAAAAAAAATTAGTAGTGATTTTTATGCATCATTAAATGGCCAGATATTATCGTTATTAATTGTTGAAAGTTTTTCCACTTGGTTATACTATAAATTAAGGATACCAAGAAATTATATACTTGGTTTAATCCTTTATCCAAGTAAGCAAACAAAGTTTGTGCCTGAAGTATTTTAAGGACTATGGCAACACTCGTGGTAAAGGTGGTGTAAAAATTCGATACAACAAGAATAAATTTTGTATAACGAACGCATAGAGTTTTTACAGTGAGGCAGAACCCAGAACACCTGCAAATAGTCTTTTCTCTTAAGATTTTGTATTGTATGTAACATATGTACAGTTCAATGGGAATTAGCTATCTCTTTGAACAAAAGATGTAAAACTTTCAAGGTTAAGGAAACGCTCTACAGTCGGAAAGCCGTTTGAAATTTTGTTTAAGAGTTCAACCCTAAGTGACCTCAAGGTCAATGCAAAAAGGGGGCAGCAAAAATTCAAACGGATTTTTTTCTGTTTGAATTTTTGCCGCCTGACTGACTTAATGAGATTAGAACACGAATACGGAGAAGAAAGGGCTTGTCGAAGGTTCCAGAAACCAGGAATCATATGACAACATAAGGGGGTTCGTGTAAGTGCATGCATGGAGTGCACAGGGTTTAGAAAACTGAACCCAGGGTCTCAAAACTGATGGAATATAAGATGGGAGACTTCCAGAGACACAAGGAGTTTTTGCACAGAGAAGAAACGAGCATACAAGGAGACGAGGTGATAGAAAGCCTGAGAGTGATGTCCTGACGTGTCAAGGAGGGAAGCCATGCCACGAGCCGTCATTTAGCCCAGAAGTGTAGATGACCAGGGGACAAATCAGCTGAGGAGCAGCCGAACTTGTCTATGAGCTGTTCCGCTTATCTAAGTCCGTGAAGGCCTTGACAATTCGCGACCCTTTGCCAGTGTATTATCACGCCGATGAATCACCACCCACATCCTGCGAGCCAACCTGATGAATGGCCGGTATCCCAAGGACCTGAAAGAGGAGAGATGAAAAAAAAACCAGGACAAAGAAAAGGAAACATAGGAAGTCGCAGCCAATGGAATTGGAGAGTGCAACCCAACAGAAGACAGCCCATGTGAATTAAAATATTGTTTTATTTAGACTGTGTGACGCTATAAGAATAGGTAGTAGAACGGGAAAAATGCATGTAAGAAGGATATTAATAGCTTTTAGAGACTTGTTCTGTCTGGATTTTGATGATTGCATCTAAGAATGAGTATAGCTAATTCCTAGGAAATATTTTGGGTTATGATTTTTATCTAACGCCTGTATATAATCTTGTATGATTTTTCTTAACTAAGTTTACAATATGTTATATTAATCGTAACATGTCCTTAACGCTGATCAAGTATTAAGATTGTTAATGATAGTTTGTTAATGATATTTCTTTAAGCCAGATAGATAACATGATGTGTGCCTTATATTAATTGAAGAGAGATACATGCAGGTATAAAGAAGTTTGTTAAATGATAATTCTCTAAGCTAGATAGATAACATGATGTGTGCCTTGTTTTAATTGAAGAGAGATATATGCAGGTATTAAGAAGTTTATTAATGATAATTCTTTAAGCTAGATAGATAACATGATGTGTGCCTTGTATTAATTGAAGTAGAGATATATGCAAGTTTCTTTTTTGAGGTTTTTTTTTGAGAATTACAGAGGATCACCCTCTTTCTTATAGTGTAAAATATACGCCTGTTTGTTGACTATTAAATCCTATGTTGCATTTTTAACATTTTTAACGAAGTTTTTGCCTGATCTTATTTTAAATTGCAATGCATTGATCTTAAATAAAAATCGAACCTAAGCGGGAAGCATTGATATAAATAGTAAGTGAGAAAAAGGGCCAGGACTGCAAAGCAAATTGATAACTTAGGGATGATAAAGAGGTTTGTTGTGAAAGATTTAATAACCTACTGGAAGTACTATATTTCTTGCACCATATCGAGGCATGGATGGCACAGTCAAAAAATCTAAATAAATATTTCCATTACTCTCGGGTAGAAGGAGTATAGAATACAGAAGGTAGGAATCTAGAGTATAAAAGGGGGAACGTATAAAATTAAGTGACGATCTTATATATTCCAGGATATATAAGAAAAGGAAACAGACGATATTACAGTGGTATGACTTCACATCACTTGCCTTAGTATTCCATAATGCAAAGCACATATCCTTGCGGACATGTATAATGCTATGCATTAAGGGAAGGGTCACTTCCCAGACCAGTTTCGACCTTTATTGAGGTCTCATCAGTGGGAGCCAGACCCAGAGGTGATATCAAGGTTGAAGTAATGCAGACATCATATTCCTATATGAGTTGCCGAAAGGTGTCACACCTTATTATTATAATACTTAGAGATTAGAGATCTCTAATCAAAGTGCAAACTTTGTTTGCTTACACTTGGATAAAGGATTAAACAGAGTATATAATTTCTTGGTATCTTTAATAGTATAACCAAGTGAAAAAACTTCCAACAACTTTCTCTAATCCAGAGTAATTTAATGAGGTGTGACACCTTTTGGCAGCTCGTATATGAAATATGACTTCTGCGTTACTTCAACCTTAGTATCACCTCTGGCTCTGGCTCCCACTGAAGAGACCTCAGTAAAGGTCGAAACCAGTCTGGGTAGTGACCCTTCCTATAATGCATAGCAGTATACATATCCACAAGGAAATGTGCTTTGCATTATGGGATACTAAGGTAAGTGATGTGAAGTCATACCACCTTTACCATGAGTTGCCCTAGTCCTTAAAATACTTCAGGCACAACTTTGTTTGCTTACACTTGGATAAAGGATTAAACCAAGTATATAATTTCTTGGTATCTTTAATTTATAGTTATTGTTATTAACATTTGATGCCCATGGAGTCAGATACCTACCATGAGAGGTGCACACTATCGCACACAATGCTCATCCAACCATGCCTTAAACTGATTCATTGTGTCTACATTCACAACACACTTAAGCTATGCATTCCATTCATGAACAAAAAAACCTGTTCCTCACTCCTCTGCTCACACCCTCCTTATACAGTTTCCAGCAATGGCTTCTTGTTCTACCTTCCTCTCCCATTCTATGAAAAATGTCATCCATGTCAATGTGATAACAATCCCTGACTAGCTTATTATGTCTCAATCATATCCCTCTTCCTCCTCCCATTCATGAAGCTTTGCAGTTTACATTCTCTCAATCTGTCCTTGTACCCCACATTCCAAAGATCGAGTGACTGCCTTTGTGAATCTTCTCTATACCCTTTCTAACATATCCTCATCACCATGAAAACCTGGTGACCAAATCTGTGCACAATAATCCACATGCAGCCTGATCAAGGCCTTATACCATAGCATCATAACTTCTTTATTACTGATTGTCAGGGTCCTCTGCATCATTGCCATTATCCGATGTGACATCTTCACAACTTAGGCAGTTTGGCCCCTGAATTCCAGGTCCTTATCCACTACCACATTCATATCTCTCATCTCCTCTGCCTCCTTTAAAGTTTCCCTTGCATCCAACTGTTGATTACCAAATTTCAAAACCTTGCTCGCACTCCTTATCTTCTTCTTCATATGCATGCTGTTCTTCTAGTTCAAGGAGATCATTCTCACTTAACTGTTCTGAATGGGAATCAAGCAAGTTTCCTCAGATCTTCATTATCCAGTTGTACTGATTTCTTCAATAATGTTACATCTTGAATTTTGTGCATGATAAACTAACATAGGCTTGAGTTTAAAGTTGTCTTCTGCATTGCCTCCTAATAAGAGTAAGACCATCTTTAGATATTTTGTATCCTGGTTGAGATGCTTCAGTTTTTGTTGGCACATGCTTCCAAAAGAGACCAATTTCGTCAATGTTGAATATTTGCCAATCATCATAACCATCCTTCTGAATTATCTTTTGCAATTTTTTTAGGAAACTTGGCCACAGAATCTTTATCAGCACTAGCAGATTCCCCAGTTATTCTTATGTTATGCAGTCCAGCTTAATTTTTAAAACAGTCAAACCATCCTAAACTCGCAGTAAAGCTTTCACATTTATCTTTATATTTATTCCCTGTACTAAGAGGTACAGGGTTATAATCTTCAATCCAGAGTGATAAAAGATGCTCCATCTCAATCAGAAGAATCACCCGAAATAGAAACTATTAAATGGCTTCTATTTCAGGTGATCTGCATAGTTAAAGAACCAGTAGCAACTTTCCTTGTTCTTTGTATTCTTTGCTCTTATTTAATATAGTCCAAACTGTAGACTTTCTGTATCCCAGGTCTCGCGCAGTCATTGTATTACTAGTGTCACTTTAATGTCTCTTAATGACCTCCAGCTTTTCCGCTCACTGCAGATTGGCAAGAAAAATTTCGCATAATGTAAAAAAATTGTGTTAACTGATTAATCACTCGCTTAAAGAGGGAAGTAGTATCGTTTCGCTCAGTCGCACTAACTGATTATCATGCATATTGAATTCGTGTTAAGCGAGGTTTTCCTGTACACCACTGTATATGCCACCTTATTATAGCACATAAGTTAGTAAATAAAACATGATCTCCCCTTAACAAATCCATGCTGATAACCACAGAGAATACCGTTTTTATCAACAGATTTCTGTATCCTACTTCTCACCAATCTTTCCAGTACCTTCACCACAACTCCAGATATACAGACCAGCCTATAATTTGAAGCTACAGCCTTATCACAACCTTTATGCACTGGAACAATTTTACCTTCTTTCCACTCCCTTGGAACCTGTGCTGTTGTAAGACTCCGGCATGCCAATGCTACTGCCACTTCCCTGGAACATTCTCTTAAGACGTTGGTGATATGTCATCAAATCCTATCACCTAATTGACATCACTGTTATTTATTTCCTCAAATACCCCTTGCTCACTCACAATTAAACCATCCTCTCTTATGTCTTCTACACTTAAGTTCATGATTCCACCCTGATGAGGATGAAACAGCCTTATAAATTGATCACTGAATAACTCAACAATGTCTTCTGCAATAATTATCATTCTACCATTTTCATCCATAAACATCATCTTACCATAATCATTCTTCATCTACTTTCCACATATCTAAAAAACTTGGGTGTTTTTCTCTTTGCCTGATTTGCCAATTTCTTTTCATAGTGCACTTTTGTTTTCCTTACTAACTGAGTCACTCTTCTGCCTTGTTCTTTATACTCTTCATGTAACTGATTATTACCATTATTCATCTTGTACTGCCTCCAAATTACCTTATTCTTCCAGATTTCATGCTTAAGCTCCTCATTCATCCATTTTACACTGACATTATTCAGCCTTTTGGCCTTCACAATACATTCACACATTGATGCTGTTATGTATTTCTTTGTCAGTTCCCAAGCAGCATTTATTTCCTTACTGCTCAACTCCTCGTTCCATGCTATATTTCCACGCTGTCTCCTAAGCTTGTCATAATCACCAGCCTTATAATTCCACATCTATCCTTTCCTCACAAAAGTCTGTATGTGGCTAGCCATAAACCACGGGATCACTTCATGGTTACTCTCACCAAATGGAGGAAAGCATGAAACCCCACTCACAATTATATCATCTGTTGAAATGATCAAATCAAAAACTCTCAATCCTCATGTGCCCTCCTTTATGTGCTTCCTGAGATAGTTATCTCTCAAGAACTCCAGAAATTCATTATTCCCATATGCTATTTCTTCATTCTAATCTATCCCACCATAATTAAAATCACTTATAACAATTACCCTTCCTTTGTTCACTAATCCAAGTTGTTTATACATTTCTTAGTCACTACTAATTTATGTACTGAAATTGAACTGCTTCAGAAGAAACATGATAATTTCAATCTGTATAAGAAAATCAACGAAATTTCTGGAAAACTGAGGAAAAAGCAAATAGTGTCTCTAAGAGACGAAAATGGAAAAATAGTTCTAGAAGAAGAGAATAAAGCACAGATTTGGATAAAATATGTAACAGAACTTTTCAATGATACTAGACAGAAGCCTATAAATATAAAAGATAACATTCAAGGACCAGCAATCATGAAATGCAAAATAGAGAATGCTATATGAACAAGTAAAACAGGAAAAGCCAGTGGACCAGATGGTGTGCAAACAGAATTTTTAAAATTAACAGAACGAGATAACATCAAACTTCTTGAAAAACTATTTAATAAAATATATGAAAGTGATGAATTTCCATCAGATTGGCTCAAATCTACATTTATCACTGTCCCAAAGAAACCCAAAGCGAATTCCTGTGGTGACTTCCGACTTATTAGTCTAATGAGCCAAACATTAAAAATATTTTTGAAAGTAATTCAGAATCGTATTTATAGAAAAAGTGAAGAAACTCTAAGTGAAACACAATTCGGCTTTCGGAATGGTTTTGGTACTAGAGAGGCCCTTTTCTGTACCCAAATATTGATACAAAAATGCATAGAAAAACAGAAATCTGTCTTTTTGTGTTTCATAGATTTTGAAAAAGCATTCGACAAAGTCAGACACACTAACTTAATAGAAGTCCTTCAACAAATAAGGCTAGACGAACAAGACATAAGACTAATAACAAATCTATATTGGAATCAGTCAGCTACCGTTCAATTAGAAAACATTACCACCAGTGATATTAACATCAAAAGAGGAGTGAGACAAGGATGTGTGCTCTCACCACTCCTGTTCAACATATATGCAGAGGTAATCTTTAAAAAAGCATTGGAAAAGAATGTTCAGAGGGAATCACAATAAATGGAAAGATTGTTAACAACCTTCGATATGCAGATGACACCGTGCTAATTGCAGATAATATTATGGATCTCCAAAAACTCATTGACAGAGTATACATAGAAAGCCAAAGAATGGGAATAAATATAAACATCAACAAGACAAAATACATGATCATCAGCAAACATCCAGCCTCATCAATGAAACTGACACTCAATGGGAAAAATATTGATCAAGTGTCAAGATATAAATATCTTGGTTACTGGCTTAATGAATGGTGGGATCCAGAAATAGATATAAAGACAAGGATTGAAGTTGCGCGGCAGTCCTTCATGAAAATGAGAACACTATTCCGCAATAAAGACCTAAACATGGAAGTCAGATGCCAAATGCTGAAATGCTACGTGTGGTCTATTCTGCTCTATGGAGTTGAAACATGGGCATTGAAGGCGACAACCATCAAGAAAATCGAAGCCTTTGAGATGTGGCTATACAGAAGAATGCTAAAGATATCATGGACAGAAAAAAATACCAATGAAGATGTCTTAAAATCCATTAGCAAAGCTAAACATCTTGTACAAATAATCAAGAAACGAAAAACATCATATCTTGGCCACATCATGAGAAACAGCAAATACCAACTTCTACAAACTATTTTGATAGGAAGAATTGATGGCAAAGGAACTAGAGGAATAAAAAGAATATCATGGTTTGACAACATCAAGACGTGGACAGGAAAGAACAGTGCACAACTGCTCAGATTAGCACAAGAGCGCAGTTTGTTCGCCAAGATGGTCGCTGACCTTCGATAGAAGATAGCACAATAAGAAGTCGTCACTACCCTCCACATTCCCTGGCCTATAGCAACATCCACCAAATATGTCTTCCTGTCAACCTCTACTTAACACCACACTGCCTCATAACCATTGCCACTATTTCCCTCTTTCATGTATATCTTATGTGAACATAATTCCCTTGCTATCATCAGCAGCATTCCCCTCCCATCTTGTCTTTTCTATCCTCACAAAAAAAATACTGTATCCATCCATTTCTATTCCCATTAGGATATCATCTTCATTCAGCCATGTTTCACTTATTCCAATGATTTTGGGGTGAATAAACTCAATCAGTGAAACCATTTCATCTCCCTTATTTCTGATACTTCTGACATTTGTAAACAAACAGCAGTTCATTTTTAAGTGTATAATCTGTCCTATCCAAACCACTTGTTGGTTGTAATTTCACCACCACACCTGTCCCTGTCCGATAACTTTTATCAATGCTTACTACATAGATCTGCTCAGTCTGGACTTCCCCACCCACAATGTGATATACTCCGTGCTGATCATCTCTTCACTTCTACTTTCAACATCCGCTCTTTCTCTCTCTGTGCTATGTCCCCCCCCCCCAAGCTCTCTCTCCATTTCCCCATTCCTCTTGCATTCCTGTTCTCTCTATCTCTCATACTACTACTGTTTCCACTGCCAAGCACTTCTATCTCTTCAATACCACTTTTCCAGTCTTTCGCTTCAACTCTTACTTCTGATCTCTTGCTTGCATCACACACTGCACTTTCATCTAGCAACACTTTCTCCAGTCCACTCACTCCAAAGCCATTCAAATGCAACCCGTCATGCCTGTACAACTCCATTCTTCTCTCAAACATGTGGCATACATCAGGGAAGATTAAGCCAACTGGAGGCTGCTTCCCCCCCCTCCTCCTCCCCCCCAAAAAAACATTTATGTATATATATGCTACTCAGGCTTCACTATAACAAAAAATTAAATACATGTAATATATGATATTTTTATTTCAAAACATTGCAGCAAATTTTTCTTTATAATAACATCAGACATTAAATATATAAAATAAAAATAATAAAATATTTTAATAAAAAAAAGAAAGAATATATTTAAGTTGGAGTAAAAAGTTAAATTTTTTCCTCTGGAAAAAAAAAAAGTTTCCTTCAAGCTTGAGGCCCCTGGTAGCCAATAGTGCTTGATTCACCTCTGCATACATCCACAAACTATACTGCTTTCTCTTCACACACCTCTGCTACCATACCATTCATGATTCTTTCTCTCCATCTCAACTCATCATTGTCATACCTTGTCAACACACTGACAACCTTCCCTACTATACTGTTATCTTTCACTCTTCTCACTAACCTCCCAATATTTGCCCTTACATTCTCCTTATGTCCATTTAAATAATTTTTTCCCACAATCACCACTAATTCTCTTGCTCTTCACCTCCTCATGTCAAAAGACTGAATTATCTTGCTCATTCTCCCTTCTGGATAGATTGTATAGACTTTCTCATTAACTAATCCTCTAACAGTGGAATCTCCATATGCTGTTATCCTGGAATCATTCATCACCTCTTTTACCCTTTTTTCTTTCATTCTATTCTTTTTCATGCTTTCATTAGTTTTCACTAAATGTCTAATATCACTCCACATATTAATTATTTCAATTTTCAATAACTGTTTCATCAAATCCTTGAATTCCAACAATTTCATTTCACTCCCGTTGTCTCACTACCTCTCATTCTGACACACCTTACTTCTGTTTCCTCATTCATATTTCCTTTGCTCCCTTATCACTAACTTTTGCTTCTACATTCTTCCATTCCATTTAGGCCATTTTTTATTTCTTCAGTCTGTTTCGTATTCATTAACTCATGATCTGATAATGAATCACACTTCCTGCAAATCCACACTTTCTCTCATCTCCCATTCAACCTCTCCACAAACACATCTTTTACATTCTGCTATGCATACATATGACACTCACAACATTGAACTATTTTTGAAAAGTATGCCGTTAATGGCACTTTATTTTTGCAGTACTCACCTAGTCGCATGGTTGACCTCGTGAGTGCTGCCATTGTGTTCTGTTTAAGGAAGGCAATTTCAATGCATTTTAATAAATAATGCATAAGTCACATGAAAAATCATGGAGACATGCTAAGTTATGAAAAATAAACAGTACTACACTAAAATTCCAGAAATTTTGCCAATTATTACTCAAAATAGCACATTTTTTCCAGAGATTACTCCTTGTAATTCTAATACAGAACAGCATTACAAGGAAATGTACAATGCATGAGAGCAGCATTTGTTTTGTCTGCAAAAGCCAACAATGCATATAAGCAGAGAGTTTGGAAATGTCCGAATCAACTGCTTGACAAAATTAAATCTGACATGTGTAAAAAATTCCAACTTTTGCTGGCCATATACTCTGGACAAAGGACTTCACATAACATTAAGAATGGAATACTAGACATCTTTAGTGAAAATGGCACCATGCTCATTCAGATGGTGTTCTCTTATAAAATGATATTTCATCTGTTAGTACTATTGGAATTTGAAACACTGAACATCTGCACAGCAAAGTTAAGAACATGACAATCCTATGATCAGAATGTATCATGTCTTGACTGCTTGGAAAATCTATGGACCTTTCACCTTCATGCAGGTGATAGCCACATCTTCGGTGTATCTAGATGTGCTCTGGTTATTCCTAACCTCAATTGTAATGATTTTTTTAAACCAATGTTTATATTTTCCATCAAGACAGGAACAGAAGCTGGACTATTCTGGCTCACCTCATTGACCCTGCAAGAGAGGTAGATAAAATGAAGTAGGGTTTCCTCTACCTCTTTGTTTGGCTTACAAGTTCTATGAATCACTATGAACATTTATTAAGGACACTGCTTATAAGTATGTAAACAATGCTGCAACCATAGAAGACCTGGAATGGATTCACACTACCACTAGCACATTTACATTGGATGGCTCTCAGTGAAACACTTCCAAAGTTGTGATCATCCTATCTAGTACTTTTTAACTTTCCATATATTAAAGAATAAAATAGTAAAGTGAATATTTACTATTTTATTATTTAATAATAATAAAATAGTAAAGTGAATAGTCTTGTATCTTTAGAACCACTGCCATTGCCCTTTTTTTTCAATCTGTGCTCTCAACAGCATTCTTCAGGCTGTCATTAAATAGTTCCTGTCTATTAGAAATACCAGGCATAACATGACTTAAATTCTACTTTTATAGCTAATAGTCCAATTGTTATTATTCATAAATCTTACAGGGATGAATCTGCTTTTATATATATGAATTTGTCTGATCAGCAAAAAAAAAGGGGGGGTAAAAAAATTTATCACAGAAAATCATGTAAAATCAATGAAATTAGAGAACGTTTTAAAGTGCCATTACTTGGCTCGTGTTACATAAAATAATCCTTTCAACAATACTTTCAAACTTATATTCTGGAAGTATTTCCCTGAATAAAATTTCATAAATATATTTATGAATATAGAAATTCTATATTCATAAATATAGAATTTTGTAAAGCAAATAATCTATTTATCTGTAATACCTTTTTTTTCTATAGACCTTCCCACAAATACACATGGACCTCACCAGATGGTACAACAAAGAACTGTATTGATTACATTCTAATCAAACACAATTGGAAATCATCAGTGCAAAATGTTAGAACTTTAAAAACTCCAGACTTCGACACTGACCATGAACTGCTAGCAGCAAAAATTAAACTAAAATTCAAGTATCGTAAATCACAAGCTCCTATCAACAAAGTGGGCCTCTCAAAACTGAAAGAGAAATCTATGCAAGATAACTATCAGACACTAATAGGAAATGAGTTTAGAAGATTATCCCATAACAATATAGAAAATACATGGAATCAAGGTAAAAAAATTGTTACAAGCACTGCAAGAAACATACTTGGTACAACATCAAGACCAAATCATGAATGGATAACCCCTGAAATTCTAAATACTTTAGAAGAAAAAAGAGCAGCGAAGCATATATTAAATATAAAAAATACAGAAGAAAATAAACAACATTATAAGAATCTTAAAAACAAAATTGATAAAATGTGCAAATCTGCCAAAAATAACTGGTTGGAGGAAAAAGCAAAACTGTGTGAAGAAGCTAATAAAAGAAATGATAATAAAACGGTATACAAAATTATCAAAGAATTAACTAAGATTTATAAAGATAAATCATTAACAATGAAAGATAAAAACAATCTAGAAACTGGGTCAATACAAAATATTAAAATATTTGGAAGGACTGCTAACATTATTTCAAAAAAGAACAGAAGGAAAGTATAACAAAAAAGATGATATATGAAAAGGCACCACCCATAACCTCAGCAGAAATTATAAATGCAATAAACCAAATGAAACTTTTAAAAGCTACAGGTAAAGATGGAATATCTATAGAACTATGGAAATATGGTGGCAAGGAAGCCATTAATTTCTTAATGAATTTATTTAATCAAATTCTTTATACTGGAGTAATTCCAACTGACTGGAAAACAGGAATTATTATACCAATTCACAAAAAAGGAGACAAAAGAATATGTGAAAATTATAAACCCATAACACTCTTAAGTCATAGTTATAAACTATTCATTCGAATTATACAAAAGAGAACTCAGGGGAAAATCATAGAGGAAAACCAAGCAGGATTCAGGCCACATAGATCCACTATAGACCATATCTTCACCATTAATAATATAGCAGAAAAATATTGGGAATACAACCTCCCCATATACTGTTGTTTTATAGATTTTAAGCAATCCTTTGATTCAGTTAATAGAAACAAATTGATCACTATCCTAAAAAACGTAAAAATGGATTCTGATATTTTTACATTTATTACAAATTATTATGGAGACACCAAAGCTTTTGTTAAAACAAACAACATTAAAACCGAGAATTTCAGAGTCAAGAAAGGTGTAATGCAGGGATGCCCTCTCTCACCTCAACTCTTTATCATCTTCCTAGAAGAAGTCTGTAAAGCCATAGCTGATGAACCAGGTGTAAAAATCAATGGTACCAACATTAATCACATAAAATATGTGGATGATGTCATTATTTTAGCAGATTCTAAACCACAGCTGGAAAAAACTATTAATCTTTTAAATGACTCTTGTAGACTTATGGTATGAAAATAAATCTTCATAAAACAAAAATAATGAAGATAGGTAGAGAAGAAGAAAATATTTCTATAAATCTCGAAAATCACCTGCTGGAACAAGTTAATAAATATGTTTATCTTGGCAGTCTTATATCTAGCAACCTCAACTATATGGAAACAGTAAAACACAGGCTAAACCTAGGTTGGACCAACATGAATAAACTAAACAAAATATGGCAAAATAAAAAATCCCAACGAGTCTAAAATTAAAATTATATAGAACAATTATTATCCCAACAGCTACTTATGCTTCAGAAGCCTGGAGATTAACTCAACAACCAATCAAGAAACTTCAAGCATTTGAAATGAAATGCCTAGAAAAATTAATAACACCCACTGAATGCAACACAAGACTAATGATCAAGTCAGAACAGATTTAAACTTCCCAGATAGTATAATAGACACAATTATTAAGCATCAATTGAGATGGTTTGGTCATATTCAGAGAATGGCCCATCATAGACTCCCATGTTTAGCTCTGAATGGATATATAGGAAGAAAAAGACCTAGAGGAAGACCAAGAAGTACTTGGATAAAGTTGCTGAAAGAACATTCACATCTACCCAGCTATAGAGTCATGATTGAGATGGCTAAAGATCGCGATAAGTGGAGAACCTTTCTTCTTAGTGAACTCAACCCATTACCAATCGGATGAGATGAGAAGAAAAAAAAGAAATATAGAAGGAAAGAGTTTAAAAGGCATCTTACTAGTTCTGGTTTAAAGACCACATAATTTTAAATAAAACTTCTCTACAACAAGAGATCTCTAACTTTAACAAAGCCGGAATGGAATCAGCAATTGAAAACTGATTGACAATAATAAGCATCAGCATGTGATGGCATTTGTCCTAGTTGGAATTATCACATTGCAAAACATAATAATATGCATTATATGTAAGGTCTACTTGCATGAGATTCTTGATGAAGGATGATGTCTTGGTTCTTATTGCATTGAATATGTGTGCATAGCATTCCTGAAATTTCTTGACAAAGTATGCCATTTCTGCTTTCTGCCATAGTAAGGGATGACCCTTGCTTATAGTATGATAGGCTAATCCTGATTTGCATTTTCACTTCTTTTCCACATCTTTGACTAGAACAGATGGAACTGGATAATATACTGGAAGTTGGATAGCAAAGTGGTTGTAAGATATGTATCAGAGGTAGTGTATAGTACATGCACACCATTGACCTTTTCCCAAGAGAGGAAAAGGTCAATGGTGTGTCACAGATGGGTTTGTTTTGGGATTATTTATTGTTAAACTTTTAAGAACAGGTTTAACTGGAGATGTGCAAAGTTGGGAAGAATTTTAAAGATTAGAACAGATTTTAGCCTTACAGGAGGAGCTGAGTAGACAAGTGTGTGAAGCTGTGGGAAGGAGTGATGACAAGAGGCCATCCCTGGAAGTTACGAAAGGAAACTGTGAGCAAGAGGGTAAGGAGTGGTTTCTTTGTGTGGAGGGTGGTTGAGCTGTGGAATGCATTGCCTGATGGAGTGGTGGGAGCAAGAACGGTCAGTGAGTTTAAAGAGTGGTATGATAGACTTTGTGTTTCTCAGGGGGGAACTTCCCCTCGATGAGTCTTGACAGACTTTATGTCTTAGGAAGGACCTCCCTCGATGAGTCTTTTGACTCCTTGGAGGCCTGAATAATAATAATAATAATAATAAAAAAAAAGCTATTAGTTTGATCTTGCACATGCAGAATTTTGAAATTTGGTAGTCAAGGATGGAACACAGTACACTATAAATAGGGAAATTCTGAAGGAGGTAGAGGAGATGAGAGATCTGGGTGTGGTCTCTGACAAAGTGGTCTTGCCAGCCTGGTTGGTTAAGTGGTTAATGTAGCTGCTCTCCAATCAATAAGCTGCAGGTTCAAATCTCACCATGGGCACGAATGTTTGTGATTGACTCTAGTGAATTTCATCATCCAGTGTGAGACCACTGTTCCACTTATTACAGGACTGAAATAGCTTGAAAAATTCCATGTTGGATCTCTAGAACAGGATTCCTGGACTATGCAAAATCTAAATTGTAAGATAACAATGGATTATGGCAATGATGAGAATGAGCTTAACATATAGAAGCAAAGAGGTTATGGTTCCCTTGTATAAAGCCTTGAACGAGTCGCTTATGGAGTACATGCACAGATCTGGTCACCTGGTTTTCATAGTGATGAGGATATCTTAGAGAACATCCAGAGAAGATTAACTAAATTGGTGATAAATCCTGGAATATGGGGAAGACAGATTAAGGGAATGTAATTTGCAGAGGCCTTGTGATTACAATAAGAAGAGGGAGATGTGATTAAGACATAAATTGCTGAGGAGTTGTTACTATATTAATGTGGATGAGCTTTTGCATAGAATAGAGGAAGACAAGGGCAGAACAAGAGTCCATTCCTAGAAGCTGTAAGGAAAATGTGAGCAAAAGATTCTTTGTATGGAGAGTGGTGAGTGAGTGGAATGCATTGCCTGAGAACTGGTAAGTGCAGAAATTGTGAATGGGAGGAGAGGGTATAGGACATGGTATTGATGACCTTTGTGTGAGTGTGGACCTCCCTTGATGAATTTGTGTAATTTCTCTGGATCATTCTATTTTTCGTACATAACATATGTAGCACAACCGATCACCATCAAATTCCTGATATGTACCCTCAAGAGATGTACAGGATATGATAGTACTGCATGAAAAACTTACACCATTATTAAATTCCTATCTACAATTTTCCTCTAAATCAATCTGTTACCTGTCAAGATTACAATATTACTAATCTTTCCTCTCCCATTCTGTTCAAGTGACCATACCACCTGAGATTAGCTCTGCTAATGCATTCCTGGATGCTAACATTGTCAAGTTCTTTCCTAATATCCTCATTTTTAATATGATATTGCCATTGATGCCATCTGTTCATGCCCCTAATCTTTCCCAGGACTCTCATATCTGCGGTCTCTAGTCTTTGGTCAAATGTTTTACTTCTAACCCAGCTCTCAGATCCATAAGTTAAAACTGGATTGAATATCTTGTATACAGTTAATTTAGTGTTTTGACTATTTTCTCTCTTATTCCATATAAATTTATTCACTTGCCTTCCTACCATACCAGCTTTGTTGATTCTGTTGTCTGTTTCGATATTTAATTTACCATCTTCACTAAATATTGTGCCTAAGTAGCTGAAATGTTTTACTTGTTTTATAGGTTCTCCATTCACAATGCAGTTGATATTTTCAATGCCTCTGCCTATTTTCATTGTCTTTGTCTTGTTATTGCTTACCTTCATATCATATATCTATTACAACAGTTATTCAATTTAGTCAGGGAATCTTGCAGACATAGCAGATTTATTTAGAAGTATAGCATCATTCACATAAAGCAAAGAGATGACATTGACATCTCCAATTTTGATATCAGATTTAATATCATTTTCCTTCATAATGTGATCCATATAGATAATGAATCACAGAGGGGATAATGTACATCCTTGTCTGACACCAGATTTGACATTAAACCATCTTCCTGTACAGTACTTCAATTCTAACTGCTGACTTACAATTCAAATAAAGATTAAGTATTGCTTGATATAATGCCCCATTGATATCATACAACTATATCATTTTGAATGGCTTTTCTCTTGGCATATGCCTTTTCCAGATCTACAAAACTTAAATACAGATTTTGTTATATTCCTACGATTAATCAACTATTTGTTGTAACATGAAAATTGGATCCTGGTAGCCTCTATTTGGCCTGAATCCAGCTTGTTCTTCACTAAACTCTGCTTTCACAATCCTTCTCAACCATTTCTCAAATATACTTGAATAAATCTTACCAGGAACATTCAGTAGGGAAATACTTCTATAATTCTCACATTCAGTTTTATCTTTTTATATATGGGTACTATGAGAGCTTTACTCCAATCATCTGGAATTCATCCCTCTGGCCAGGCCTTCTGAACTATGCAGTGCAGCCACTGTAAGACTTTTATACCTCCATACTTGAGCATTTCTGGTCGATATCATGACCTGCCTTTTCACATATCAGGCATTTGATGGCTTTTTCTACTTCAAGTATGGATATATTAGGTTGGCAAATAAGTTCGTTTGGTTAATGCGTTAGTACAAGTTTACATGCATCGCCTGTTGCTATTGTTGCGCTACTGCACAACGCTATTGCGCAGTTAAAAGGTGACATTTCACATAACCTTTCAGTGAATTTTCATTTGGCCTACTTCAGTTGCATGTGTGTAACATATTTTTAGAAATGAAAGGAAATAACATACATTACCAGCATATTTTGCTTTTTTATTTCAAAAAAGGCAAACGAGCTGCAGAGGCCCATAAAAAAATATGCAGCGTATATGGGGATGGTGCCTTAACCGAACGTGTATGCCAAAAGTGGTTTGCCAAATTCCGTTCTGGAGATTTCGATGTCAGTGATGTGCCTTGCGCGGACCGCCCAAGCTAGGTTGAATCGAGTATTGTGAAGGATATCATTGACAAAATTCCATTACAAACAGTGCTGGAGATTGCTGCAGTACTGAACATGTCCCATACAAGCATTGAAAACCATTTGCACAAGCTGGAATATGTTTCAAAACTCAATGTTTTGGTGCCGCATGAATTGACTGAGGCCAATATGACTGCTCACATATCCATCTGTGATTCGCTGCGACCCATTTTTGAATCGGATGATTACGGGAGGTGAAAAATGGGTGGTGTATGATAACGTGATACGTAAAAGATCATGGTGGGGCACAAGAGAGAACCGCTGCAAACAACCTCGAAAGTGAGATTGCATCCAAAGAAGATCATGCTCTCTGTGTGGTGGGATTATAAAGGTGTCGTCCATTACTAGGTGTTACTGTCAGGCAGAAAGATTGATTCAGCTGGCTATTGCTCACAGTTAACACCACTGTCCATGCAATTAGCACAAAACGTCCTGAATTGGCAAATTGAAAAGGAGTTGTCTTTCACCACGACAACGCTAGACCCCACACATCGTTAACAACCCAGAGTAAATTGTTACATCTTGGCTGGGATGTTTTGCCGCATCCTCCGTATTCACCTGACTTGGCACCTTCCGATTACCACTTATTCTGATCGTTGCAGAATTCTCAGAACAGGAAAACCTTCGCTAATGAGGAGGCTGTCAAACGAACGAACGAACTTATTTGCCAACCCAATATATTCCTGATTGCATGTCTGTTGAGTGTTTTTTACTACTGTGCTGTCATCTCTGCTTGTTTCATTTAGCAATATTTCGAAGTAATTACTCCATACATCAAGGATATATCTTTTTCTCCTGTTTTCATGTCACCTTTATCATCTCTGATTCCTTTTACAGCACTCTTTCCTCCATTTCTGAGCTTTTTCAACAACCTCCAGAATATTTTGTCACCTTCTTGATATTTATTTTCTGTTCTTACCAAAGTCTTCGCATGACTTGTTTAGCTAGTTTTACACAGTGTTTAGCTTTCTTACATTTGTCTCTGTATTCTCTGAGAGCACAAGCGACTTATTTGCCAGGAACCTCTGATATGCTTTCTTCTTTTTCCTTCACTGCCTATTTAACTTCCCATGTCGACCAAGGGGTTCTGATTTTTCTATCCTTGTAGACCTCACCACATGTCTCTCTTGCTGAATCAATCAATGTTTTCTTCAGGATTTGCCACTGACTCTCTAAGGTTTGGTTCCTGTTCTCAAACTCTTTCATTTTTTCTTGAATAATGTTTTTGTATTTTAGTCTACAGTTTGCATCTGAGAGCTGCTCAACTTTTATTCACCTTAAAACTTTCTTACATGTTCTTTTTTTCAGTACGAAATTCAATTTCATCTTACTCAAGACCAAATGGTGATCACTTCCTATTTCAAATCCTCTGTACACTCTAGTGTTCTGTACCAGTGAGAAAATATTACTGTCAACAATAACATAGTCAATGAGACTTCTTATTCCTCACCTCTTCTCTCCATGTAAATTTGTGCATATTTTTATGTTGGAACATTGTATTAGTAATAACCAGTCCATGTCCTAAGCATAAATCCAACAGGTATTTGCCATTATTATTAGCTTTGCTCTTTTCTCCAAATTTTCCCAAAATATTTTTGTATGTCTGACAATCATTGAATTTTATAAACACCTGGCTGTTTTTAAGGGGCAGATGTAAAAATCTTATGGTGATGAATAGTAGTATGAAGGCTACTTTTATATCATGTTATAGTATTATAGAAATTCTGTCCATTGCATGTTGAATATAAGGAAGAATTACTTGGTTATGTCTTGGTATTGATGTTTATTTGTCATTGCATGGAGTAGGATTTTGTCCTCATAGGATTCCTGACAAAATCCTATTAGTTCGAAACAGTTGTCTGACCAATGAAACTTTAATTTAAAGCAGTAATTGAATGTGAATCCACTGGCTCTCTGGTAAAGTTCATCTGATGAGCAGTGTAATGCCAATGTTTCTCATTCCAAGTTTTGTATATATATGTATACGAGGGGGTATCAAAAAGTTTCGCGACTAGGTTTGTAACACGCCAACAGATGCACGCACAGTCACGGGGAGCACCTACCTTCATAAGTCAGTGTGCCAAAAGACATCGTCCTGCATCGAGAGCTGTGCAACTGATGCTATTCTGACCACCTGCATTACCACATCTGCAATTTCATCATGGACAGCTAGTTAGAACAAAGAGCAAACGGGAAATTCTGCATGAAACTGGGCAGATCTACCACAGAGACGTTTGACATGATTCGGCAAGTTTATGGCGATGCTGCAATGAGTCGTTTGAGGTGTTTTGAGTGGCAGGCATGCTTCAAGAGTGGAAGAACATCACTGGAAGACGATGAGAGATCAGAAAGACCTTCAACGAGCCCAACCCCCAAAAATGTCAAAACCATTTCACAACTTGTGCATGAAGATCATCAGAGAACACTCCACAACATTGCTGCCATTGTCAGTGTGTCATATGGAACAGTCCAGGCAATCCTCGTGTGATTTGAACATGTGCCGTGTAGATGCCAAGTTCATCCCCAGGCTGCTGACCCAGGAGCAGAAGGAACAACGCTTCGAAGTCTGCCAAGAACTCCGTCAGCATGCCATGGATGACCCATCCTTCATGTCGAGTATCATTACTAGTGACGAAACTTGGGTGTACGGATACAACCCTGAGACGAAGCAATAGTCTTCACAGTGGAAGAGCCCATCATCTCCACATACCGAAAAAGGCAAGGCAGGTCCGCAGCTCGACCAAGTACTTGGTCATCATCTTTTTCGACATTCGTGGCATTGTGCATCGAGAATTCGTCCTTGGGAGGCCAGACTATCAATAGCGAATTATACTGCCAGGTTTTAAGGCATCTGAGGGAGGACATTTGGCAAAAGCGACCAGATCTGTGGCATGCGAAAAACTAGATGCTCCATGACGACAATGTACCCTATCACCGAGCTCTCCTTACATGTGAGTTTCTCACTAGAAACATGATCTCACTTCCACACCCAACCTACTCGCCAGATTTGGCTCCTGCAGACTTCGCCTTCTTCCCGAAGATGAAGATCCAGCTCAAAAGTAACCATTTTGACAGCATTGCGGAGATCCAATGCGAATTGCAGAAGTTGCTTGACATGCTTCGAAAAGAAGACTTCCAGGATACGTTACAGAAGCAGCAAGAACACTGGGAGCACTGTATTGATATTCAAGGGGACTATTTTGAAGGTGATAGCATGTAAATGTAGGTAAACAGAGCTAGTCTCGAAAATTTTTGATACCACCGCGTATATTTTTTTTATCAGCATTAAAAAGGAGGTTTATTTTTATTTCATTTGGTAAAGTTAAGCAGCAGTGAAAGTGAGCACATTTGTGTGTATGTGTAATTTGAAATATAATATATAAAACAAATCTAAAAGTTGATCACATGCAGTCTAATTACCCAAATAGTTAGATAATCTTCCTTGGGAATCTCAGCATTCATAATTCACCCTGACTCCTCTTCTCAAAATTCACAGATCAAGCTAGAAGAGAAGTAGAATCACCAAAGTGCGGATGTGGTAGCCCTGCAAAAGGATCTGAATAAGCTAGATAGATGGGCAAATGAATGGAGGTTTAAGTTTAATGCAGCAAAATGTAAGGTCTTGAGGTTTGGGACACATCGATGGGACGCTGCATACTCTATGGGAGGAGATATACTGGAGGAAGTAGGGGAGATGAGATCTGGGATTGATGATTGATAGAAACCTGAAATTTAGGGGACATATTGCAAAGGTATTGCTGCAATAATGAGAAGGACACTGACCTACAGAGATAAAAGGATTATCATTCCATTGTATAAGACTCTGATCAGACCACACTTAGACTATTGTTCTCAGATTTGGTCCCCAGGATTTGAAGGGGATAAATTAACTGTGGAAAGGGTACAAAGGTGGATAACAAAGATGGTGTCAGGACTGTACAATGTTAGTTATGAGGATCAGCTGAGGGAGTGTGAACTGCAGAGTTTGGTGGATAGAAGAAGGAGAGGTGATATGATTGAGACTTTTAAACTGTTGAGAGGTGGTTACAGGGTTGATACTGGGGAGTTCTTTCGCTTGGTTGAACAGCAGGAAGGAGTCGTGATAAGGGGCCATCCCTGGAAGTTACGAAAGGAACTGAGCAAGAGGGTGAGGAGTGGTTTCTTTGTATGAAGGGTGGTTGAACCATGGAATGCATTGCCTGATAGAGTGGTGAGAGCGAGAACGGTCAACGCATTTAAGGAGTAGTATGATAGACTTTGTGTTTCCTAGGAGGGACCTCCCTCAATGAGTCTTGATAGACTTGTGTTTCTTAGAAAGGACCTCCTACGATGAGTCTTTTGACTCCATGGAGGCCTGAATAATAATAATAATAAAAATAATTTGTATCTGTAATGATATAACATAAATCATTCACCAGAATACTGGATAATCCTAATCATTCTCCCAATACTCTTGACCTTTTCATAACCAGCTCTCCTTTATATATATTGTTGATGTTTGCTTTCCATGTCATTTCTAATCATAACGTAGTCCATATTTCTTTTTCTACGAAACTTGGGGGTTGGGGGGGGGGGGCAGCAGACCCCCCAAGTTTCGGACTGGTAGGCCAGTACTCCTTGAATTCTGATGACTCAAATTTTGAAGACTTGACACTCAGGGTAGCCCCTGAGATTCAAAACGTGACATATAAAGGCTTATCATTTTATATATATAGGATAGATTATGTGTGTACCTTGACAATGTATTGTTCTGTGGTCTTCTAGAAGCATTTAATTAGCTATATTTTTTAATAAAAAAATCTTGTTTTTTTGATTCATTTGTATCTGTGTACTGATTTATTTTTTCAGTACAGAGGTAGTTATATTCATTTCTTATATGCAAGATTTTTTTTAAGTAAAACATTACGAGTATTAAATAATTCTTGATAATCCACACGGTGATATAGATTATCAAAGAATATTTCTTCCCAAATAGCAATATATCACATCTCAGCATCTAACAAATTTTAAAAGTGATATAATTATCAATTCTTTAATAATAAAAATATTAGAAAAATCAAATAGTCAAAATTTTGAATTATTTTTAATACCTGTAAACTGTATGTATGTATACAATTTGCAGGTATGTATACACACACGTTAGGAAAAGAGTAGCAACCCCTTTGTAATGTATCATTAGCAATTAACATTTTAATTTTGAAATTAAAATCATATAAAAGTATTTATTTTTATTTTATTAGGGTCGAGGATTTACAGAAGAAGAAATGAGAGAAATATGTGGTGCTGTATTAAGAGGTAAGATTAGATCAAGCTTGACCCTCTCGTGCATAAGGGCCTCATCTGAGGACATTATTTTTAACATATACAGGGCACGAATTTAGAAAAATAACTGAATTCATGGTTATACTGTAAGATTAAATGATACTGTATCATCATAATTTTTTACAAATGAATATAAAAATTCATGCATGAGAGGGTTAATTCACATATAAAGCATAATATTCGTCCATATATTATTATAACTATAATTATGTGACCTCCAAGGAATACAATGCTACTTAATCCTCCATCTACCCACTTTACTATTTACCATAGTATTTCTAAATGTCTATTATTTTCATGTGTTCTCTTTCTGATGTGCCTTTATGCATCTGTGATGAATCTTGAGTTTTGTTTATATATATTATCATTATATCTGATGTAACCTGAAGTTATACAGTGTTTGAATATGGTCTTGAGTTTTTCTAAAAGAAAAACTTTTTCTGTGGGATAAAAAAGTTTGTATCCCATAGCATCAGCTGCAGTTATAAGGGCTTCAGTCATTACACTGCTAAAGAAGCTGACTATAAAGCTTGCCATAATGTTTTGTTATTTGTCCATATGTTTAGCAAAGCTGTTAGGATTTGACAGGTCAGTCATTATCATTCATAAACAAACCGAGTATTTTGCATCCACTACTAACAGCATTCATTTTAGTTGTGGATACAAAAGGCTCAGTTTGTTTATGTTTGTTTAATAATGACTGGCCTGTCAAAACCTAACAGCTTTGCACAATGTATAGCAAAATTATAACATTTAAAATCTTTGCTTCCATAACTGACTGTAAAGATATAAACTCTCTCTCTTTCTCTCTGAAAAGATCAAAGAGGTAACTTTGTATCTCTAGTAAATCTGTGCATAATAAAAAAAAAAAAAAGTAATAGAAAAAGTTTTTTTGAGAATGGTTATCACAATTATCTAATAAATTATAAATACTCACACAGAGTGAGCTACACCTTGGCACACTATAACTGTATGCCTCTTTAATGTTTTTCTAACACTGGTATATTTTTGCTTTCATATGTTTAAGAAAATGGATACCAAACATTATCAGAATTAAAATAATTAATAATATATATGTTACTCTTTTTGATGGACAACATGGATTTGCTAAAGGAAGATTTGTGTTTTTACAACAAGCATACAATCCAAAGAAAACATGTCTATGGATAAAAAAAAATTAGAAGAGCATCATAATATAATAATATTTATAATAGTGTAGTGGGAAAGGAGTAGGAATGAGGGACTGATGACAAGTGATCAGGAGTATGAAAAGAATTGGATAAAATTGATGTTAATAAGGTGGTAGAACTTGATATATCATGGTATGTGTTCGGGAAATGGTCCATGGAGTTAGCAATCTACTTAATGTACTTGTTTAATCTGAATAATGGAGCAAGTTAGAAAATAGTAGAAATAGGACAAAATTATTCTGCTTCATAAGAAAGGTGAATTATAGGCCAATCTGTGTACCTGGAGTTGTGGTGAGGACCAAGATCCAAACCCAGGTTAGCAGCATTCTTTGATGGATAGCATGGATTTACTAAAGGAAATCATGTTTTAACAGTCTAACTTATTACAAACTGACAAATGCATTGGACAAGGGAGACTCATATACAGTGGTACATTTAGATACCATAAAAGCCTTTGCTGGATTGTCACATTACAAGTTGGTAATTAAGCTGGAATGAATGAGGTTGATAATAGATTAGTGCATTGGATCTGAGATTGGCTTTCTGATAGGTATTATCAAGTTGTGTATATATGGGAGGAGCAATATCCCAGAAGTCATTAATAGTAACTTCTGGGATATGAACATGCAAATTGAATTTCTGTTTAACTTGTATGATAATGATATTGGGAAATGTGTGAATTGGGATATGCAGTTCTTTGTGGAAGATGCAAAGTTAGAACTATGAGGAAATGTATAGACTGAGTGAATGAGAAAGTAGGAAATTTCTGAGTTCAGAGTTGCAAGGTGTAAGGTTTTCAAATTTGGGGATGAAGAGTACACAAGTGTAATTTTTAAAGGTACCTGCGACATGACTATAAACAATAAATTCCACGATAACCACAGTAATTAACTTTTAATGAAATGAAAGTACAGATATTTCGTACTGAAAATAACAGTACATCATCATTATTATTAAATATTTAAGGAATTGACAGCGTATACTAGAAATATAAATTAAAACAAACTTTAATACATACTTTCCAATATTTCGACAACGTCACGTTGCCATCTTCATGGGAACTTAAGATAAAGACGCATGCACGCAAGTACTACACAACAGCAAATGAGAAATGAAGCGAGGAAGCTACCATTTTCCTAAAGTCCTGATGGTGCCCCCTGGCGGCCCAAATTTGGGGCAGTCTCATGCATCTAAATTTGTTGAGGTTTGGCACGTTCCTAAGGGCTGAGGCCGATTCCATGAATAGTCTTTCATATTTGAACTTGCTGCGGTGTATTACTATGGCTTTCTTCCACCTTATTCTGTGGCGAGTATCCAGAGCATGGTCTGCAAGCCCAACGTGGCTGTACTGGTGAAATCGGATGTAGTCCTTGTGTTCTGAGATTCTGTTATTTGCTGTCCTGTCTGTTTGGCCAAAGTAGGACAATTTACAGCTGCAAGGGATCTGGTATACACCAGGTAGGTCTAGGGGAAGTGGTTGGTCTATAGTGGAGCAGATAAGGGATGCCAATTTTCTATGTGGTCTATAACCAGAGGTCATGTTTTTTTTAGGATTTTGTTGATTTTTTCCGAGGTGCCTCGGATGTAGGGAATGGTGATGGATTTAGACTATTTTTTTTTGTGAGGGGGGGGGGGGGGGGGTTGTGGATAACTAGTTTTAGTATTTTTTAAATTTTTTTTTTTGGGGGGGGGGGGGGAGCCATTGGCTGAGAAAGTGTTAAGGATGTGATTTAGTTCAGTGGTTAGGGCTTTGTCAATTGAACAGATTAGTTTAGCCCTATTGAGCAGTGTCTTTCAATAACTCCATATTGTTGTGAGGGTGGAGGTGGGATTGTTGGTGAATGTATCTGCCTGTATGGGTGGATTTTTATAAACTGAGAAAACCAAAGTTCCATCAGGTTGGTGGGTGACTAGTGTGTCTAGAAAGGAGAGGAGTGTATCCAAGCCATGTGGCCAAATAGCGAATACATCAATGTAGCGAAGCCATATGGTAGGTTTTTGTGAGGCAGAGTTTAAGGCTTTCTCTTCAAAAGTCTCCATAAAGAAGTTAGCCAAGGGTGGGGAAAGTGGTGAACCCATGGCTGTCCCCTCTATTTGTTTGTAGAATTTTTCCTGCCAAACGAAATAGCCTGAGTTCATTGTAAACTGAAATAGGGCTGAGATATCGGGAGGAAATTTAGCTTGGATTAGCTCTAAGGTTTCTTTGAGGGGGACATTTGTGAATAAGGAGACGTCAAAACTGACTATTATGTCATTATGTTGGAGTGTAAGGTTTTCTATACTACCTTTGAAGTGGGCTGAGTTCTTTATGTGTGATGGTATGTTGCCAGTATAGTGTGAGAGCACTTTGGCTAAATATTTAACTAGTTTATACATGGGGGAAAATCAGTGCCATTCATTATGAGACGTAATGGCACATTTTCTTTATGTATTTTTGGGAGCCCATATATATGGGGGGGGGGGGGATTAGTTTGTTAATAATCTCCACAGGCCAAGAAGTGACCCTCTTAAGGAGCCTATGGAGTTTTCTAATTTGTGAGTTGGTGGGGGATGTAAGTAGCCCAATCTAATAGTAAAGCATTAAGCTTACCTGTGTAGTCAGTATGATTGAGTACTACAGTGGCGTTCCCCTTATCCACTTTGGTGATAACTATTTCTTTGTTTTTCTTCATTTCCTGTAGAGGCTTATATTCACTATTGGATATGTTGGTTTTTGGTGGTCTTGCTTTTGTGAGAACACAGGCTACATCCAATCTAATATCGTTGGCGATATGGTTTGGAAGGTGGCGAATTCCTGCATTCAATTGGATCATTAATTCTTCAGTTAATTGTAATCTTAATTGGTCAATTCTACATGACATCTTGTGCACTGCAGCAAATAAAGAATTTGAAGAAAAAAAAAAAAAAAGGAGTCAACATATCAACAAGTTTGATAAATTAAAAAAGAACTGGACATCCAAATCAACACTGTAATTAACCTTTCTTCTGTTATTTTGAAGCCTGAAGCATTCGACGCTCTGTCTCTTGGTCACAACTTTGCCATTGCTCCTAGGAAAATACCGGCCGAGGAATTAATGATTACACAGGTAAGCTTAATGCTTTACTATTAGATCAGGCTACTTACCTCCCCATTGAATACAATCCCACCAACTCACAAATTAGAAAACTCTATAGGCTCCTTAAGAAGGTCGCTTCTTGGCCTGTGGAGATTACTAACAAACTAAAACCATATAACTGTAGAAACCCGCCCCCCCCCGTATATATGGGCTCCCAAAAATACATAAAGAAAATGTGCCATTACGTCCCATAATGAATGGCATTGATTTCCCCCCCATGTATAAACTAGTTAAATATTTAGCCAAAGCGCTCTCACACTATACTGGCAACACACCATCACACATAAAGAACTCAGCCCACTTCAAAGCCAGTATAGAAAACCTTATACTCCAACATAATGACATAATAGTTAGTTTTGACGTCTCCTCCTTATTCACAAATGTTCCCCTCAAAGAAACCCTTAGAGCTAATCCAAGCTAAATTTCCTCCCGATATCTCAGCCCTATTTCTGTTCACAATGAACTCAAGCTATTTCGTTTGGCAGGAAAAATTCTACAGACAGATAGAGGGGAGACAGCCATGGGCTCACCCTTGGCCAACTTCTTTATGGAGACTTTTGAAGAGAAAGCCTTAAACTCTGCCTCACAAAAACCTACCATATGGCTTCCTACATTGATGTATTTGCTATTTGGCCACATGGCTTGGATACACTCCTCTCCTTCTTAACACACTTAAACAACCAACACCCCAGAATCAAGTTCACCCTGGAAAAAGAGGAAAACAATAGCCTCTCCTTCCTAGACACACTAGTCACCCACCAACCTGATGGAACTTTGGTTTTCTCAGTTTATAAAAATCCACCCATACAGGCAGATACATTCACCAACAATCCCACCTCCACCCTCAACAATATGGAGTTATTAAGACACTGCTCAATAGGGCTAAACTAATCTGTTCAATTGACAAAGCCCTAACCACTGAACTAAATCACATCCTTAACACTTTCTCAACCAATGGCTACCCCACCCCCAAAAAAATCCAAAAAATACTAAAACCAGTTATACACCCCCCCCTTCACAAAAACGATTACTTAAATCCATCACCATTCCTTATATCCGAGGCACCTCAGAAAAAATCAACAAAATCCTAAAAAAACATGACTTGACCTCTTGTTACAGACCATATAGAAATGCATCCCCTAGACCTACCTAATGTATACCAGGTCCCTTGCAGCTGTATGTCCTACTTTGGCCAAACAGGCAGGACAGCAAATATCAGAATCTCAGAACACAAGGACTACATCTGATTTCACCAGTACAGCCACTCTGGACTTGCAGACAATGCTCTGGATACTCACTACAGAATAAGGTGGAAGAAAGCCATAGTAATACACCGCAGCAAGTTCAAATATGAAAGACTATTCATGGAATTGGCCTCAGCCCTTAGGAACGTGCCAAACCTCAACAAATTTGGATGCATGAGACTGCCCCAAATTTGGGAAACACACATCAGGAGAACTTCAGCCCAAAAGCCAAGAACACCTACTATAGCCTGCCATGGGGCACTATCAGGACTTGAGGAAAACAGTAGCTTCCTCGCTTCATTTCTCATTTGCTGTTGTGTAGTACTCACATGCATGTGTCTTTATCTTAAGTTCCCATGAAGATGGCAAAGTGACGTTGCCGAAATATTGGTAAGTATATATTAAAGTTTGTTTTAATTTATATTTCTAGTATACACTGTCAATTCCTTAAGTATTTAATAATCATGTTTAACCAGCATATAAACCCTTTCTACAAGAAGTACATCATCAGTGGCTAGAAAGTGGAGAAGCCCTTTTACATCAGCCAAATCTGAATCGGAACAATTGTCTCTCTCTCCCCCCCCCCCCAAAAGTGTGGGAGATACTTATTTTATGTAACCATCAAAAATAGTTTTTAATTGGTAAACCACAGATTGCTGTATGTACCTTGTATTCCTGTTTCTTTGATTTGCTTGTTTCTATGCACTGATGTACTATTATTTTCAGTACAAAATATCTGTACTTTCATTTCATTAAAGTTAATTACTGTGGTTATCGTGTAATTTATTGTTTGAGTACACAATTGATTGTTGGAGTATCTTACAGGAGGTGGGAGTGATGGTGGATAAAGATCTAAAATTTTTCGAATGCATTGCTTGAATCATGAAGACATTGAAACTTATTATAGCAATAATGAGGCCTTAATCGAACATTGCATATGGATTACTATGCACAGATTTGGTCGCCTGGGTTTCCAAAGGATATTGATGTATTGGAAAGGGTCCAGAGACGATTGGCTATTATAGTTTCTTGTCTCTGGAATAATGAATATGATTAAAGAATGAGAAATGAAATTTGCAGTCTAGTGGAAAAGAGTAGGAAAGGGGGGGGGGGTTAGTATATTTAAGATATATAAGTAGATTAGAGGTTTTTACCAGATTAATGTGGCAAAAGTTTTGCATAAGACGAGGGAGAACAACAGATCATTCCCGGAAGTTGTAGAAGGGTGTGTGAGTGGTTTGTGCAGAGATGAATTAGTTTGAAGCATGGTTTGATGAGCTATGTCTATGACAATGGAATCTTCTATAATGAGTCTTTTGAATCCAGGAGGTCTGATAATGAAAATAATAATAATAATGAAAAAGACTGACATGTCCAGACAATGATTTATCTTGGTGAATAAGTTTATTGAATGTGTTTCTGGAAGAGAGTTGTGATAAGACATATTCCAAAAAAATAAATAAAAAATTTCTAGAATTCTCTACATCAGAATGGCAGGTGATTGAATTTATTACTGAAGAGAAGTCAGATGATCATAGTAATTATAAGACAGAATTTGCTACATGAATATTATATTTAATGAATACATAAATAACCAATTTGACATTTAGGTATAACATAAGTATTACATTTCACCTCAGTGCTATTTTTATATTTCCTTTGAATCTTTAGAACAGATTATGGAACTGACAGCTAAGCTCAGAGGTCCTCCAGGTCCTACTGGAAGAGGCAAGCCAGGACGCCCAGGTTCTCCTGGATTACAAGGGCCAGCAGGTATTTATATATATGGACATGAAAAATAAACTTCAGTGTTAGAACTTGTTTCTTTGTTCTTAGAGGAAACAGCTGGTGTTACTAAAAACAGCTGTTTCCTCTAAAACTGAAGGAAACAGCCGGTCTTCACCAAATTACTGACACATTTCCTCAAGGAGTGCACAGGATATTATGATAGTACTACATAAGTTTGCATTATTATTAACAGTTTTACACCAAATCAGTCAGTTTTTATTTTATCAGGACTCCAGTATTATCAGCTCTCATATCTTGCTTTTCCTGATCGTTTTCCTGCCATCAAACATCTGTTTTGCTAACCTTTTCCTCTCCCATTGAGTTTAAGTAATATGATATTAGCTCTGCTCACACATTCCACAGTGTGCCAGGTTGTCAAATTTTCAAGTTCATTACTGATATCGTCAACTTTTAATATGATTCTACTACTGAATTTATTTATGAGTACAAGAATAGATGGCATTAGTGGCAAAATGATAGTTGTAGTAGTAGTTCACTCCATTAATTTTTCTAAGAACTCTCATATCTATGGTCTCTAAGTTTTTGTTCAGCTGTTTTATTTAAATGACAATGTATACTAGAAATATTAATTATAAAAAACTTAATCAACACTCTCCTATATTTTGGCAATGTTACATTGCCATCATCAGGATCACAAAACAATGTGTGACCGTAATGTGCATCACATTACAAAGCAGAGATTACTCAAAATCTATCACCATTCCATATATATATCTGGGGCACATCTAAAAAATTAACAAAAGTCCTACAGAAATATGACCTTGCAACTAGTTACAGACCACATAAGAAATTGGCTTCTTATCTGCTCCACTAATGACCAGCCACATCCTCTAGACCTACCTGATCCCTTGCAATTGTAAACTGTCTTACTATGGCCAAACAGGCAGGACAGCCAATATCAGGATATCCAAACACAAGGACTACATTTGATTCCATCAATACAGTCATGCTGGATTTGCTAACCATGGCTTTGGACACCCACCACAGTATACACTGGAAGAAGGCCACTCTATTACACTGCAGCAAATACAAGTATGAAAGACTGTTCATTGAATCTGCCTCAGCTTTGAAAAACTTTTCAAACCTCAACAAATTTGGGTGCATGAGACTGCCACAAATTTGGGAAGCATACATTTTAAGAACGTCAGCCAAACAGCCAAGACAACCTAATTTAGTCCAATAGGCCAGTCTTCTATTGCCTTAATTAAATGTTTTAAGTTTCTGACTATTTTCATACCAAATTTACAACAGTTATTCATTTTAGTCTATGAACCTTGCACAGGATTTATTCAGAAGTATAACGTCATCTGCATAAAGAAAAGAGCTAAGATTAACATCACCAATTTTAGTATCCGATTTAATATCACTTTTCTTCATAATGTGATCCGTATAGATAATAATAGTGAAGATAATGTGCACTCTTGTCGCACACCACTAGCATGTTTCTTCCACAACTTTTCTTGCTCTTCTTTGGTATGTTTGCATAAATCTTACCTGGAATACTTAATAGGAAAATTCCTCTGTAATTTACATGTTTTCTTTCCCTTCTTATAAATTGAAGGAGAGCTCTCTCATAGTAACTGTCATCTAGAATCTGCCCTTCAAACTGTCTTCTGAATTATGTAGTGTAGCCCATATAACAGCATTTTGGTCAAAATCATATACTTCAGCTCACTTTCCACATTTCCTGTGCTGACATCTTTTCTACTTCAAGTATATATGTATTATGTGTGGCTCACCCCGTTAAAGGAACTGTGTGTGCGTGGTGTTCTTATTGCTACTGATGTAAGATAAGTTTGGTCATGTATTTATTTTATTCAGGCATGTGATTGAGTTGTTTACTTTGTAAGCAAACAATGTTTTTGTGTGGGGGGAGTGTACATGATATTGTTAGTATGATGGCAAAGATGCCATTGTTGAGTGATTTGAATCGATGTGATTTTGTATAGTGCAGCAAGAACAAATCAGATGTTAGTAGAGCAGATAATATTGCTGGTAAAATGGAAAATGATAATTTGGAATTAACATTGAATATACAGCAGTGGAAATACAGGAGAAATTGAAGTAAATAAGAAAATAGTATGCGTGAATGTTATCCTTCACAGGGCAAAGTGCAAAATCAAAGAGTTGCTGAAGTGGCAAGAGATTAGCAGAGCTGAGAAAAATCAAGATTATATGGGGACTCAGTGATCAGAGGAGTAGTTAACGAAAGTATAACAAAATCTTATTTCCCTGGCGCAAAAATTAATATTAGTTATACCATCCTGATGCAAAAAAGTAAGATGAAGGAATTAATGAAGTAACAGGTATTCTGTGAGGTAGGATGTGAAGGAGTTGTTAGACAAATCAAAAATGAAGAGTGAGAAGGTAAAAACTGTCAGGTTGCTGACATACTAAGATGAGGAGAAAGGTGTTAATAGCATATGAATCAATACACAGGTTGTGCAGAAGAAATGATGCAGAGTTTGTGGACCTATGGCCTTTGTTTGAAGGATTTGTATAAAGCTGACTGACTGCAGTAGCAGCCAGTCAGGTTTGGTGTTAGGTGTCTAGAGAGAGAGAGAGAGAGAGAGCTTTGTTTACTGAGCATGCAAAGTGCAAATTCAGGAAAACTTAAGCAGTTAGGGTGGATGCAGATGAATGTGTGTGTGTGTGTGACAGCACCCACGAGTTAAGTGAGTTTGAGAATGACTACGAAGTGCAGAATCTAGTCTCTCAAGCCAAAATATTGAATAGATAGTCAATTCAGGAAGAGAAGGTGGTTTGGGGCCTAAAGCAATGCTGCAGTTTCTATATATTAATACCAGAAGTATCAAGAACAAGAGGGAGGGTTCTTGACATTGGTTAGTCCAACCTTGCCAATGTTATAGGCATTAGTGAGACTTACAGAATAGAATATGAATGGTTTAGTATACCTTCAGGGAAGTTACAGAAGATAGGATGGTGTGGGAGAAAGGGTACTGCTGATGATAGTAGATAAATTGCAGCCAAAAAGAATAGGAGATAGGCAGGAAGACAGGTGTTCAGTATGTGATCAAGGCCAATAAGACAAAATTATGATTGGTTGGTTGCAGTAGGCCAGGGGTTTCTAGCTATGATCTGGAAGACATACATCAGCAAATTAGTACAGGTCGAGTGATTATTATGGGGGACTTCAACTGTGGAGATATAGATTGGCAGGAAGGAAATAGAATTGATACACCTACTGAGAAATATTTTTTTTTTTATGTTGAGCCCATATACGAGAGGTTGTAGATGAACCTATAGTACATTAGTACCATGTATGGGTTTGGAAAGAAGGTACTTGTTCACATTGGATTTGAATGACTGTATATTGCATTCCGTAGGGAACACATTAAGGGGAAGACTGTTCTATGGTATACCAGTTGCAGGGATGAAGGAGAAGAAACATGTTCTGTGGGTTTCAAGGGGCACTGTGTAGGGATATTGAGCAGCAGCTGCACGTGTTCCAATGAGCTTAGTACTAAGTGGGGGAATTATTGATGCTATTTTGGATGAACATTTTCCATGGAAATATCTGTAGAAAACACATAGTGCGGAGACTGATCATCTGTGCGAAAGTAGGGGGGGGGGTGAGTTGGTAAGAGATTGATCATTAATAAGTCTGATTGCTCTCCTCTGTATTGAGTTGAGCTTTTTGGGGCCCCACCCCATATGTGGGAGCAGTATTCAATGGATGGGCAGATTTGTGATTTGTATAAACTTAACAGCTGTTCAGGGGTGAAGTAACGTCTTGAGCAAAAGAGAAATCCTATTTTAGAAGCTGAGGATGTAATGATTGTTATGTTTTTATGCCAAGAGAGACTTGATGTCAGGGTAATTCTAAGAAGAGAAATCTCAGATTGTCTGGAAATTTGGGTGTTGTCGAAAATAATACTGGGAGAAAATGGTTCTGTTTTATTTGCAAATTGACTAGGTTATCTGAACTGCATTGGAGGATGGCTTGGAGGTCTGAATTGAGGGCAGTGGTGGTTGTTGTTCTGTAGGTTAAGGTGAGTTGTGTGGAATAAGGTTTATCAAAAGAAAAGGAGGAGTGCAATGTGCTGTTGTCTGCAAACTGTGTATTGCGTTGGAGGTAAGCTGAAGTGGGTCATTGATATATAGTAGGAAGAGGGTTGGTGAGAGGACAGAACCTTGAGGAACACTGGCATTAGTTGAATGGTGAGAGGACAAGGAGCCATCCATCACACATAGTGTGCGCCCTGACAGAAAGCTGGCAATCCAACTACACAGGTCTTGAGATAGACCAAATGATGGCAGCTTGCTTAGTAAGCCCTTGTGCCAGACCCGGTCAAATGCCTTGGAGATATCAAGTCCAACCACTTGAGATTTGCCAAACTTCTCCATGGCATTTGTCCAGAGATAGATGACATGTGATTAGATCTCCTGTTGATCAGCAGTGATGGAATCCATACTGGCAGTCGTTTATTAGACAGGTAGCTTCAAGGTAGTGTAGGAGTTGGAATTGGAATTACTTTAGGCTTGAGGTGTAGGAGTATTGGACCTGGTCATAGGATCAGAAGAGCTATCCATAACTAAGGTGACAACATTGCCTTGGATTCTGGAAAGTGACCATGACTTAGAAGATTGTATAAAATGAGGAATATTCTGTAAAGAAAGAATATACAGCAATCCCACGCCTAATGCATTCTTCAAAACAGGTGCATTAATCGAATATAATAACCTATGGGAAAAAGTATAATTCGTTCTTCAAATTTTTTATGAACGAATTAGGGTATGTCTCAGGGCCTAGTTAAAGGGAAACCATGAAGCTGAAAGACAATAAAACATATTCACAATATAAATTTATTATTCTGCTTCTTAACAAAGAATTCAGCTAATGTAGTTTGGCGGGCATTCTGTTTCTTTTTTTTTTTCATACAACTGACGGTTTGGTCCTATTGCATCTTCTGCAAATTTTACTGCTTCTCTCTTTATCAAGGTCAGCCTCTAAGCATTGCTGCTTAAGAACTTTGGTTGCATGAAAAATATTTCAATTTGTTTCTGTGAAATCTCTTTGGGCTTGTCGGTAATTAAATTTTCTTCATATTCTTTGGGATCTTCCTGCTGTGCATCTAAAATTAGCAGGTTGGAATCATTCAATTTCTCAGACTTAGATTCATTTGAAAGGCCTCTAAAATCATTTGCACAATGTGGAAGAATGTGCTTCCAAATGGCTCGCATATTGCTCGCAGTAATTTCATTCGACTTTTCATTTGGTGATTAAATTTTCTTCATATGCTTTGGGATCTTCCAGCTGTGCATCTAAATTTAGCATTCTGAGAAATTGAGCGGAATCACTCAGTTTCTCAGAATGAGATTTAATTGACTTAGATTCATTTGAAAAGCCTCTAAAATCATTTGCACAATGTGGAAGAACGTGCTTCCAAATGGCTCGCATGTTGCTCACAGTAATTTCATTCACTTTGCGACTTTATAACCAGGCTGAGATTTCTCTGATTTGGCCAGAAAAGTCTTGGAAGGTGTTCACTTCCAAAAAGGCCAGTTTCATCAACACTAAATTATTTATTGGTCAAAATAGCCCCCTTTGTCCACAATTTTCTTCAAAATCTCTGGATAATTTATGGCCACTTCCTTATCTGCACTTGCAGCTTCACCTGTGATTAGAACACTATGTAGGTTATTTCTCGAAACGTTCAAACCACCCAGCACTAGTGAAAGTCTTCTTTTCCATCATTGATAGCCCTTTCTTTCAAGGATGCAAAGAGACATAATACTTTTGATTTAATAAGGTCAGTGGATCCATTTTTGGTTACAATCTTCGATCCATGTAGAAAGACGTCTCTATAATTCACTGATTATAATACTTTGATTTCGGGTTTATGTATAATGAACTTGAAGCAACCTTACCTTTCTCTGTGTATTCAGCAGTTTTGCTTAAAATTACTCTTATAGTTGATTCACCCATTTTTGTGTTCTTGTCCTATCTTTGCTCTGGACTCGATAGGACAAGAACACAAAAATTCATTTTCTTTATTATTTCAAGTTTTTCTTCCAATGAGATTACTTTTCGAATTATTTTCACACTTCCACATTTTTGCTCACTAATTCTTTTACTCGTGATGAAAGATTGGGAAAATACTTTCAAATAAAAAAAAGTAAGGAAAACAATTGCAATGGAGGCACGAGATATGATCATCAAAATGCTATGTAATTAGCAGATAATTAAGTAAATGTTAAATTTGGAACATAATGTAGTATTCCATTAAAAAATAACTTTGTAAAATGTTTTAAATCAGTAGCTAAATTATTTCATCCTGGCGAGTGATTTTTTAAAATAGTTAGCCATAAAAAATGTATAGATGGTAACATTTATTTTTAAGATGTATATAGGCGCACTAATGGAATTTGGGTATAGAAAAAATTACGCACTAATCAGGGGCACATTAATCGAGGGATTGCTGTATGTGGAACTACAAGGCAAGTGATTATGACAAACTGAGGAGGAAGCTCAAAGCTGTGCCATGGCATAAAACCTTGCAAGGAAATGATGTTAGTAGAGCATGGAAGATAGTTAAGTAGCATCTAGAGGAAGTTATATTAAATTGTATACCTAAGGTAAGGAGAGTTAATCAGATAGGAGTTACATGGATGAGTAATGTCAATAAGCAGCAGCAGCTTCAGAAAAATAAAATGCTGTGGAGGGTATATAAGGAAAAATGTGACCAGTAAGTCAGGAAAGAAGGGTGACCAGTATGGTAAGGAATGCAAAATCAGATTACAAGAAGAAACTAGCTGAGCAGGCTGAGGGAAATGCCAAAGAGTTCTTCTGCTATGTGACAAGTGAAAGGAAGAATAACTATGGTGAGAGGTGAGAGAAGCAGATAAAATAGTAGAGTTACTGCATGACCACTTTACAAGTGTGTATCATATGTGACAGACACTAAGTAGGAATAGATGTGGATGAATTGAAGGTTCTTAAGATATTGCAGATTCTCAATGTAAATACAGTTGTTGAATTACATGGGTTTTGTGAAAATGTACAAGGGAACTGGCAAGGCTTCTGACTAGGCTCATTAATTGAACTCTCAGCTTTGGTAGAGTTCCAAGGGAGTGGAAAAGGGGCAAAATAACTTCCTTTCATGAGGGAGGATCTAAGATTGCAATAGCAAATTATAGAACCAATAAGTATTTCAGAACTGGCAGTAAAATATGGAAAAATTGGTCAAAAAGAGGATGGGTGGATAGGAATATGATATTCTATGAGGAGCAACATGCCTTTGAGAAGTTGGACAAGGGAAATGGCTACATGATGATTCTACTGGATTTTGCAAAGGCATTTAACTGAATACCACATGGAAATCTGTTATGAAAATCACAACAAATGAGCGATGGATGTGACACTGGTTATGTGAATAAGAGAGTGTCTGGCGGACAGATATGTGAAAGTTGATGACTAGTGGTGTGCCATAAGGTTCAGTGCTAGGACCACTACTGTTTAATTTGTACATAAATGATATAAGAAATAGCCTGAAAGGAAATATGATGCAAAATTAGGTAGAGTAACAGTGAATCAAGGTATTTAAAATAAAGAGCCAATAGGCTTTATTTCTGTAATGTAAAACAATATTTAAATTAATGGGATATTAAATCCCACATTGTTTTAAAACCAAATAAGAAACTCAAAGATTGGAATCAAATCAACTAGCCATTTGGCTTTTTATCTTAACTAAAATATAATTACACCTTTATGGCATTCATATAGTGAAGGTATGTAAGTTCTTTTCACTAAGCTTTGATATCTTCCAGGTCTACCTACTCACTGATGAGACCTCAAAAAAGGTTGAAACCAGTCTGGGTAGTGACCTCTCCTCATAATGTAATGACAGTATTACATCTCTTAGGAGCTGTGTTTTACATTATGAGAAAATATCAAGAATAGTGAGGGATCTTGCTCCACCTTTACTTCGAATTGCCTTTGCCGATAGTTTTTCGGCATGAAACTTATAGATCGTAGTTATCGATCTTTAGTGTCGCTTACTGGCTATAAAACAACAAAGGATGTTTATCCCCGTATTTTCTATATTAAGGTGCCAGAAAACTAGCCATTTGGCTTTTTATCTTACTGGAATCAAAGAGTTTCATGCCGAATATAGTATAACTATAAACATATCAGCGACTACTAGCGTAAGCTAAAGCGCATAGTTCAAGTACGTAGTACAAACTAGGGCAACTCGTTGCAAAGGTAGAGAAAGTTTTGATCGCTATTCTTAATATTTTCCATCTCCCTAGGAGATGGGTTTTACATTATGGAAAATACTAAGAATAGCGATCAGAACTTACTCCACCTTTGCAACGAGTTGAAAGATCGCTGATGGGTGCACCTTTTTGACAACTCCTATAGCAGAGTATATAAGTTCTTTTCACTATACCCTTAGTAGTATTATACTTTGGTCTAGCTACTCACTGATGAGATCTCAAAGATCGAAACTGGTCTGGGTAGTGACCTCCCACCATAATGTATAACATCATACATCTCCTAGGAGATGGGTTTTACATTATGGAAAATACTAAGAATAGCGATCAGAACTTTCTCCACCTTTGCAACAAGTTGCCCTAGTTTGTACTACGTGCTTTAGCTTACGCTAGTAGTCGTCGATACATTTATAGTTATACTATATTCGGCATGAAACTCTTTGATTCCGATCTTTGAGTTTCTTATTCGGTTTTAAAACAATGTGGGATTTAATATCTCCTTAATTTAAATAGTGAATCAAGGTGATTGAGAGTTTACAGGATGTAAGCTCTCCATTAGAACTTAGGCTGTCAATGTGACAAAAGATAATGGATGTCAGTTTAATGTGGAGAAATGTAAAGTTATGCATTTATGGATAAATAGATTACAAGCTGTGTACTATGTTGGTGGAACTGTACTTGAGGAAATAGACAAAGCTAGGGATTTAGGGGTGGTTTAAGTTTAGAAGTCATATTACTTGGCTATTGAAGAACACGCTAACAAGTAGAGATAAGGAAGTTGTTATTCCTCTTTATAAGGCCTTGATACATTCACAACTGGATTACTGTGCTCAGGTTTGGTCTCCTGGATTTCTTGGAGATGTTGAAGTAGTGGAGAGGATTCAGAGGCAAGCAACCAAGATAGTCCGTGGAATGGAACATTTCCTGTGAGGGTGGATTGGACTGCAGAAGTTGGTTGATAGGCAAAAAAGAAGAGATATAGTAGAAAAGTTTAATTTACTTAAGGGGTTTTATAGAATTGATGCAAGGAAATGTTTCAGCACTTAGCTAGAGGGGGCAGAACAAAAGGCCATCCCTGGAAGTTGAGTAAAAGTGTGGTTAGTAGGGATGTGAGGACATTTTTCGATTGAGGAGTTGTGAAAGTTATTGAATGGGTTCCCAGAGTTAGTTGTTAGTTCTTTGTCTGTTAATGGGTTCAAGGAGAGGTATGATAGATTGTTTGGATAAATTGGGTCTCCCACTATGAGTCTACAGACTCCATGGAGGTGCCCCTACAATAATAATTTCTCTTAAATATTTTTTGCCTCTATTCTGTCATTGTTTTATTTAATAATCTTTAGAAGTAATTACTTCCATAATATCTTCATTTTTTTTTATCACTTCTTCCATCTGATTCCTTTACATTGCTCTATACTCCATTTCTAAACTTCTTTTAAAAAAAAAAAAAAGCTCCAGAACATTTGTTATGCCTCATTCACAATATTTAACTTCTTACAAAGTTTTGTTTAGCTACTTGTGTTTAACGTATAAATTGATCTTGACAACCTATTTGGCTCATTTTGTCTTCCTTAAGTGTATCTTCCACAATTTTTCTTAGGCTCTTCAAGTATATGCTTGCAGAAATCTTACCAGAATGCGCTCAGTAAGAAAATTACTCTAATTCTCACACTGCTTTGCATCATTATTATTATGTGACACCTCCAGGGAGTCCAAGGACTCATCGAGGGAGAGCACCTACTCTATATTTCTCTCTCACCAATCAATCTACCAACTGCAACTACACCAGCACCATCTTCTGCCCACTACCACCACTAATATTTCCATGAACAATCGCAAACATCCATGCCCATGGTGGGATTCGAACCTTCAGCCTTTTTGCTGAAGAGCAGATATGCTAACCAGGCTGGCATTTATTTACTTTTTTATTTCTGTTGTTGTGAAAGCTATACTCTAAGTATAGCAATTATTATTTGCTACTATTATTGTAGTAACAAATTATTATAATTTGTTATGGCTGTATTTTAATATAATACTGTTTTGTTTTTGCTAATTTTTTTCAGCATCATCAAAAATTCCTGATATCTACCCTCAAGGGATGTACAGGATATTATGATAGTACCACAAATTTCCTCCAAATTCATCTGTTATCTGTCAAGAGCTCAACATTATCAGATCTTATAATTCTGTCTTCTAAGGCACTTTTTACTGTATGAATCCATCGATCTTTTTCCTGCCAAATAACACTTGTTTTGCTAATCTTTTCTCTTCCATTCTATTTAAGTGACCATACTACCTGAGGTTAGCTCTGCTAACACATTCCTGAATGCTAATAATGTCAAGTTCTTTCCTAATATCTTCATTTTTAACACAATACTGCCTTTGATGCCATCTGTTCACTTCATTAATCTTTCTGAGAGCCCTCATATCTGTGGTCTCTAGTCTTTCATCAAGTGTTTTGTTTCTAACCTGCTTTCAGATCCATAAGTTAAAATTGGTTTGAACACTTGTACAAGCTCATTTAGTGTTTTAACTAATTTCTTCAGTAAAAAAGTATTCAAACTGAAAATGTGTCAACTGTTTGATAATTATGAAAGGCTTCTGAAGTTTAAAACTGTTCCAATCCTTTCCCTGTTCTTTCGCTCAAATTACAGAATTCATTCCCTTTAAAAAAAAAAAAAATTAATTTTGACACTTTAAGATAACTTATTTTAACACCAAACAAAAGTAAATTATGAAATAATGTAAGTATAACAAACAAGATTTCAAGCCCTAATTTGGTGCCATCTAATGTTATATAAAAGAAATACTACAGTTGAATAGGAGTTGATCTTTAGTCTACTATTTTGGCAGATTAATGCTTCATAACCATTGCTGACTCTAAAAATAGTCTTTCTGATCTGTAACAACTTCTATATAGCACATTGGTTTATTTCATTTAATCCTGTGTGAAGGGGTGTTCATAGTGAGGTCTGCCAGTCTGACTTGTCATAATTATGGTAGCAGACGTATTTCTTATGTTCTCTGAGGCATATGTTGACAGACCTTCCTGTCTGTTCATAGTATGACAAGTCACAGAGAACTTCATACTCCAGAATATGCTAGAGGATGGAGTTTGTCCTTATCAGAGCAGATCAGGGTTGCTAATTTCACATGTAGTTTGAATGTGATGAGAAGGTTATATTTTATTAGTACTTTGGCTGCTTTTCAGATGTACTTCATATATATGAAATAAGAATGGTGGTATTTTGTTCCTGTTTGTTTGGGGAGGAGGGCATGTAGTATTTTATCTATTTTGTGGAAGCTGTAGCCATTGGCCAAAAAAGTATGAAGATAGTTGAGTTCTGTGGAAAGGGCTGCATTGTTAAAACAAATGATCCTGGCTCTTTATGTACATGTTCTTAGAATTCCATATTGTTGGGGTGAATAATATGATTGTTTATGTAAAGAATTCTTGAGGGACAAATGTCTTCAGCAGCATGTAATAGAGGGAACAAGAGGTTCAAGAGTTTTGGATTTGGTCATAGCATCAGAAGAGCTGATAATAAGTGAGATGACATCTCTCCCACCAGTTGGAGAGAGTGACCATGTAGTTTTGACTTCGAAGATGAACAGACATGTAGGTGTATCAAAGAAAAGGGAACGTATGTGGAATTATAAGGCGGGTGATTATAATAGTCTTAGGTATCAACTAGGGGCAGTTCCATGGAGGGCAGAATTGGAAGGCCAGGATATCAGTGTGCTTGGGAAATTGTGAAAGGTTATTTGTTAGCAGCAATAGTAAGCTGTATTCCATGGGTGAAGAAGAGGACACAATTTGGTGTAAAGTGGATGACAAACAATATAAAACGGGAACTGCAGTTGAAAAAGAGATTATGGAAGAGATATAAGGAGAGGAGTGGAGGACAAATACATGAAGAATATAAGATGCAGGCCTGGAGAGTGACCAGAATGGTGAGGAAGGCAAAACTGGAATATGGGAAGAGATTGGCACTAAGATCCAAAGAAAATCCTAGGGAATTTGACCAGTAGGCAGAGAAACGATTGTGGAAGAATGACATTGTGGGATAAAAATGGGAATAGAGTGACTGATGCACAGGACATAGTGGAGTTGTTCAGTGAGCACTTTATTGGAGTATTTCTTCCTGGAGGAGGTTTTCATACTAGAGGGATAGGGCAGGTTCAGAGTTTAGAGGTGCAAGAGGAGAGTGTGTTCCAAATACGGAGTACTCTGGATACCAGTAAAGCTGTTGGATTGGATGGTGTTTCACCACGGGTTTTGAGAGAATGTGCCAAAAACTGATGACTCCGTTGACCTGGCTTTTCAATAAAAGTCTGGCTGCGGGAAAGGTACCCAAGGAATGGGAAGGTAAGATAGAATTGCATAAGGGTGGTATCAGACTGGAAGTGTCTAATTATAGGCCTGTTTGTGTGTCATCAGTAGTTGTTAAGGTTTTGGAGAAATTAGTGAGGGACTATATACATTGTTGGGCAGATGAGGGTAATTTTATCTGTAAGAATCAACATGGATTTGTTAATGGGCACTCTTGCTTTAGTAATATGGTTGCCTTTTATAATAAAGTGACAAGAGCAGATGATGAGGGAAAGGCATATACTGCCATTTTTTTGGATTTTGCAAAGGCGTTTGACAGGGTACCACATGATAAGCTGATATTTAAGTTGCAGCACATAGGTTTAAATGTCAGGTTAGTCAAATGAAATCAGGATTGGCTGACTGATAGGTATCAGAGAGTTGTGTATGATGGGGCAATAAAGGAAGCAGAAGGTTACAAGTGGGGTTCCATGGGGCTCATTACTGGGACCTGTATTGTTCAACCTTTTTATCAATGATATTGTCAATGGACTGCAAGGGGACATTCATTTGTTGCGATGATGTGAAGCTGGGAAGGGTTATCAGTAATAGTGTAGATATGACAGTCCTGCAAGAGGATTTGAATAAACTAGACAGATGGGCAAATGAATGGAGATGTCAGTTCAATGCAGCAAAATGTAAAGTCTTGAGGTTTGGGATCCGTTGATGGGAGGATGCATACCCGATTGGAGGAACTGTACTGGAGGAGGTAGGGGAGACAAGATCTGGGAGTGATGATTGATATAAAACTGAAATTCAGGGAGCATATTGCAAAGTTGGTGAGGATAACTCAGAGGATTGCTGCAATACTGAGAAGGACACTGACCTGCAGAGATAAAAGAGTTATCATTCTGTTCTATAAGACCCTGATCAGACCACACTTAGACTAGTGTTCTCAGATTTGGTCCCCAGGATTTGAAGGGGATAAATTGACTGTGGAAAGGGTACAGAGGTGGATAACAAGGTTTCAGTACTGTACAATATGAGTTATGATGATCGACTGAGGGAATGTGGACTGTAGAGTTTGGTGGATAGAAGAAGGAGAGGTGATATGATCGAGACTTTTAAACTGTTGAGAGGCAGTTACAAGGTAGGCATTGGAGAGTTCTTTCACTTGGTGGAATGGCGGGAAGGAGCGATGACAAGAGGCATTCCTGGAAGTTACAAAAGAAGGCTGTGTGCAAGAGGGTGAGGAGTGGTTTCTTTGCATGGAGGTGGTTGAACCTTGGAATGCATTGCCTGAGAGAGTGGTTGGAGCGGGAACAGTCAATGGATTCAAGGAGTGGTATGATAAACTTTGTGTTTCCTGAAAATGACCTCCCATGATGAGTCTTTTGACTCCATGGAGGTCTGGATAATAATAATAATGATAATAATAATCTTCCTGTGTGTATATATGTGTTTGTTCTCTATAAAGGGAAAAAGATAGTGAGCTATCTGAAAGGCAAGTCCTTAATGTGTTGAAAAAGAACAGTTCTTTAAAGGTTTGAAAGTAACCATGGAAAGTACTTGGTTCTCAAAGTGTTATATGGAAAAGCTGGCTGTAGTAGAGGAGATGGGAGAACCCATTGCAGTACCATTAATCTGTTTCTAGATATTTCCTTGCTAAATAAAGTAATTTTGCATACACAGGAAATTATAATAATTGAAAGATATGATGTGGGGGGGGTAGACTTTATTAAATCAAGAGTGTCTTTACATTAGTAAATAAGGAAGCGATGTCAGAACTAACCATTATGTCTGAATTTTAAGGATGTAATTTTTATCAATGAGGGAGACAAATGACTTAGCTAAACTGTTGAGTAAGTTTATAAGTTGGATGGTCTATACTATCATGCTCAATATTCCCTGATGCTCAACTATCGAGCATAAGAAAATATTGAATTTATGGTTTTTTTTCTTGACTAATGGCTACCATTCCACAAAATAGATAAAATATTGCATACCCCCCTCCCACTTTTTCCTCTACCAATAAACTATAACTTTCCCATCATGTGCCAAAATAGCAACCTGCTCTCCTAAGGATAAACTCCATCGTCTAGCATATCCTGGAGTGTACAAAGCTCCCTGTTGACTTAGCCATACTATAGACAGACAGGAAGGTCTGTCAACATATGCCTTGGAGAACATAAGAAATATGTTTGCTACCATTATTATAGCAAGTCAGGATGTCAGACCACACTTTGGATACAGGATGAAATGGAAGAAAACCACTGTGCTATATAGAAGTCATTACAGGTGAGAAAGACTATTCTTAAGTCTCCCAAACAAGCATACTAGTTATCTTAAAATTAACTCCTACTCAACTGTAGTACTTCTTTTATACAACATGGGAGGGTGCCACATTAGGACTTTAGCTATTATTTGTTATAATTTGAATTTTTTACTTACTTTTTTACCAATGCCTAAGCATATCAATATATTAATAGGATGAATTAAACTGAATTATTTAAATTACCAATATTTCACTGAATTCAAATTGATATCCTCTGAATATAAAAGCACTTTTTAGAAACATACAAGTTAACACTATTATTAACTTGCATGTTTCTGACAACATTAAATAAACTCTCAATTATTAATTCTTAAAATTTCAGACTTTCAAGATTCATTACAAAAAAGTTACTTCCTGCAAGTGCCATATGATCCATGAAGAGAAAGTCACTAGTCTTAATGCAGAAAGACATTTCATTCTACATGCAACAGTATCTTTCATGCCTCACCCTGAGTTCTGTGTTGTATTCACTACGTACTTGGAGAAATTATCTTACTCATCCACCACTCTCCATCCAAAGAATATCATATCTCCTTTGTTCACATCTTTATACAGTTTTTCAGGATGATTTCTTGTTGCCTCTCCCACTGTCCTATACAGTGAATGATGGACAAAGAGGATGCCGTAGTATTTATCTGATAAGCTCCTCTCTCCTATCTGTCAAAAGAAGATGTAAACCACACTCCCTCAATTCTTCTATAATCTTAGTTCCTTGTCTCTGGATCCTTTCCAATATTTTGATATTTCCTAGATATTCAGGAGAAGTAATCTGCATGCAGCAGAAGAATACCTAAAGAATGTCATACCTGCATCTTCACTCTACGTATTAGCATCCTTCCCAGTTTGGTAGGTAGTTTCACAAGTGTTGTGGTTCTATGTATCCCTTGACTCTCAGTATTTTATCTAGCATTAATTCACACTCGGTTCAAAATTCCCATGCAATGAAGTTGGGTTTCTTAGACGTATGCCAGGGCAGTCCAAGGAAAAACAGCTTATCATAAGTGGCTTGAGACAAGAAATCTAGCTTCATTCACAATATATATACTGAATTTATTTAAATTAAGGGGATATTAAATCCCACATTGTTTTAAAACCGAAAAAGAAACTCAAAGATTGGAATCAGAGAGTTTCTTGCCGAATATAGTAAACTATAAAGTATCGGCGACCACTAGCGTGAGCTAATGCAAGTGACCCTAGTACGTAGTACAATACCGGACAACTCGTAGCAAAGGTGGTGAAGTTCTGATCACTATGCTTAGGTATTTCCCATAATGTAAAAATGCATTTCCTAGGAAATGTTTCAGCCTTTTTTGAGGCTTCATCAGTGAGTAGCTAGACCAATTAAAACCAAAGTGTATAGCGAAAAGAACTTATATACTCTGCTATACGGGTACCCAGACCGATCTGGGTAGTTCCACCATAATGTAATAACAGCATACATTTCCTAGGAAATGTGTTTTTACATTATGGGAAATACCTACGAATAGGGATCAGAACTTCACCACCTTTGCTACGAGTTGTCCGGTATTGTACTACGTACTAGTGGTCGCCGATACTTTATAGTTTACTATATTCGGCAAGAAACTCTCTGATTCCAATCTTTGAGTTTCTTTTTCGGTTTTAAAACAATGTGGGATTTAATATCCCCTTAATTTAAATAATGTTTATATTGCCGAAATGAAGCTTATTAGCTCTTTATATTTAAGTAACTTAATGGCTGCACCTGTTTGGAAACTCATATAGCAGAGTATATAAGTTCTTTTCGCTATACACTTTGGTTTTAATTGGTCTAGCTACTCACTGATGAAGCCTCAAAAAAGGCTGAAATCGGTCTGGGTAGTGACCTTCCACCATAATGTAATAACAGCATACATTTCCTAGGAAATGTGTTTTTACATTATGGGAAATACCTAAGAATAGTGATCAGAACTCACCACCTTTGCTACGAGTTGTCCGGTATTGTACTACGTACTAGGGTCACTTGCATTAGCTCACGCTAGTAGTCGCCGATACTTTATAGTTTACTATATTCGGCAAGAAACTCTCTGATTCCAATCTTTGAGTTTCTTTTTCGGTTTTAAAACAATGTGGGATTAATATCCCCTTAATTTAAATAATGTTTATATTGCCGAAATGAAGCTTATTAGCTCTTTATATTTAAATATATATTGAAGTCCATATGGAAGACTAAGCATGACTTTAAAAGGGCTAAATGTAGTAAATTCACCTGCTGCACCAGTGGTAGCAGTGATGCCGTCTGATCCCTTGCAAAAACTGTTGGTTGCAATTGTTGTCCATTTCTGCACTTACCTATTGCAACATCACCTAAAGATAAAGTTGTCTTCCTTGCATCATTCTTCTCCAACTCCAGCATAGACGACCAAGATAAATCACCTTCTCCTTTACCTGGAGCACTGGCTCACATATCTTCTCTGGCCTTCTGCCAGAAAAATCATGAACTACCTAAATACCAAAAAGGCTTCTGGTCCTGATGATATCCTACAAGTCATCTCTACAATATGCTATGTTCAGCTAACACAACACTGAACCAACTCCATTTTCCGAAATGGTGATAAACGTCTACCATCAAATTATTGACCTCTTGTTCTCATCTTAGTGCTGTCTAAAGTAATGGAGAATGTCATCAACATTCTCTACTACTCAGTCATTATTCAGTTTTTTCAACACCTGGAGAACTATCACGTAATCAACAATCACTATGGAATCTACAAACCAAGACCTGCAGCAGGTCTCCTTGCATACATCACACACTTCGGGAGACACCTATGTGCTGTTACACTTTACATTTCCAAGGTATTCAATAAGGTCTGTCATTGCTTCTCAGCAAATTGCCATCTTATGATCTGCCAGTTTACTGTCAGGTAATTTGCTATGAATAAATATTGGAGGCATTCTCTTCAAATTTTCCTGTTAATGCAGGTGTTCTTTAGGGCTCTTATTTCAACCGCATTCTTCCTCATATATATATATATATATATATATATATATATATAAACAATCACTCATTGATCTCAACCTCCCTCCATAGTTCTACTGATAATATCACTCTCCATTCACCCTGCTCATATAACAAGCCTTGCACTGCTTGAATATTTCAAGCTTCAAGATCTACAGTAGGTATCCTAAACAGTGATCTCCGCACTATCCTTCATGGTGGCAATAACAACTTTGTCACCTTCAATGCTTCCAAAACACCATCTTGAGAATCTTTTTTTCTTGGGGAAAAAAAGACCTTAGTTCTTTGCTGACATTGCTTAGCTTATCAATGAAGACCAGATTTTGCTTGTGCTCACACTTACCTGTAGCATTTTCACTGAAGACTACTTTTTTTTCCCTCTCCAGCTACTTACTCTGCACGAATCCCAAATCCACACAGCCTTAGAACACTACTCTTACATTTTTGGTGGTCTACATAAAGGTTCAGCTGATTCACTTTCAAACAGACTCTGTTCAGTCATTGTCTCGTGTTGTAACGCTCAGTTTCAACATCATCTCTTCTACATGGGCTCAGTTCATCAGAACTAGCATTCATAACCCCACCCCTACTCACTCCATTTCTGCTAAGCCTACAATAACATAAGCAACAGCTGCCCCACATCCTTTTACTTATTAACTGCTGACTCACCAAATCTATTCCTACTCCCATTCAACTTTCATTGTATTTACTTATGTGCTGTAGAATAGCCTTTCCTGAAGACTAACCTCCAGTTCTTGAAAACGAATGCCAAAAGATTACTTTGTTCTTGCCCACAACATCTATCTGCTGTAGTCCATGCAGCCCCAACAACATCAAACGATTGGTCCCCTTCCAACTACTAACTGCACTCAAACTTACTTAACTGAGCCATTAGTAGCAGAGGCTCTACCAATCGACCAACCTTTAAACTCCCCTTGTTGCCTTCTAGAGCATAACTCTACTAATATAGCACTGCATTCTATTTCTTCTAGCCAAAATGCAAAACTTTACATCTGTCGATGATATCCCCAAATACAGATACCATATTGATATTCTTTGCTGTTACTGTTTTTGTTATGTATTTTGAAACAACTGAATATCTCCCTTGAAATATTGAACAAATTCTGTATTACAACTTGTCACATCCATACATAATCATCAATATATATATTGGTGAACCATGCCCAAATGTTACCAATCTTCTGCCTATTCTCAGTTTAAGTAATAATCTGTAATGTAGCATTTATCAAATGCTTTTCCAAATTTGAAAAATTACTGTATACACATATCTTAATTACAAAATATGATAGTTACTGAAAGAATATCCCTGAATATAAAACAAATTAACCACTCTATAATTAAATATGAACAAAAATGATTAGAACATCTAAATTGAATAGACAATAGCACATTCAACTGACAATGCCAAAAATACTATACAGATGTAAAAAGAAGAATTGGAAGACCAAGGAAATAATGACATGAGACTGGAAGAGGCCACTGGGCCTAAAATCCATGATAGGAAGAGGACAACTTTCTCTTGCCATACTCATGATGCCCTCTATGAAGGTTTCTGTTTTTAAACAATCCAGCTTTCATTCTAAGTTTAACAACATCTCCCAACACCTTCACCGATTCTGAAATACAGCTGGTCATAGTTGCTCTACCTTCCTCTCCTTAGGAACTCTCCTTGCAATACTTTCATTGAACAATCAAGTTATGATACTATTAGTGTTATCACACATTCCTTAAATATATATATAGGAATGAATGGTGATAACACATTCATTCCAATATTCATCTTCATCTTCTAGTCCTCTGTTTCTTCTCCCCATTGTTGTATTAACTTCTTTTTCTTCTCCTCTCCCCCCCTCAAATTTTTGATAGCCCAGCTCTACCAATGCAGCACCAATTGCCATATTCTATATAATGTCATTCTATCATCTTTGTTTACATTACTGTTTCAGTACCTGAGCAGTCCCCAAAAAATAAGTGATTACGTACTAGTCTAGCAGTATGCCAGTTGATCAGCATGCATGCATTTATGTCGAGACCTTACCTTATGCGATAGCCCTTTATATTGTCACCTTCTTTTGAATGGATAAGTGTTGCTCTTCTGCTTTTATTGATGTAGGTAAGTTACATAACATTGGAATTTCATCTTGTAAATCATAGGAAAGAAAGGCAATCCAGATTGTCTTTTATTTATGGATAATGAATGAAATGCACTCGAATGGATTGAGGTTAGTGTCTGGAGAAAGTGTTATTCAATGAGCATTTAGATGTGCAAAGTGACAGAAACTAGAATTTTGGTGGGGAGGGGATATTATTAGCATGTGACCTCCATGTAGTGAGAAAAATGACTCACTACAGGAGTTCCATGCTCTCTCTCATGCAAAGAGACAAACTGTACCTTAAACCCATTCACCGTTTCTGCACTCACCATACTATTATGCAATGCATTCCACTCACTGATCACTCTCCATGCAAGGAATCTGCTTTTTATTTTCCTGCTCATACCCTCCTTATACAGCTTCCAGGAATGGCCTCTTGTTCTACTCCTTTGTCTCTCTTTACTTTATGAAAAATTTCCACATTAATCTGGTAAGAACTTCTCCAACTTATATCTCAATCATTTCCCCTCTCCTATTCACAAGGCTCTGCTACTTACATTTCCTCATATCTGATATTCCATAGAATTGACACTGACCCTAATTGAAAACTAGGTGACCATTTTTGCACACAGTAATCCATATGTGGCCTGATCAAAGCCTTTATACAAGGGAACAACAAACTCTTTGCTCCTGCATGTGAATGCCCCTCTCATTATTGCCATAATCTGGTGTGATGTTCTTACAGTTTTAGCAATGTGAACCCTAAACTTCAAGTCTCAAGTCCCTCTCCACCTCCTTCAAAATTTCCCCATTAATTGTATACTCTGCATCCTAAACTTGCCCACCACATTTCAAGATCTTGTACTTTGTAACATTAAACTAATAGCTCCACTTATATAGTTTATTCAGATTTTCTTGCAAGGTCACATTTGCTTTACTTCTCATAGTTCTTCCCAACTTTGCATCATCAGTAAACAGCTGTACATCTCCAGATAAGCCAGTCCCAGTAATGTACAAGTTAAAATATAATGATCCCAAAACAGATCCCTGTGGGACTCCACTAATGACTTTCCTCCTTTGGGGGATACCACTTCTCCATACATAACCTGCTGATACCTATCTGACAGCCAATTCACTAGTCTGTTATCTATTCCTATCTGTTTCAATTTAGCTACGAGCTTGACATTATTATTACCCTAAGAACTCGATGGAGTCAAAGACTCATCTAGGAGATCCCTTTGCCTTAAACATATTCAAATTCTCTGCAGATACCACACTCGGCAAGGCATTCCAATCATTCACAACTCTCCATGCAAGAAAAAACCCCCTTGTTCACACCCTCCTTATACACAGCTTCCATGGATGACCTCTTGTTCTCTCACCATTTTATGAAAAACCTCTTCAAAATTGATCCTGTAACAACCTGTTATCAACTTATATGTCTCTATCATATCACTCATCTTCCTCCTATCCACTAGACTGTAAATTGCATTTTCTCAAACTACTTTCCTCATCTTCAATATTCTAGGGATCAGAAACTACTTTAGCTATTCACCTCTGGACCCTTTCCAAAACCAGGTGACCAAATCTGTGCACAGTAGTCCATCTGTGGCCTAATCAAAGCCTTATACAATGGAACAAGAATTTTCTTACTTCTACAAGTCAGTTTCCTCTTCATCGTTCCATGAATTTGTTGTGTTCTCTACATTTTAGATCCTTATCCACCATCACTCCAACATATATTCCCACCAAGTGTAAATTTTACATCCCATCTTTGCTTCCTAAATTTTAAAACCTTACATTTTGCAACACTGAACTGGCATTTCCACTCCCATGCCCATTCACTCAGTCTATTTAAGTCTTCTTGTAAGGCCATAACATCTGCTCTACTTCTCATAGTTCATCCCAACTTTGCATGTGGCAGTCTATCAAAGGCCTTTAAAAAAATTGAAGTATACCACTGTATATGCATCTCCTTCATCCAGTGAATTTGTCACTTTGTTGTAATATGTAAGCAGACTACTAAAGCATGACCTCTGCCTAACAAACCTATATTGACCATCACATAAAGAATACTGCTATTATCAACCCATTTCTGAATCCTATCCTCACCAACTCTAAACACACAGATCAGCCTATAATTTGTAGCCTCAGTCTTATACCCACCCTCTTTATGAAGTGGAACAATTTTCCCACCTTCCATTCCTTTGGACTCACTATGTTAAGCTGTGCATTCCTTGAAGACATGGCAATATATTATCAAATCCTACTGCTTTATTAACATCAAGTTTAGTAACTCTTTATATGCCTCCTGCTCATTCAACATTAGTTCCTCCTCCATCATACCATCTACACTTCAGCTTCTCATAATGATGCCTTAACACGTTCATTGCCGATATCGTGTGATGCGAGTTCTCACCAAACAGCCAATCACGTGTTATCGCGTGGACGTCGCTATCAACTTTCTAAACTAAATAAAAAAAATAAAATAAATTTGGCCACCACACGAAATTCCAATTTTCAGCTTCGCAATGAATGTGTTAACAGAGAGATGAAATACACTGACTAACTGCTTATTGAATACTTAAACTATATCCTCTGCATCAGCTATCAATCTGCCAGTGTCATTAACTAGCACTTTTCTTCTACTTGCTACATATCAAAAGAATTCGCTAGGATTTTTCTTAACTTGATTGGTTAATTTCTTTCCATGCTGCACTTCTGCTGTCTTTACCAGCTGAGTCACCTTCCTGGCCTCCTCTTTGTACTCTTCATGCAACTGATTATTACCAATATTCGTCTTGCATTGCTTCCAGAATGCCTTATTCCAGATTTCATGCTTATTCTCTTTAGTCATACATTTTACTCCTACTTTGCTTAGTCTTTTCACCTTTGGAATATACTCAGACATTGCTCCCATTAAATATCTCTTGATTAATGTCCAAGCAGCATCCATGTTCTTTCCATGCTGTAGTTCCCAGTTATCTCCTAAACTTTTAATAATCACCAGCCTTGTAATTTTGTGCATATCCATTCTTTATAAGTTCTCATATGACTGGCTGCAACACAGGTGATCACTTCAAGGCTACTCACCAGCTGGGAAAAAGATTAGACAACACTCCATCCTTTGATGATACAACCAGATCTACGAGTCTTAATCCTCATATGCCTCTTAAGAATTCAAGAAATTCAGTCTCATCAATATGTGATGTGATCTCTTCATTCTAGTCAATAATACCATAATTGAAATCACCCATACTGTGATCACCCTTTGCTTGTCCACTCATCCAAGTTGCCTAATGTAATCTAGTTCCCTAATCCTAATCTAATCCTTCATCTTTTTCTTTCCCATTCCTCTAATATTGTATGTCTAAAATATATTGTTCTTTCTTTTCCTCTTTTTTTGTATTGTATCATTTTTGATCCAAAGATTGTTTTTAATTTACACGTCTAGTTTCTACTAGTGTGGGATTGGTCACCCTCACCCTGAAAAGGGTCTTAGAAGATTCTTCTCATCACCATGAGAAGAAAACTCAGGTCTTTTTCCAATCAAAAGGTACAATATCCTATCAAAAAGCACTAATAAAAGTGCAAATTTAAAAGTTTGTAAGTAAATGTCATTTAAACAGAACAACCAAAGCATGTGGAACTATTATATTCTTTTAAGTGCTCAGTCACTTTTTGAAACTGAGTTTCAAATGCAAATTTTATTTTTCTATAAAACAATATTGGATATTATTGAGTGGGGATCTTCAGTTGTTGAAAATCATGAATAGCACTGCTAACATTAATTCCCTTCAGGAAAATTTGGACAGATGTTTGACTTGAATAGAGAAGTGAGGTTGTAGTTTTACTGTTAATAATTGAAGGTGTTGCATTTTGGAGTGCATTTTACAGAAATATAAAGCTCTGTACTATATTGACAGTGTTGCTGTGATGAGAAGTACTCTAGGGATAAGGAAGTAGTTATGCCATGATATAAAGTACTATCAGACTACACTTGGAGTATTGTAGCCAGATTTGGTCACCTGGTTTGCAATGTGATGTGGAAACATTGAAGAGGGTCCAGAGATGAGTGACTAAGAAAATATCAGAACTTTGAAATGCTGGCTATTCAGAGAGATTGAAGAAATGTAGATTCAATGTTTAGCAGATGGGAGGAAAAAAGGTGATATGATAGAGATGTTTAAGTTAGTCATCATCATCATGACTAACTTAAACATCTCTCTTAGTTTAAGTTAGGATTATTTAAGGATTATTCCAGAGGGGATTATAAAAAGAGTAGAAGGTGAGGGGGGGGGGGGGAAAGAACCAGAGGCCATCCCCCTGGAAGTTATTTAAGAGTGTGGTGATGATGGATGTGGGGAGTAGATTTTTACATACAGACATGTTAGTGACCACACCTGAATATGTTGTCAATGCTAGGAGTGTTAAGGATTTTAAGATTCAGTATGATAAATGTGTTGTCCGAATGAACCTCCCACGATGAGTCTGCCAACTTTATGGAGCGTGTAATAATAAATAATATATATTTATCTTCCTTTTAATTTTTTAAGCTTTTCACTTTAATACTTATTCCTTTCATATTCTCCAAACAAAGATGCATACAGTTCTCATCACTGCAGATAGAATTATGGTGTGCATGGCCATTCCATTCTAAGAGCAAGTGTTAAAATAGTGGCAGATCAATGAAATGCCCAACATGTCTTGTGTTATGCAACAATTCATTCAGTGATTTGTGTGCAGTGAGAATTTAGAATCCTATCCTGACAAAAATTATCAGGCTAATCTAACTGATAAAACTGGCTTTGTTTAATTGACCTTACAATTTTAGACACCTTTTGTTGGGGTTGTATAAATAACGAAATGTGCACTCCAAAAGTGACTTCACTAAAAGGATTAATAAGACATGTTAGAGATACTTTACCCATAGTTACTCTGAAAATAGAGTGAATGTTGCAAGAACAAAGTTACAGGTTGGATTGTCAACAAGTTACTCAGAGCTGTCAAGGAATATGTTCATCCCCCCCCCCCCCCCCACACACACACACTGCAACCACAAAAAAAAAATTAATTTAATTTTAAAAAAATACCTGCATACACTGGTAAACTGATATTTGTATTTAATTATTTTTATGGGATTCCTCGAGGGACTCATTGCAGGCAGAAGGGCACTACATACATCTCCATCTCCCTACTACTTAATTTTCCAAGTACACATAATGACACTACCATCATCCGCTGCCACCAACAACAGTATCTTTCTGCCTGTACATAGGATGAAAAACTCAGAGTTTCTCAAAGAGAAAAAAACCTGCTATCTCCTTACAAAGTTGGCTAATTAAATTCAATATAACAAGATTCCTCTTGTTTTGATGGGAATTGAATGCAGGTCTTAAGAATGAAGGGTGTAATGTTCTGCTGTTCTTTCAATTGTGCTATGGAGAATTTAAAAAAAAAAGTTTATGTATCAGTTTAGTATATATATATATATATATATATATATATATTTGTGTGTGTGTGTGTGTCAGCCATGTATATGAAACTAAACAGTTCAAAAATGAATTGATATTTTCAGTATTTCTTGATAAAAATTATATTTTAGCTGCATGCAGTAGCTCTATTCTTATGTTCAAAAAATATTGTTTACTTCTATAGGTGATCCTGGAAGCCCTGGACTTCCAGGGGAACGTGGCTTTATGGGATTACCTGGCATACCTGGTCCTCCTGGTCCTCATGGAGCTAAAGGTAAGGAAAGGCTGTTCTTATTCTTTAAGAGACACTTGTGTCATAAGGTTTCTTCAGCTCATATTAAAACACAAAGAAGATTAGTGAATAATATTTATTTAAAGGCCATATATTTCAACCTAAAAATTACAGACCATCAGTGGCAATGTTAGTTAATTACAAGGTAGAACAAGAACGATTGATTTAAAACAATTTAAAAAAAAGTGTTGTTATACTTAAATATAAAGAGCCAATAGGCTTCATTTCAGCAATATAAACATTATTTAAATTAAGGGGATATTAAATCCCACATTGTTTTAAAACCGAATAAAAAACTCAAAGATTGGAATCGGAGAGTTTCATGCCGAATATAGTATAATAAACTATAAAAGTATCGGCAGTTGCCCGAGTTTGTACTACGTACTTGGACTACTTGCATTAGCTCACGCTAGTAGTCGCCAATACTTTTACAATTTATTATACTATATTCGGCATGAAACTCTCTGATTCTAATCTTTGAGTTTCTTATTCAGTTTTAAAACAATGTGGGATTTATTATCCCCTTAATTTAAATAGTGTTGTTATACATAAAACAATGCAAATGTATAACAGAGGAAACTGTATTATATATAAAAAAAAAAATTTTAAATGGTATGTCATTAAAATAAGACTTTCCCATATTCTTAGATAGTGAAAGGCAGTCATTCCAGTTCAAATTCAGATGATGACAGCAGTCTTTAAATAAACATTCACATTTATAGCAACAGACATGAAGTAAGCACATTTCAAACCTAAGGATATGTTGGTCCATATCTATTCCATGTTGAACAAGGCCAGATTTCCTGTTGATGATATATGAGAACAGTCACAAGGAACTTGGTAGACAACAGGAAGAATAAGAGAGGAACTTTATTTTTAGAAGATGGAAACCACGATGATAGTTCATTGACAGGAATAAATGTAGCCACTAGATTATATTTCATAAGAATTCTAGAAATTAGTTCCGGAATTACAGAAATCAGAATACGTTGTTTGGTTACTCTGAAAAGCCATTGAGTTTCATATATCGTTTGATGTTTAAAAGTTGTTGCTGTAGTTGTTACGACATAGAACATATAGGGTGAACACATCATAATAAAGTTTTGCTAATTCCAGTCTTCTGTGAGGTATGGTGAGCAAATTGACATTGAATGTAGCATCCAGTGAAAGTAAGCTTTTGATAAAGAGAAGTAATTAGTTCACCTTATGAGCAGAGGAGTAGGATATCTAAGAAGAATTATTTGTTCTTTTTCTATTTCCATAGTAAAAGAAATTCATGAATGTAGATTATTTGTTAGATATAAAAGTAGGTAATGTTTCTTCATTATGGAGCCAGATTGCAAAAATGTTATCTATATAGTGAACTTAAAATGAAGGCTGGTAGGTGTATGAATGAGATTAGGATATCTTCTAAATGTTCCATATAAAAGTTGGAGAAATTTGGGGAGATAGAGAGAGAGAGAGAGAGAGAGAGAGAGAGAGAGAGAGAGAGAGAGAGAGTGAATTTCCCATGGCAATTCTTTTAGCTTAATTGCAAAACTTGTTTAGACAAAGAAAATATCTATAACAAAGTTGAATAATTTCACTATATCCTGTGGAAAGGCTTGTGAAAGAGATGTAGTGTATTTTCTAGACATGTATTAGAAGAGCAATTCTATATCGAAATTCACCATTAAAACAGTGGGTTGGAGAGAAAGATTTTTCACTTTATTTAGAAAATTAGATGAATTTCTTTATGAAGGGGTGGGAAGTGCCGATCTGAGCTTTTAATAAACATGCTAAAAATTTGGCTATGCAGCAGGTATGTGAGTCTATACAGTCAACAATGGGACCAAGAGGAATGCATTCATTATGGATTTTAGGTTCTAGCAAAAAAAGTTTTAAGATGAAATTTTAATACTTGATGGAGACACCAAAGAAAAACCTTTTTTTTAATCTATGTAATATATAACTTTTGCAAGTGTGCCTTTGAATTCTAATAGTGTAATCATATACTTCAACTGTGACTGAGACATGAGCAAGTGTGCACATGCTTTATGAATCATGTTTTGAATGTAGTTACTAGTCTATTTTCCTGATGATGTCCACTTAACATTGGATGGAATATATTGGAGTTTTTGAATAAAATTCTATATATAAATATATATATATATTTTTTTTTTCTGTTTATTTAGGATTAATATTCTTTGTTCTAGCTTCACCATGTAACTATGCTGATGACCTGCAAAGTTATAGTCTTCATGTTGTAAAAGGAGGAGGTTGCTTTACTCTTTCAAAAGAAAAATTTGTTCAACTTTTCATTCCTTTCATTAAACTGCAGTGGTTTTATATATTGGGGTGCTGAATGCTAATGATAAATCAAGGAGTAGATTTTTACAGAATACAATTTCAGAGTATACAGTTTGTGGGGATATCATAGAAGAGGTGGAGGAGATGAAGGATCTAGAATGATTGGGGACATGGACCTAAAATTTTGGAGATAAGTCATTGATGTGGATGACAGCAATGAGTAGAAGTAAGGATGCTATGATTCCATTGTATAACAATTTGATCAGTCAAATACAGAGATTACTATGCAGTGGATGAAGAGTATTAGAAAAGATTCCTAGTTTAATGAAGGTTATTTTTGGTCTCTAGAATGTTAAATCTGAAGATAAATTGAGAAAATGCAGTTCGTAGGGTTGAGTGGAGAGGAGGAAGGGGGGGGGGGGGGGCAGGGAATATGCCTGAGACATACAATTTATTAAGGGATTAATGATAGCTTAATGTGGATGAGGATTTTTATGAATGTGTTGAAACAGAAAGAGCATAAGATGGCATCCTCTGATCTGATCTGATATTCCCTTTTAGTCTTTTCTGACTGTAGGTGACTTTGTAGACATTGCCCTCAAAGTATTCCTTGTGAGATTTTTACAGGTTAGTTGTGTAGCTCAGTGGATGTGGCGTTTGCACATCACGGCGCTTGGCCGCACGAAGGAAGACTTGGTTTCGAGTCTAGTCGGCGACTAGAGGAAATTTTTCTAAGCCTTTTTTCAACCGGTTCCCGAATTAGTCGATTTCTGGCATGGGCAAGTGGGTTTTTCCTCCGGGAAACTCGGGTTTTTCATCCCGCCAACTCAAGAAAATCGACCGTAGAGCCCACATTATTTCGGACATTAAATATATTGTGTTAGGGACCACGAGATGGTGGCACATTTGAGCCGTCTCTCTTCACTGTGTACCACTTAATTAGTGATAGCCTTGGACCATCTATCTCTGATTGGGTACCAGTGGAGATTGAACTGCCCACTCAGTCTCCAAAAGTTAGATAGGGCTAAATGGCCTCGCCTACTTCCCGTATACGGGAATAAAAAAAAAAGGCGTTAACTGTTCATCATTGCTTTCCCCAACCCCCCAATTTTATCCAGGCTCAGGACCGGCTGGGACATATTCATGTGTGTTCACGGGGCCAGTTTGCCTGTTCTGGGGGACGAAAAAACAGAGTTTCTGGGTGAAAAAAAAAAAAAAAAAACCCTACCTACATATGAGACCAACTAACTTACCTTTAGTTGAAAGAGATGCCATCCTCAGCAGCTCTATAAGAGGAGAGTGAGAGCAGGATGGGAATAGAAGTAGATTTTTTATATGGAGAACAGTGAATGCATTTAAGGCACAGTATTGCTCTGTGTATGAAGGAGAGAAAATGGGACCTCTCACAATGAGTCTTCATGAATGATTGACAATGAGTCTTGGGCACATCAGTTGTTTCAAACTGCAGATTTTGCATGAAGCAACATGATATCTTATTCCACCTTTTTACCCAGGCAATTTAGAAAGGCTTTTCTTGGAAATAAACCCAAAAATCAAAAGAAGTCTGTTCTTCTTATTATTATGATTATTATTCAGAGCCTCCATGAAGTCACAAAATTCATCATGGAAAACCAGTCTTAGACAACAATAACTGTATGATACCATTCATTAAACTCTTTTAATGTCCATGCTGTCACCCCCCCCCATCAGACAATTATTATTATTATTTGACACCTCCAGGAAGTCCAAAGACTCATCAAGAGAGAGAGTGTGCCAACAGCATCGAATGATTGTTTCCCTTCCAACTACTAACTGTGCTCAAACTTGCTTAACTTTTTGCGTGAGCCATTAGTAGCAGAGGCTCTACCAATCGACCATGGTGCAACCATCCTCAAAGCAGAGGCACTCACTATGTTACTCACCACTTCCATTCAAACTTCTCATCTTACTATATAAAATATCTCTCCACTATCAATTTTTTCTTCTGGTGAACTCTAAGACATCTGAAATTCATGGAATAACTTTTCCCTTATCAGTTATTTTTGAAATACACTTTCAGAAACTGTATTTACTGACACAATAAAACATATTTTTTTTGTTTGCATTCATATACTATTTTCAAGATAAGGAGTACTTCTAGAAATTGTATTAACATACTTACAAAACACACACACAATAAATGAAGCATGCCCACCCAGTATGCAAACAGGAAGTGTGAAAATTTCTTGGAACCCATCCCACTGGCAATGATACAAAAAAAAAAAAAAAAAAAAAAAAAATCAAGAAATAAACAAAATAGGAAAAAAGAAGAATGAAATTCAAATATGAAATTCTTACTGAAGTATTTCAGTTGCCAAGTGAAGCACATGAGATTCCTGTTTTAGTTGCACTCTATTGTTTTGTACACATTTTTTGTTGTACAAAATTATTTTTGTTGTATTTCACATGTTGCTAAAACCAAAATTGTCTGGTGCTCAATTAGCAGAGCAAATGGACTGCAGTTTGTACAACATATAAATTTTAATTATGACTAAATTTAAGACTATTCAACAACTTTACTCTAGGGCAGTGTTTTTTCTCAACTTGTGGTCTGCGACGATGGCAGGCAGACTTAAATTAAATAAATAAATAAATGTATATGTTTTAATTATCCAAACAAAACAAATTAAAATTTAATAAGTAAAAATTATTGAAATAAAATGGATACCTAAAACCGCTACAAATTATTGTAGGCACAGAATCTTCATTCCATGAACATTCTGCTGCTACAATAATTTGTAGTGCAGAATGACAAGTAATAAAAGGAGAGGTGAAGTGGAACAATATGGTTTTATTGCTTTCGCCTTCCCTTGCTGTTTTGTCAGATTTGAAGTAAACGTGTTATCTGCATTTCAACCAATAACACGTGTTTAGATGTGGCCAACATCCTAATCCAGTCTAAAACTCCCAAAAATAATATCCCACATAAGGAAATCATTGCTCTAAAAGAGCTACATAATAATAACCAGATTATCATAATAAAAGCAGACAAAGGGAATTCAACCATGGTGATGGATACAACAGAATATGAAAACAAAATGCACATACTTCTCCAAGACCAGTCAACATACAAAATTATACATCGCAATCCCACCAACACACAAAAAAATAAGGTGCGTAAATTACTGATAAAGGTCACTTTCTGGCGCCCAAAGAAACTGTAAACAAACTCTTGCCCTTCCATGTTAAAACACCCAGGATATATGGAGCACCAGTAATTCACAATCAAGGTACACCCTTATGCCCTATTGTGAATAGTATATATAAATAGTCCCACATACAAACTGGCTAGACATTTAGTTAACCCTGCGGAGGTCGCAGCTGATCTGACAGATACAAACAAATTGTTTAATATAAATATTCTTACACATATCCAGTGTATAGGTTGGAGGTCATGACTAGCTGTATGAGTGATATTCCACACTGTTTATGCTGTCAGTTTTGATTTAACACGTGTTATGTAAAAGTCTGTGATATTTCATAGTAAATTATACCTGAGAGAGATACCACAACCTCCGATGTCAGTATAGTATTGGTTTAGTTGTTTTTTTTTTTTTTATTTACCGTTAGAAAATGTCTGGAAAAATATATCGATTGGATAATCCATCAGATGTTGAAGAGATTCAGCGATTTTGTTACTTGAGTCCAATGATGAAAATGATAGTCAAATGCGAAAGTGAAAATAATATTTGATAATGAATTGTATCTGAGAGATACCGCGAACTCTGATGTCAATATAGTATTGGTTTAGTTGTTGTTTTTTTCCTTTTTTTTCTTTGTTCAATAATTTCTAGATTGTAACTGAAAATCAATAAACCATCATATATTATATTTGCAGTGTTTTTTTTTTTAAGTTTTATTGCACTTTAGCACATACTAGTAATGAATGTATCTCTCAGATACACACGACCTATGCTGCAATTTTTTCAACCATGACCTCTGCAGGGTTAAGCTAGCAGCTTAACCCTGTTTGTTTGTGAGAGTGGCTAGCAGCCACTCTCACAATGTTTCAATTTTTCCTACCCTAAAAGTATTTTGGAACACCATACCTTAAAAAGTTCGGACATAATGGTGAGTTTTGATATCACCTCACTGTTCACAAATGTACCACTAATTGAAACCCTTGATCTGCTAAAGTCACACTTTCCCCCTGATGTATTTGAACCATTTAAATTCACAATACATGCAGGATATTTCACATGGAAAGGGAACATATACAAACAATGAGAAGGGATTCCCCCCCCCCCTAGCCAACTTCTACATAGAACACCTGGAAAAACTAGCTACCAATACAGCCACTCTCAAACCATCACTTGGCTATGCTATGTGGATGATGTGCTTGCTATTTGGCCCAGGCACATTGGATACATTCTTAGCGTATTTAAATAGCCAACACCCAAAAATCCACTTTACAATGGAACTGGACGCTAATAACTGTCTGCTCTTCCTGGATACACTAATCATACGTCTTCCAGATGGTTCCTTATTATTCTCAGTTTTTAGAAACCAACATACATGGAAATATTTATTCCCACCATCACCTTTCTCAACAGTATGGTATCTTAAAAATGCTAACCCACAGAGTGAAAGCAATCTGTTCCAATGACAATGTTCTTGCTGCTGAACTGGCACACTTAGCCAATGGCTATAACCCCCATAAGATAGACAAAATACTAAATGCTCCCAAGAAACCCCTCCCACTATTCACCATAAAGAACTACAACAAAACAGTCACCATTCCATACATTAAAGGCACATCGGAAAAGATATCTTGAATTCTCATCAACTACGCACTGTATTCAGACTCTGTGTCAAATTAGCAACTCTCCTCCGTTCACCCAAGGACAGCATCTCTCCTTTATGACATCCAGGAGTCTGAGAAGTACCTTCTCGTGTGATCAAGCTTACTACACTGTACTAACACTGTGCAGTACTAACAAAAGTACTGTGCATTTTTTTTTCGAAATTAAATGAGCTAAATCTCTCCCTTCAGGGAAATTCTTCAACTGTTTTTGATGTCTACGGCAAAATAAAGGCATTCGAGAAAAAACTGGTGTTATGTAAAATACAGACAATTTGCACCTTTTCCAACATTGGAATCCTTTTTAGTGGAAAATGATATTTTTTTGATTCTGAGTTTCTGGAAAGGGTTTGTGAGCACCTCAAAGCAATGAAAAAGAATTCTGCATAACAAATAACTTTTATAAGAAATTTCTGTGGGTTCGCAATCCATTTCAGGCTTACATTCATGAGAACAAACTTTCGTTATCGAAAAAATAACAGTTAATTGAGCTTTCAAGTGACAGTGGGCTTAAAATGCAATTCCGTGATCTTGGTTTGGCTCGATTCTGGATCTTGCCTTCAGTGAGAAGTGAATTATCTGAAGAAGCATTGAAAATTGTCATGCAGTTTTCTACAACCTATCTTTGTGAAAAAGGATTTTTATTGCTCCTTCAGATAAAAACAAAATGCAGAAATCGTCTTAGTGTGCGTGCGCATGCCGATCTTCGACTGAATTTGACCAATATTGAGCCAGATATCCAGCAACTAGCTTCTTTATTATAATAATAAATGAAAACTCTATGAACATTCAAATCTGTTTTATTTTACCTATTGGCCATAAAAACTTTAGTGGGTCATGAAGATGGATAAAGTATTAAAATAACCAGGCCATGGAAAAAAAATTTGGGAAACCTTGAAATAGAGTGATGTGGGCTAATATTAGAATAGGTAACTGGACAATGAGATTTATTTGTGCTTATAGTCCCACAGAGGGAAGAAATGGAGGAATTTTTTGAGACAGAGAAGGAAACTGGTACAACAAAAAAGGAAAAGTTGGTCCTTGTTGGTGATCTAAATTGCAGAGTGGGAAACGATTACCAAACATATAGAAATATTCTGGGAAAATTTGCAGAAAAGAGCAAAGCTAATAATAATGATGGTAAGTACTTAATGGATTCTGTTCAGGGCATGGACTAGCTATTACTAACACTAATATAAAAATGTGCACATAGAAGATGCAAGAAATAAGCAGTCTCATTGACTGTTATAGTTGGTAGTGATGTTTTCCCACTGGTTCAAGACACAAGAGTATACAGAGGATTTGAAATAGGAAGTAATGACTATCTCGTTTTGAGCAGCTTCGGAGGTGAATTGTAGACTCAAATACACAAACATCATTGAAGGAAAAATGAAGGAGTTTGAAAACAAGAACCAGACTTTGGAGATTCAATGGCAAACCCTGATGAAAATTTTGATTCAGACAGAGAGGCATGTGTTGAGGTCTGTAAGGGTAGAAAGTTCAGAATTCCATGGTGTACTCAGGAAGTTACAGAGGCAGTCAAGGAAAAGAAAAAAATCATATTGAAAGTACCTGGCAAATAAGTCAGTTTGTGCTCTTAGAGAATTCTTCTTCTCTTCTGTCTAAGACAGGTTGAGTCTTCTCTTTAGCAGGATCTTCCAGTCTTCTCTATTCCTTGCTGTTCGAAAAATTTCAGCCAGGTAATTCTTGGTCTTCCGGGTCTTCTTTTTTCAGTTGGAAAAGTATTGATTAGGACATTAGGAAGTCTGTCTGCATCCATGCGTACAGTGTGTCCAAACCATCTCAGTTGTTGTTTTCTAATTTTTTCTATTATTGTCTTTTTATACAATAGTTCTTGTCTGACTGTGATGTTTGTTTTCTTTTCTATCCAACTTGTTCTATTTATTTTTTCTTAAGCATTTCATTTCAAATGCCAGCAGTTTTTTCTCCTCTCTTTTTTTAACTGTCCACGCTTCTGCTCCATAGATGACTGGTGGTATAATTATTGCTTCATATAATTTGATTTTGGCTTGCTTAGATATCTTGTTTGTTTTCCAGATTTTCTGTAATTTTCCCATGGTGGTCCATCCTATCGCTATTCTGTGTCTGATTGTTTTGAGTTCATCTATTGTTTCTGTTAGTTTTGATCCAAGGTATATGAAGTTGTCTACTTGTTCTATTTGTTCTCCGTTTAGGGTGGCTGAGATGGTAGTTCTGTTCCTCCCTATTTTCATCACTTTTGTCTTTTGTATATTTATTGTCATGTCATATGTTTTACAGGTTTCGTTTAGCTTGTTGATCAACTTTTGTAGTTAATTTGGAGTTGAAAGTTTATTTTCCACTTGGTTAGAGTATAATAAATTTAGTTTAATCCTTTATCCAAGTGTGAGCAAACAAAGTTTGCGCCTGAAAGTATCTTCAGGACTGGGTTAAGGTGATACAACACCAGGGCAACTCGTTGCAAAGGTGGAGCAAGCTACCAACACTTCTATCTTAGTATCTCCTATAATGCAAAACACATCTCCTTGCGGATATGTCTAATATTTTGGGTAGTGGCCCTTCCCTTAATGCATAACATTAGACATATCCACAAGGAGATGTGTTTTGCATTATAGGAGATACTAAGATAGAAGTGTTGGTATCTTGCTCCACCTTTGCAACGAGTTGCCCTGGTGTTGTATCACCTTAACCCAGTCCTGAAGATACTTTCAGGCACAAACTTTGTTTGCTCACACTTGGATAAAGGATTAAACTAAATTTATTATATTTAATTTGGAGTTCTTGCAAGAAGGACGAGATCATCTGCATATTTGATATTATTTATGTTTAAACCATTGACATTGATTCCAGGCTCATTGTCTATTGCCTTCTTTACAACTTCTTCTAGATAAATGTTGAATAGGCATGGGGATAATGGGCATCCTTCCATTACTCCTTTTTGGATCTTTATGGGTTCTGTTGTGAGTGTGTCCTTTTTTAATTATTGCATTTGTCTTAGAGTAATATTTTATCAGAAACTGTATTATATATTTGTCTATTGCTTTTTCTAGTAGGATTTTAAGAAGGATTTCTCTTTAAGAAGGATTTGATGTTATCGAAAGCTTGTTTAAAGTCCACAAAACAGCAATATAGTTCTTCATGGTCTTCCCAGCTGAGCTCTGCTAGTTGGTGCAATGTGAAAATTTGGTCTATTGTTGAATAGTTTCCTCAGAAACCAGCTTGTTCTATGCCTATCATTTCTTCATAGGTGTTTTTTAATCTATTTTGTATAATTCTTATGAATATTTTATAGGTGTGAGGGAGTAAATTGATTGGTCTGTAATTTCTGCAGTCTCTTTTGTCTCCTTTCTTGTATATTGGGATGATCCTTCCAATCATCTGGGATCTCTCCTGTTTGTAGTATTTTATTGAATAGGGTTATTAAATATTCTATTGATATGCTGCCTCCATATGACACCACAGTTCAGTAGGGATAGTATCAATGCCTGGTGCTTGATTGTTTTTCATCTGTTTTATTGCGTATATCTAACTTCTTCTTGTAAAATTTTTGGGTAATCATTATTTTCTTCTATTGTTGGCATTGTAGTTTTGTTTCCTTGGTGGAAGATAGTCTTAAAATGGTTTTTTTCTTATATATTCAATATTCCCGGTTTCAGTCATCTTGTTGTTTATCATTGTTACTGCTTTTGCTGAGAATTCCTTTGTAATTTCTCTTACAGTATCATGGAAGACTTTTAGGTTGTTTTGTTGGTATGCTTCTTGGCATTTCTTAGCCTTTTTCTTCTAACCATTTTTCTTTGGCTTTTTTGCATAGGTTATCAACTTTATTTTTTAGTGCTCTGAATTTTCTCTATTCTCTTCATTGTTTTGTTGGTTCACGAGTATCTTGGCCTCTCTTTTCTCTTCTATGGTAGCTATGATTTCTTGGGTTATGCACTGTTTGTTTATTTTGGGTTTGGAACCTAGAGTGTCTTTTGCAATTGATATCACTGTTTCTTTTCCTTCTTCCCAGTATTTTCCACTGTTCCGGAAGATGGAGGGTTTTAATTTCAAGCACATCTGTTCTAAAAATCGACTTCTGCTTGAGCTATCTTTTAGTTTTGATAGGTTGATGTTTTCTTCTTTTTTGATATTATTTTTCCTGTTGAATTTTATCTTCACTTTGGCAGTTAATATTTTGTGGTCAGTGTCAAAATCAAAGCTTCTTAATATTCGTACATTATTTACTGATCTTTTCCATTGTTTGTTTATGATGATATAGTCTATGCAGTTTTTTTATATTACCATCTGGGGATGTATATTTATTATTAGGGCGTTGATAGAACAATGTGTTTGTAATTATTAGATCGTTTGCTTTACAGAAGTGGAGTAATTGTTCTCCTCTGTCGTTAAGCTCTCCATATCCAAATTTCCCCATCACATCTTTTTTGTCTGCCGTGAACTGTCCTATTTTAGCATTAAAATCTCCCATCACTATCATGAGTTCTCTATTTTTGGGATTTTCTATTTCTTCCTCTGAATGGTTACTGTCTAGTGCATATATTTGGATTATTTTAATTGTTTGACCTTTTTCTTTTGCTTGAAGTTTGGCTGTTATTATTCTAGGAGACACTGGGTTTATTTCAATTACTGAGTGTGTAAGTTTCTTTTCAATTAATAATGCAACTGCTTCTCTGTGTATGTTATCTTTTCTTCCTGACAAGTTTCTTAGAGAATACAGACAAAAATGTAAGAATAATATAAAACACTGTAAAGCTAGCTAAACAAAACTCATGAGAAGACTTTGGTAAGAAGATAGAAAATAAATATCAGGAAGATGACAGAATATTCTGGAGGCTATTAAAAAGTGCTGTAAAAGGAATCAGAGATGATAAAGGTGACATGAAAACTTAAGATAAAGATATTCTAAATGTTTGGAGTAATTACTTTGAAAGACTGCTAAATCAAAAAAAAAAAAGCAGTGTCAGCACAGTGGTAGAAAACTCCCAACAGGAAAATGCAGTCAAGAATATACATATATATATATATATATATATATCCATACTAGAAGCAGAAAAAGCCATCAAAAACCTGATATGTGGAAAGGCAGCTGAAGTAGATGAAATTTGACCAGTAATGCTCAAATATGGAGGTATAAAAGTTTTTACAGTGACTGCATTGCATAATTCAGAAGGCCTGGTCAGGGGGATCAAATTCCAGATGATTGGAGCAGAGTTGTCATAGTGTCCTTGTATAAAAAGGGAAATAAACTTGAATGAGAATTACACAGGTATTTCCTTACTAAGCGGTCCTGGTAAGATTTACACAAGTATACTTGAGAAATGGCTAAGAACAATTGTGGAAGGGAAGCTTGGTGAAGAATAAGCTGGATTCAGGCCAAATTGAGGTTGCCAGGATCATATTTTTACTTTAAGACAAATAGTTGAGAAATCTTGGGAATATAACAAGAATTTGTATTTAAGTTTGGTTGATCTGGAAACGCTACGACAAGGTGCTAAGAGGAAAGCTCTTCAAAACGCTACAGTTATATGGTGTAAATGGGACATTGTATCAAGCAATACAGTCTCTATTTAAGCTGAAAGTCATCAGAATGTTTGATGTTAAGTCAGGCGTGTGACAAGGGTGCACATTATGGAGGAAAGTGGTGATAGCAAAATAGGCAATGTTAATCTTAGATGTTATATTTCTGAATAAATCAATCCAACACAAGTCCGCAAGATTCCCTGACTGTAATGAATTTGGTATGAAAATAGGCAGAAACATTGAAAATATCAACTGCATTGTGAATGGAGAACCTATAGAACAAGTAAAACATTTCAGCTATTTAGGCACAATTTTTAGTGAAGATGGCAAATTAAATATGGAAATAAGCAACAGGATTAATAAAGCTGGTATGGTAGGAAGTCAGCTGAATAAATTTATGTGGAATAAGAAAAAAAATTAGTCAAAACACTAAATTAGCTATATACATGGTAATGTTAAAACCAGTTTTAACTTGTGGATCTGAGAGCTGGGTTAGAAATAGAAACACTTGATCAAAGACTGGAAACCTCAGATTTGAGAGTTCTGAGAAAGATTAGTAGAGCAAACAGATGGCAGTAACAAATTAAAAATGAGGATATTAGGAAAGAACTTTTCATTGTTAGCAGTCAGGAATGTGTTAGTAGAGCTAATCTCAGGTGGTATGATCATTTAAATAGATTGGGAGAGGAAAGATTAGCAAAACAAGTGTTTTTTGCCAGGTTATCAGGAAAAGACAAGAAGAGGACCAAGATATAGATGGATTGATACAGTAAAAAATGCCTTAAAAAACAAAAATATAAGAGACTCAGTCTTGACAGTAGGATGTCCTGATGGTAGGCAAATAATTTGGAGGGAGTCCCATGATGCGATGAACCCAGCTTGCCTTGTAAACACAACTCAAGGTTCTGGAGGTGGTGTGAGGCATGTTCTGTTGGTACAGAACAGGTCCACTGATATTGCTGGTAGGTCAGGTGTCCTCCAAGGAATGTCTGAACATTATTGTCGATCAAGTCCATCCTGCAATGTTGACTTTTTAACCATAAGCTTTTCTTCAGGTCTTGTACAGTTCAGATTGCTATTGAATGTTAATAAAAAAAAAATAAAAATAAAAAAAAAAAAACCACTTAAGTCTTCTTGTACTGAGATTTTTCTTTGGCTTGTTCTGGTTGCTATAATGGTTGCAAATGGGTCCTCTGCATTCTTGGAATGGTTAGACTGTCATTTTTATTCAGACCTTGTGAAAACTATTCATAAGGTCCTCCACAGAGACATCACTAAAAACAAAAAAGATTTCAAGAATGTCATTGCCATTTCGGAAAAAATAGAACACTACACAAATACAACATCAAAACCACCTTTAAACCCCTGACAAAATTAAGACACCTACTCAGTTCTTCCAAAGATCCTTTTCCACACCTAGCCCACCCAGGGGTTTACAAAATACAATGCACATGTAACTTACATAGGGGAAACAGGGCGAACCATCCCAATTAGGAAGGACAAACACAAATGACACATTAAATACCTCCATTTTGGTGGAGGTATTTAATGTGTTTTGGAAAAACTGGAATTTCAGGCCACACACTCTAGACATATCACAGAATTTATCGGAAAGGTACCAAGTCCCTACACCACACCAAAACCTGGTTCGAGAGGAAATTTAAAGAAGCATGTGAAATGCTCAAACACAATCCTAATCTGAACAAACATAATAGTCTAACCATTTCAAGAATGTGGAGGACCCATTGGAAGGAGTGTATCTGAGCCATGTGCCAAATAGCAAACACATCATCAACGTACTGAAGCCAAACACTGGGTTGAGTTTAAGGCTTTCTCTTCAAAAGTCTCCATAAAGAAGTTGGCCAGGGCTGGGAAGAGTGGTGAACCCATGGCTGTCCCCTCTATCTGTTTGTAGAATTTTCCTTGCCAAATGAAATAGCCTGAGTTCATTGTGAAGTGAAATAGGGCTGAGATATTGGAAGGAAATTTGGCTTGGATGAGCTCTAAGGTTTCCTTAAGTGAGACATTTGTGAATAGGGAGGAGACATCAAAACAGACCATTATGTCAGTATGTTGGAGCGAGAGGTTTTCTATACTGGCTTTGAAGTGAGCTGAGTTTTTTTGTGTGTGGGCACTTTGGCTAATTTGTATATGGGGGAATCAATACCATCCACTATGGGACATAATGGTACATTTTGTTTATGTATTTTTGGAAGTCCATATATTCGGGGGGGGGGGGTCTAGAGTTAAAAGGTTTTAGAATCCGTGTGTAGAGGTTGTCACCCATGTGCTCTGAGGACATCATGTTGGAGGCTTAATGGATTTTTTTACAACACTCAGAAAGGATTAAAACAGAATTTAATACTTCCTATATTTCGTCTCTCCACCATGCTCCACCACAGCAAATTCAAAAAAGAGAGACTATTCTTAGAATCAGCAGCAGCAGCAGCTCTCAGAAATCAACCAAATCTTAATAAATACAGTGGCATTAAGCTTCCTAAGATTTGGGAAACACTTATCACCAGAGATCCCACCCTACATTCCAGGCCACCTAAAACCGCCCTTAGAGGGCGCTCCACCTAATTAGGACTTTAGTGTCACCCATGTGGTTGGGCTTAGTACTGTTTGTTATTTGTGTTTATGTTACATTAGTTTTTTTGTAATCCCTGAAGATGTCTCAGTGACTGAGACGAAATATAGGAAGTATTAAATTCTGTTTTAATCCTTTCTGAGTGCTGTAAAAAAATCCATTAAGCCTCCAACATGATGAAAGGTTTTAGTTTGTTGGTAACTTCCACAGGCCAAGAAGTTACCTTCTTAAGGAGCCTTGGAGTGTTCTAATTTGGGAGCTGGTGGGATTATACTCAGGAGGGAGGTGGGTAGCCTGATTTAACAATAAAGCATTAAGCTTGCCTGTGTAGTCGGTTTGGTTGAGAACCACAGTGGCATTTCCCTTATTTGGTGATTACTATTTCTTTGTTTTTCTTCATTTCTTGTAGAGCTTTATATTCTCCTTTGGATAGGTTGGTTTCTGGTTGTCTTGCTTTGGTGAGAACACCGGCTACATCCAGCCTGATATTGTTGGCAATATGATTTGGAAGGTTGTGAATACCAAGTTCTCTCTGAATCATTATTTCTACGGCTGGTATTTTCTTAGGCGTTATGGCGAAATTGTGGCCACATGCAGTGCATCGAGTGTCTCATGCTTCGAAGTAACAGAAGATAGGTTGATTACAGTGTTGAGTGGTTGTTGAGGTTCGGAGGTAGAGTACTTTTTCTTATCTTTTCGTATCTTTTCAAATTCTTTTGCTGCCAAAGCGCACGAGACGTCGTAGAGAATCGTCCAAAGGTTGTGGTTCAGCATGTTGGAAAGCTCCTCCTCTAGCACCCAAATAGCTTTGTTTATGTCAGTCAGGAGAACGTACATACAGGTAATTTGTTCTCGTAGTAGGGCAAAGAAGCTAGCGTGTTTACAAATGCGGAGAGCCTTCTGTGAAGAGAAACGGTGCACAACAGTTTCCCTTTCCTAGACACTCTAATCACTCACCAGCCTGATGGATCCTTAGCTTTCTCTGTTTACAGAAGACCTACCCATACATGCAGATACATTCACCAGCAATCCCCCCCCCCCTCACAACAATATGGGGTTATAAAAACACTATATAACAGGGCAAAATTAATCTGTTTGGATGACAGTGCTCTAACCACTGAACTAAACCACATCCATAACACTTTCTTAGCCAGTGGCTACAACCCCAAAAAAATATTAAAACCAGTTAACCACAAATCCCCCCCCCACACACACACACACCTTCATAACAAAGATTATACTAAATTCATCACCATTCCCTATATCCGGACACCTCTGAAAAGTTAACCAAAATCTTAAAAAAATATGACCTGCCTTGTTGTTACAAACCATATAAAAATATTGGCATCCCTTATCTGCTCCATCAAAGACCATCCACTTCCCCTAGGGATATTGTTGTGACTACCTGGGGAATACCAGGTCCCTTGCAACTGTAAACTGGCAGGACAACAAATGTCAGGATTTTGGAACACAAAGACTACATCAGTTTCACCAATATAGCCACTTTGGGTTTGCAGACCATGCTCTAGATACCCACTACAGAATACATTGGAAGAAAGCCACGGTAACACTGCAGCAAATTTAAATATGAAAGATTGTTTGTGGAATCAGCCTCAGCTCTAAAAAAACTTTCCAAACCTCAACAAATTTGGGTGCATGAGGAGTACCCCAAGTTTGGGAAGATGCAAGTTTCCCGGACTATATTGAGCCCAACAGCCAAGACAATCCAATATAGCCCGCTAGGGGGCACCTTTAGGACTCTAGGAACAACAGTAGTTTTCTCTTCTGCCTCATTTGCTTTTTGTAGTTGTCATAGTTGTATGTTCCCATGAAGATGGCAATGTGACATTGCTGAAATATAGGAGGTATTTATTAAAGTTTCTTTTAATTAATATTCCAGTTTACATTGTAAATTCCTTAAATAATTTAAGAGTCAAGTAAAATAATCATTTCAACACGTGTTTTGTGTCTGTAAATATGAATGCTGATCACTGCGTAACCTTAAAAGAAAGAGTCAACTGAATACATTTATATGGAATAAGAGAGAAATTAGTCAAAATGCTAAATTAGCTGCACACAAACTGATTAGTTTTTCAAAAACTAATTTTTGAAGACAGGTAGCAGTCAATCTTTATCCTTCAAGTCTTCACCATAGTGAGCCCAAGCTATCAATGAATGGCAGACAACTGCTGCTAGCTTGTGGGTCTAAACCCTAACATCCATATTATTGTCTATAATGAGAGAAATAAAATATTTGAGTTTCCAAGACTTTTTCAGTTCATACCTGTTATTGCTCAAAATTAATACAAAATGTTATTTCCAAAATCATTCTACATGTAAAAAAAAAAATTAGCCAATCATTGATAAAGCAAGAAGTTGGCTACAATTTGCAAGCAGTATTTAGCTGACTTGTTTTAATTATTGTTCAGAATTTGAACATCATAGAAATGTAGCTATAATAGGCAGTTAATAAATGTATGGAGTGAATTTGATGGACTAAAAGGACTTATACATGCATGGTGAATTACATTTAAATGGTTTTGGAGTTAGATGTTTAGTGAGAGTTTGGAAGTGCAAAAACAGAGAAATTAGAGATGTTAGAGAGGATTCAGAGGCGAGTGACTAAACCGGTGACAGGTCTGTGGAATGCTCTCTATGAGGATAGGTTGAAGGTGTATGAGTTACAAAGTTCAGTTGATAGGCAGAAAAGATGGGACATGATAGAAACTTATAAGATATTAAAGGGGTTTTTATAAAATTGACACAAGGAAATTTCTCTATTTGTCAGTATGACAAACAGAGAACTAAGAGTCATCTAGAAGTTATGTAAGGGTGTATGGACTAAATTTTTATCATGGAGAGTGGTGAATAAGTGAAATGGATTGCCAGAATTAGTTGTGAGTTCTCTGACAGTGAATAAGAGGTATGATTGGTTTTGTGTGTATAATAGTTAGTTTTGGTCTCCCAGAATGGGGACTCCATATGGTTACTGTATAATAATAATAAATTGTACACCAACCTACTTGTATTCGGCTCTCTCTGTGATTTCTTTTTTTAAGAGATGGATTTCTTGTAAAGATCATTCCATTTCACCACCAAAGTTTGAAACCCCTGCTAACCAGAGTAGAGCAGTCATAATATTATGAAACTATCTGGCATAGATGTTCATGATTGTCCTTAAATCAATAATGAACTTCACTGCTGGTGTAAATTGACTGTCCCACAACTTATGAGAAGCAGCTTGAAAAGTTCAATGTTTGGTCTCTGCAGTAGGGTTTCTGGATTATGAAAAAAATAAATAGAAAATATATAAGATCAATAAAAATAGAAAAAATCCTTAGCCCATGGTACAAAAGTACTATATGTTTACCTTTTGTGGACAGGTGTCAAAACACTCTGTTCCGAAGACACATCCTAGAGATATATTAAAATCATATTTAATCAGACACATTCTTAGAGACATTAAAATAAATCCTCCCTAGTATTTCCACACAAACCAATATGCTCTCTCAGCTTCAGACCAATCAATGATGATTATCCAAAACATTTAGATAGATTTGGATATCAATTACATGTTCATGATATCTACAAAACCATGTAGTTCATCACAATAATTTTGGATAACTAATGTTAATCACTTTTAATTTTACAGTTTAGTTGCTAAATATTTTGCAATATTAGTAAAACTTTGATAGACTGCCAGAAGGCTCATTTATTATTTCATTTCTCATTTTATAGGAGAAAAAGGTGATAGGGGAGATAGAGGACCAGAAGGAATAGGTGTAGAAGGACCCATGGGTCTTCGAGGATTGCCAGGTAGGTAAAAAATGCAAGGTAATATTGTGCAGTACCTGTGTTTTATATATTACCACTAATCTTTGATAACAGAAATGTGATCTTCCAATAGCACTGGAAGATCACATTTCTGTTATCACCCACTATAGCACTTAGAAGTTATTAATAGATAATTATAATTCTTGAAATGCAATCTTGTAAAACAAAAATGAATAGCTTTCTATAGTAAATTTTCTTTAGAATAGTATTAATGCTATTCAGAAGTTGGTAATTATTAATTATATGAAGAGCCAAAGGCTTCAATTTGGTGACATAAACTTATTTAAGTTAAGGGATATTACATCCCATATTGTTTCATAGCCGAATAAGAAACTCAAAGAGTTTCATGTCGAATAAGAATAAGTCCAAGCATAAGCAAATACCTGGATAGTGTTACAACTGACCCTTTAGGGAGTGCAACACCGAGGCAACTCATGGTAAGGGTGGATCAAGCTCCGATCACTATTCTTGATATTTCCCCATAATGTGAAATAAAGGTTGAAACCAGTCTGGGTAGTGACCTTCTCTCACTCATAATGTAGAACAGTAATACAGCTTCTAGGAGCTGAGTTTCACATTATGGGGAAATATCAAGAATAGTGATCGGAGCTTGCTCCGCCCTTACCATGAGTTGCCTCAGTGTTGCACTCCCTAAAGGGTCAGTTGTAACACTATCCAGGTATTTGCTTACGCTTGGACTTGCCAAACTTTATATATATTTACTATATTCGGCTATGAAACAATATGGGATGTAATATCCCTTAACTTAAATAAGTTTATGTTGCCGAATTAAAGCCTTTGGCTCTTCATATAATTAATAATTTATTAGGACACCTTCTCGGCAATTTTCATAGTAGGGTATATGTAAGTTCCGTTTGCTACAAACTTGGTATTTCTAGGTCTACCTACTCACTGATGAGACCTCAATAAAGGTTGAAACAGGTCTGGGTAGTGACTTTCTCTCACTCATAATGTAGAACAGTAATACAGCTCCTAGGTTTCACATTATGGAGAAATATCAAGAATAGTGATCGGAGTTCGTAATTATCTTTTTTGTAACTATCTAGGAATCTTTATGTATTCTGAAGATCTACTGCACTTGGCACATACTACCCATTATTCCTGTAATTCATCTGACAAAGCTCTGGCAACCATTCTACTCATTATCACATCCTTGCAACCAAATGTACTCAACTTCTAACCCTTGTTCTCTCCCCAGTTAACCATGTATAAAAGTATTTCTTCTACATCTATTCTATAAAAGCCCCTTAGCAACATGTTTCTATCATATCATCATCAAAATTCCTGACATTTACCCTCAAGGGGTGTACATGATATGATAGTATTACATGAAAAAATTTACATCATTACTAACTTCCTATCTACAATTTTCCTTCAAATCAATCTACTACCTGTCAAGGCTCCAACATTCAGATCTTATATTTCTATCTTCTAAGGCACTTTTTTACCGTATCAATCCACCTATTGGCAACCTGGCAGTGAAGCTCCACACTTGTTTTGCTAATCATTCCTCTCACATTCTGTTTAAGTGACCATACCACCTGAGATTAGCTCTGCTAAGACATTACTGGATGCTAACAATGTCAAGTTCATTCCTAATATCCTCGTTTTTAATATGATATTGCCATTGATGCCATCCATTCACGCTCCTAATCTTTCTCAGGACTCTCATATCTGCATATAATAAATTTAGTTTAATCCTTTATCCAAGTGTAAGCAAACAAAGTTTGCGCCTGAATTATCTTCAGGACTGAGGCAACTCGTGGTAAAAGTGGACTAAGGTCTCATCACTTGTCTTAGTATCCCCCATAATGCAAAGCACATCTCCTTACAGACATGTATAATGCTATGCATTAAGGGAAAGGCCAATACCCAGCGGTGGTGATACTAAGGCAGAAGTAATGGAGAAGTCATATTTACCTATACGAGTTTCCAAAAGGTGTCTCACCTTATTATTAAATTACTCTAGATTTAGAGAAAGATGTTGGAAGTTTTTACACTTGGATAAAGGATTAAACTAATTATTTAAATTAAGGGGATATTAAATCCCACATTGTTTTAAAACCGAATAAGAAACTCAAAGATCGGAATCAAAGAGTTTCATGCCGAATATAGTAACTATAAACGTATAACCGGACTGTAGTACATTACGGCCCTCTTTGCCCACGTACTACAGTCCGGTTACTTCGTATGGCAAAACAAATTTTACCTACAAAAACAAGGTACAGCCATGGGCTCACCACTATCCCCCCCCCCCCAATCGCTAACTTTTACATGGAAACCTTTGAGCAAAGGGCTCTTGATTCCGCCATGCTAAGACCGACAGTCTGGTTTAGATCGTTGACGAAGTATTCACGATATGGCCGCATGGACAACGAATGCTAAACACATTCCTTAGCTACCTGAACAAACAACATGAATGCATACAATTTACCATCGAAATCAAAAACCAAAATTTGCTCCCGTTCCTAGACACACTAGTCACACGTCTTCCTTCAGGCAGTCTATCCTTCACGGTCTACTGAAAACCGACACACACACTGGCCAATACATACCACCACCCATCACAAAAATATGGAGTCATTAAAAACAGAGCTACAACAATTTGCTCTAACCAGCAAGCCCTGAAACAGGAACTAAAAATCATCAGTGACATATTCATAAATAATGGCTATAACAAAAAAGATTATTAATAAAATACTCCCTAAAACAACAACAAAAACGAATCTAGATTACAGTAAAACCATAGGCATCCCATACATTAAAGGGTTATCGTAAAAAATCAACAGAATCCTACAACATTATAACCTCAATGCTAAACTTAAAACCATATTCAACTCCTCTAAGGATCCTCTTCTCCCATTAGCACATCCTGGAGTCTATTGCATCCGCTGCACCTGTAACTCACCGTACGTTGGTGAAACAGGATGGACAAATCCCTATACGCAAGAAAGAACACATTAAATATAACCATTATGGTGAAGCAAGCCTCTCAGACCATGCACTCAACACCTTACACCAAATCAACTGGAAAAGCACCTGCTCTTTACACTGCACAAAAACCTGATATGAAAGGAAATTTAAGGAAGCCTGCAAAATCCTAACCACCCAAATATCAACAACAAAGATAGCATGAAAACAAGTATCTGGATTGCACACATTCAGCCTACCTAATATATAAGATCCAGTATAAGTCAGGACTCTAGCCAATCTACAGCTAGTATTAGAAACCATTCCATACCAACTGGCTGGAATGTACATGATGTTAATATATGTATATAGATAGATACTTGTTGTGTCCAATGTATTTCTACAACCAGTAGATAACACCAATAATAGGTCTCTAGTGTTGATGTATAATTATTTTTTTTTCTTATTTATTTAATTTTTTTTTTCCACCAGAGGTCAGGCCAACAATTGTTGTAGCGGTTGGTCAGTGTCTTTAACAAACCAGTTTGATTGTAGTGTAGCTTGTTTTCTGTGTATAGTTGTATGCTCCAGAAGATGACCTTGACATAAAGGTCGAAACGTCGAATGTAGATTTTAGTTATATTAAACTAAAGTTTTTATTCAAACACGGTAGTTGTCTCCATAATTTTCAAAAATGCAAAATGTGGGATTTAATATCCCCTTAATTTAAATAATGTTTTACATCGCCGAAATTAAGCCTATTGGCTCTTTACTTTAAATAAGGATTAAACTAAATTTATTATAGCCTAACCAAGTGGGTAAAAACTTCCAACATCTGATATCTGTGGTCTTTGGTCAGGTGTTTTACTTCTAACCCAGCTCTCAGATCCATAAGTTAAAATTGGTTTGAACAGTGTCTTGTATATAGCTAATTTAGTGTTTTTGACTAATTTCTCTTTTATTCCATATAAATTTATTCACTTGACTTCCTACCATACCAGCATTGTTGATCCTATTGTCTATTTCCATATTTAATTTACCATCTTCACTAAATATTGTGCCTAAGTAGCTGAAATGTTTCACTTGTTCTATAGATTCTCCATTCACAATGCAGTTGATATTTTCAATGCTTCTGCCTATTTTCATTGTCTTTGTCTTGTTATTGCTTACCTTCATACCATATCTATTACAACAGTTATTCAATTTAGTCAGGGAATCTTGCAGACTTGTAGCAGATTTATTTAGAAGTATAACATCATCCACATAAAGTAAAGAGCTGAGATTAACATCTCCAATTTTGATATCAGGTTTAATACCACTTTCCTTCATAATGTGATCCATATAGATAATGAATCACAGAGGGGATAATGTACATCCTTGTCCGACACCAGATTTAACATTAAACCATTTTCCAGTACTTCATTTCTAACTGCTGACTTACAATTCAAATAAAGATTAAGTATTGCTTGATATAATGCCCCATTGACATCATACAACTGTATCATTTTGAATGGCTTCTCTCTTAGCATCTTGTCATATGCTTTTTCCAGATCTACAAAACTTAAATATAGATCTTTGTTATATTCCCATGACCTTCTCAACTATTTGTTGTAATGTGAAAATCTGACCCTGACAGCCTCTATTTGACCTGAATCCAGCTTGTTCTTCACCAATCCTTCTCAACAGTTTCTGAAGTGTTATTATTATTATTCATGACACCTCCAAGCAGTCCGAAAACTCATCGCGGGAGGACACCTACTATACAACTGTCTCCACCACTACACCACACTGTACAGTATATACTGGCATAAATCTTACTAGGAACACTCAGTAGAAAAATACCTCTGTAATTCTCACATTCAGTTTTATTTCCCTTTTTACATATGGGTACTATGACAGCTCTATTCCAAGCATATGGAATTCGTCTCCGGAACTGTGCAATGCAGCCACTCTAAGAATATCAACTACTCCAGCTGCCTTTCCACATTTCAGATTTTTGATTGCTTTTTCTACTTCAAGTATGAATATGTATTCCTGATTGCATGCCTAGTCAGTGTTTTTTTATCACTGTGCTGTCATCACTGCTAGTGTCATTTAGCAATTTTTTGAAGTAATTACTCCATACTTCAAGGATATCTTTTTCTCCAGTTTTCATGTCACCTATTATCATCTTTAATTTCTTTAACAGCATCTTTCTTCCATTTCTGAGCTTCTTCAACAACCTCCAGAACATCTTGTCACCTTCTTGATATTTATTTTCTGTTCTTACCAAAGTCTTACCATGACTTTTGTTTAGCTAGTTTTACACAGTGTTTACCTTTCTTACATTTGTCTCTGTATTCTCTAAGAGCACAAACTGACTTATTTTCCAGGAACTTTTGATATGCTTTCTTCTTTTCCTTCACTGGAGTTTTCATTTTTCTATCCTCGCAGACAATCTCACCACATGCCTGTCTGGCTGAATCAATCAGTGTTTATTTCAGAGCTTGCCACTGAATCTCCAACATTTCATTCCTGTTCCCAAACTCTTTCATTTTTTCTTCAATAATATTTGTATATTTCAGTCTACAGTTCACATATAAGAGCTGCTCAACTTTTATCCTGCTCAAGACTAAATGGTGATCACTTCCAATTTCAAATATTCTGTACACTCTAGTGTCCTGCACCAGAGAGAAAACATCACTATCAACAATAACATAGTCAATGAGACTTTTCTTATTCCTTGCTTCTTCTCACCATATGAATTTGTGCACATTTTTATGTTGGAACATGGTGTTAGTAATAACCAGTCCATGTCCTGAGCAGAAATCCAACAAGTATTTGCCATTATTATTAGCTTTGCTTTGCTCTTTTCTCCAAATTTTCTCAAAATATTTTTGTATGTCTGACAATCAGTCACTACTCTGCTATTTAGATCCCAAACAAGGACCAATTTTTCATTGTGTCAGTTGCTTTCTCTAAAGCCTCAAAAATTCCTCCACTTCTCCCTTAGTAGAACCTTCTGTGGGACCATAGGCACAAATAAGTCTCATTGTCCAGTTCCTCATTCTGATATTTGCCCACATCACTCTAATTGAAATTGCCTGCCATTCAAGAAGATTAGCCTCATATTAAGTGTTGAATACTATGGCTACTCCTTCTTTTTCTTGATTGTCATTGCCTGAATATAACGTTTGTATTTATTCCTCAGAAAGATCTCACCAGTTTTGGTCTTTTTTGTTTCAGTCACCCCTATTATTTCGATCTGGTACTTATCCAATTCCTCAGCTAGCTCCATTTCTTTGCCATTCAGGCTTCTTATGTTGATAGTACCGATCTTCAACTCTGATGATATTGAGTTGGGGTGTGTTTTAGGGTTTGTTCCAGTAGATGACTTTTTGCTGTTTGCCCTGATTCCCTGATGAAAACAACGGGGGACCTTGTTTAACTGGTCGACGCCCCAGCCAGCATGAAATTCTCTCATGTTGTACCATCATTTAATATTGTGGTTTAAGTCAATAAGAATACAATTTGGTTGGCTAAATCCCAAATTGCCAGCCCATCCTTATTCGTTCAGTATCCAGGTAGATACAGTTGAGTAGGGAGGCAGTTGAGTGTATGAATGAGTATAATATGCCTGAGTGAATTAGGACAACAAATTAGAATGGGATAGTTAGTATAAGACATCAAGGTAGGGATGGGGTTAATGGGGGTCTGAAATTCATGTACACTAATGGTAGGAGTATTATGAACAGGAAGGAAGAATTTTTGGCCATGATTGGCACTTCCGGACCACAGGTTATTGGCATTAGTGAAACATGGCTGACTGTAGATGATATAGCTAGTGGGGTTGAATGTGATAGGTATAGTGTGTTCAGGAATGACTGGGAGAATAAAATGGGGGGGGGGGGAGTATTGTTGATGATAGCTGATGAGCTGCAGCCAAGGAGAATAGAAGTTGAATTGCAGGACAGAGAAAAGATCACATTTGAGGCCATTTGGTGTGAGAGTGTGGCTAGCAGAACAAAATACACAATTGGGTGCTGCTATAGACCAGGTGATGGAAAAGATGGTGGAGATAGTATGCACAAGCAAATAGAAGAAATGAGTGGGAGGAGGTTAATTATTTTGGGAGATTTCAACTATGGTCGCATTGATTGGAGTGAGGAGAGGACACAGGAGGAAGGAATTGGATTTTATGCGGTTATTAAGGGATAACTATCTGCGACAGCATGTAATGGAAAATACTAGGGGTCAGGATCATAGGGTCTTGACTTGGGAGCTGGCTAAAGGTGTGGAATTTACAATTAAGACAGGGTACATGTGGAATTATTGGGCTAGTAAGTATGATAAGCTTAGGAGTTTGATTAGTTTAGTGCCATGGCATGTACAACTGCAAGGGCTAGAAGTTGATAGTGCATGGGAGGCAGTTAAGAAGTGTTTGCATGAAGCAATGGCTGACTGTATACCTAGAGTCCGAATAATAAATCAAGTAGGGGTTAAATAGATGAATAACAATTAAGCTTGAGCTGCAAAAAAAGAAACAACTATGGGGGGAATTTAAGGAGAAAGGTGACTGGCAGGCACATGAACAGTATAAAGCTCAGGCCATAAGGGTGTGGTAAGAAAAGCAAAAAAGGATTACGAAAGAACATTGGCCATACAGGCTAAAGAGAATCCTAAACAGTTTTTTTGATATGTTGCAAGTAAAAGAAAAAATGTATATGGTAAGAATGATTTTAAAGAATGCCGATGGTAGGGAGGTAACTGAATCAGTTGATATAGTTGAGTTACTGAGTGAACACTTTGCAAGAATATATCATCCAGGTGGTGACATTACAGAAATGAATGAACCAATAGATTATACGGGAATTATGGTGAATGAAGTGGAGGTGAGTAGTCTATTGTATAACCTCAATGTCAATACATCTGTGGGATTGGATGGTATACCAGCTAGTGTTGTACGTGAAGCGGCTAAAGAATTGTCAGTACCCTTGACCATTTTGTTTAATTTGAGTCTTGGGTCCAGGTTAGTCCCTATGGGGTGGAAAGAGGGGGAAAATAGTTCCACTGCATAAAGGAGGTTCCAAGACTGCTATTGTAAATTACCGACCGATTAGCATATCAGGAATCGTTGTCAAGGTCTTGGAGAAATTAGTCAAGAAAATAATACAGGATTCGATAGATGAAAATGGGATATTGCATGGGGGACAACATGGTTTTGTGCCCCAGTAACTTGCTCACGTTTTATAACACAGTGACGGCTGAGCTGGATAAGGGTAATGGGTATACAGGGATTCTACTGGACCTTGCAAAGGCCTTTGACAGGATACCACATGGAACTCTAATCAGTAAACTGGAGCAGATGGGGATGGATATAGGGTTGGTGAGATGGATAGGAGGGTGGTTGATGGAGAGATACCAGAGAGTGGTTTATTCAGGAATTGAGTCCAAACGACAGCTTGTGACTAGTGGTGTGCCGCAGGGCTCAGTTCTTGGACCACTACTTTTCAATTTGTTCATCAATGATATAGGAAAGGATCTGAGAGGAAGTGTACACTTGTTTGCTGATGATGCAAAGTTGGGTAGAGCAATTGTGAATGCACAGGATGTCAAAATTTTACAGGATGATTTGGATAGTTTGGAGGACTGGTCTAGGGAAAATGGATGTCAATTTAATGTGGCAAAGTGTAAGGTTATGCATTTTGGGGTGAAAAGAATAGCAGCAGTATATCACATTGGTGGAACCGTACTCCAGGAGATTGATGAGGCCAGGGATTTGGGAGTGTTGGTGGATTGGGAATTGAAGTTTAGGGGGCACATTGCAAAAGTGGCTAAATCAGCTCATAAAATCATTTGGCTTCTGAAAAATACTTTAACAAGTAGAGACAAACAAGTTATTGTTCCTCTGTATCAAGCCTTGATAAGACCCCATCTAGACTACTGTGCCCAGATATGGGCACCAGGGTTTCTTCTTGATTTGAGAGGAGGTGGAGAGGATCCAGAGACGAGTGACCAAGATGACAGCAAGTCTGTGGAATGAACCTTATGAGAACAGGTTGAAGATTTGTGGGTTGCAAAAATTGGGCGATAGGCGGAAAAGGGGTGATATGATTGAGACATTCAAATTACCGAAGGGTTTCTATAAGATTAATCCAGAAGATATTTTTGAGAATAGGACTGGGGGCCATACATGGAAGCTGGCAAGAATGTGGTTAGCAGGGGGTGTTAGAGCTAGGTTTTTTACTTGGAGAGTGGTGAATGAGTGGAATAAGCTGCCAGAGTCTGTTGTGGGTGCTACGACCATGAATGAGTTCAAGGCAAGGTATGATAGTTGAATGTTGAATAGTTGTTCTTGACATGATGTTAGGGCCTCCCTCGATGAGTCTGTAGACTCCTTGGAGTTGCCCAGAATAATAATAATAATAATCCCTAACAGGGCGCACCACGAGAAGGTGAGAATTGGACATTAGGTCAGAAGGTTGGTTCTCTGCATTCCTTTAAAGGCTACGTGGCGGTCTCTTCTCAGTTATGCAGCTTTGACCCTTAAGCACCCCATTTCTATCATATTTCCTATCTATTCAACAAATTCTGCACCCTATAAATCTTCATTCTAGTAAAGTATTTCGCAGAGCTGTCACTCAATCATCTGCACAAAACTCCCAGGTGACCATATCTAAGCACAAGTAGTCCAGGTATATCAGAGTCTTATAAAGAGGGATAATAAACTTCCTTATGGTGTGTTTTTCAAAGTTCTTTTGTGCTTCATTCCCTGCTCTTCAAGCCAAAAATAATCACATCCTTGCAACCACACGTACTCAACTTCCAAAGGTAACCTCTTGTTCTCTCCCCAGTTAACCATATATAAAAAGTATTTCTTCTGCATCTATTCTATAAAAGTCCCTTAGAAAATATGATAGAAACATATGTCTGTCTATTCAGAAAATCCTGTAGCCCATAAATCTTCATTCTGCTAATTACTCCACAGAACAATCACTCAATCTTCCCCACAAAAATCCCAGGTGACTAAATCTAATCATAAGTAGTCCAGGTTTATAAAAAGGAATACCTTCAGTGTGTTTGTCAATGTTCACATAGCTCTTTGTACTTTTTTGCCTACTGCAGCATGTTTTTCTCCATAACAGAAACTTCCTGTCCACAATCACATTCAAATGCGTGGCCTCATCAATTTCTTGTAGTGCATTTGAATATGATTGGTGGATAGAAAGTTTCTGTTTTGGAGACAAGTATGCTGAAGTATGCAAAACAGTACAAATCATATACCTTGCCATATTGATCTAACAACCATTATCCTTTGCTGACAATGTCAGTTTTCAAGCTCTTCGTGGATCTCTACATCGCCTTCATTTACTATTTCCCCTTCCCAGTTTAGCATCATCACCATACCCCCCTCCTCACTTCAAATTATCAACGCTATCATTTATGCACAGATTAAACAACAGCATTCAAATACAAACACAGAGCCTTGTGGCTTACTACTGGCCACTTGCTGTCCTTCATTCTTCTGCACTGTATGCTATTCTCTGATGTCTATCAACCACCATCTTATGTCACGAGTTTGATGTTCCTCCCCACTTATTCTAATGTATTATTATCCTAGACATCCATGGAGTCATAAGACTCATCCCAGGACAACATAAAGTCTATCATACCACTCCTTAAACCCATTCACTGTCTGCACATTCACCATACTCTCTCAGACAATGAATTCTACGCTATAACCATGCTCCATGCAAAAAAGCCACTTCTCACCCTACTCACCACCTCCTTTATCAACTTCTAGAAATGGCTTCCTGTAATTGTTACTCCCCACTTGTTCTCCCGTATGAAAAATCCCACCCATGTCTTATCCTTTCCTTTTCCCTCAGCCATATGGCTGGTGAGGGTAGGGAGATGATTATGAGCAAGGTGGTTTTCCATTGCTTTCCTTGCCATAGTATATTTTTTATGACTGTAGCCATGTGCTCACTGGACCGGTTTATCTGTGTTGAGGGATGAAAAACCTGAGTTACTGGGAGAAGAAACCCTCCGTATAAGACCAGTTAACTCACCTTTAGTCAAAAGAGACCAGATAAAGGTTTCTTGTCACTGACAGGAATCGAACTCAGGTCTTCATCTATACTGACTGAGCTAAGGAAGCTCCCCACCCATGTCGATCCTGTAAATATTCTTAAAAGTTTAAATGTCACCTCTTCTATCCACCAAACTGTAGTTTATATGTCCTCAGTGTTTCATCATTGCTAACATTGTAAAATCCTCATATCATTTTTGGTAATTACCTCTTCAAATCCTAGTGGCCATATCTAAGCACAGTAATCCAGATGTAGGCTGATCAGATACAATGCCAATTCTTATTTCTACTAGTCAAAGTCTTTAGTACTGCAGCAGTCCTCTGGGTTACCTTCACAATGAGATATCCCCTAAACTTCAAGTTTCTATCAATTATCACCCAAAAGTCCCTTGCCTCCTCCTCTTCTAGTATATCACCAATAGTCTGTGGATCCCAGCAGCATTAAACTGACATCCCCATTCCAGCTTATTTGAATCCTCTTGACGAGCCAAAACATCAGCATTATTATTTTTATTACTAATTACTCCTGTCACTATATTATAAAAGGCAACCAAATTACTGAAACAAAAGTGTTCTTGAACAAATCCATGCAGACTTTCACAGATATTATCCTTGTCTGCCCAGTTTTGTATAGGATCTTTTAATAATTTCTACAACATCATAACTACAGAAAAAATACAAACTGGTCTGTAATTTGATACCTGCATTCTACCACCATCACCTTTGTGCAATGGCACAAAGGTGGTGGTGGTAGAATGCAGTATCCTACACTCCTTCCACTCACTGGGCACTTTCCCAATAGCTAGACTTTGAACACCCAGGTCAATGGAGCTGTCAGTTTCTTAGCATATTCTCTCAAAACACGTGGTGAAATTGTATCCAGTCTCACTGACTTCCAGAGTATTAGTATTTTAAAGATATTTTTCTCAAGCACTTCAATTACTTCCAATTCCTCCAGGAATAAAACCTGTTTTTCCAGGTTGAAATACCCTAATAAAACTGATCATTAACCAGCTTAACTATATCATCTGCACCATTAACTTTACCTCTTTTTCAATCTAATAGGGTCATTCTTCCACAATCATTTCTACTCCTATGCCACATAATGAAAAAACTCCTTGGGTTGTAGAGTTAATATCTCCTTGTATTCCATTTTATCTTCCTTACCATACTAGTCACTTCCTGGCCTCAGTCTTATATTCCTTATGCAGCTACTCTCTCTTGATGCTTTTTTGCATAACTTCTTTTTAATCTGCAGTTCCTGTTTGATTTTATTAGTCATCCAATTTAAACCAAATCATTTTATCTTTTTCACTTGAAGAATGCTATTTTCCATTGCTGTTGATAAATATTTCTTCATTAACCCCCATACACTGCATATCTTTTCCCCATTCTTCCACTCATGAAACTGCCCTAAGGCAATTTCTAAGATATTATTATAGTCACTTCTTAAAACTTCTACATGTCCATTCACCTCCAAGTCAAATCATTCAATCATTAGTCAGGATTGCAAGGTCTCTTTCACCAGTAGGTGAGAAAATTCACATCTCAGTTACAATCAGCTCTTCTGATGCACGGACCAAATCCAAAACTGTTGAACCTCTTGTTTCTTCTATTGCATGTTACTTGAGATATTTATTCCGCAAGAATTCCAGAAATTCCATTCTCTTATTAGAGTATTCTGCTTCCTCTGCTCAATTTATACTGCTATAGTTAAAATCTTCTATAATGATCACTCACTAAACTGATCTGCCTAAACATTTCCTACTCATCACCCTCTGTGTTCCCTGGCATATAGCAACATCCCACTAAATATTTTGTCCTGCCCACCTCCACCTCACACTATACATTTTCAAAACTATTCATGCCATTTCCTTCTGAAATGACTCATCACTACTCCTGTTTTCTCTTCCTATCCAGCAGAAATATGCCATACCCTTCTAATTTGTCTACACTCCTCAATGTTCAAATGCAGTCCCTCTGTTACATACAACCCTCTTCTATCCTCAAATGCACTCCAAGCGACCACATATTCCAGACCTCTCTTTTGACATATCCTCACTATCATGCCTTTCCTCTTTGCTTATTGAATTACTTAAGGAATTTAATTTGCCGAAATATTGGAATATAGATTAAAGTTTAATTTTAATTTATATCCTTTGTACATTATAAATTTAATAAGCATGTATAACCAACGTCTAAGCCTTTCTACGAGAATTTCTTTCCTCTTTAATTATACATTATCATATATGGGTAAAATACTTACTATCATCTCTCTCCCACTTGTCTGCTGCACAGCTCCTAACAACAACCTCAAATATATTGCTACCTCATCATGTTACCTCTCATCTCATTCACTTTATTGCATGGACACACAACAAATCATTGAATTTCCAAACATCACTCCCCCCCCCTCCTACGTCAATTCATTCCTTGTTCACTTGCATCCCTCACTTTCTCTCCTGTAATCCCCCCCCACTCTCCCACTTATCTGCCTTTCTCTCACACTTCTTGTTCATCAGCCTTTCAAATCTTCTAATCTCTCCCTTCACACAAGTCAACTCATTTTTTTTATATCCTCTCTGCTTCTCTCAATACAAATATCTCCCTCTCCAAACATTGTATCTTCACTCGAAACTCACTGACACAGTTAGGACTATCCTTCAGATCTTTCATATCTCTAGTCACACTGCCTCATCAAGTCCATCACCATCTGATGCTCAACTTCCTCCCCCTCAGTCACACTACTCATAACTCTCACCTGACAAGCACATTTCCTTAGCATCTGCACCACCACTAAAACCTGAGATACTTATAGTGAGATCATCCACCTTTTCCTATTATAATAAATTTAGTTTAATCCTTTATCCAAGTGTGAGCAAACAAAGTTTGCGCCTGAAAGTATCTTCAGGACTGGGGTAAGGTGGTACAACACCAGGCAACTCGTTGCAAAGGTGGAGCAAGCTACCAACGCTCATGTCTCAATATCTCCTATAATGCAAAACACATCTCCTTGCGGATATGTCTAATGTTATGCATTAATGGACAGACCACTACCCAGACTAGTTTCGACCTTTATTGACTTCAGTGGGAGCCAGGCCCAAGTTGGGCCTGGTTCCCACTGAAGAGACCTCAATAATGAGACCTCACATCTCAGCCATTATTCAATTCTACTCTTCTTCTCAACTCACTATTGTCATATACTTAAATAAAGCAACCTCTTTCCCAATTATTGTATTTATTACTCTTCACCTGCCACAATTTTCTCAAATCCTTTAGAGTATTCTTACACCTTCCAAATCATTTGTGTCCATAACAATTGCTAACTCTAACACTCATTTTTATTTCTTCTATGCAGAGCCTATTATTCTTCTCAATGCACAAACATCTCATACTTTTTTTTAATCTACCTCACTTCTCTTTCTTTTAAGGTTACTACTCACTTCTGGTGGTCAAATCTTCCATACGATGCCACAAGAACTGTTTTAACAACGCATATGAAGTATATTAATTAAAGGCAACTTTAATGAATAACTTCTATATTTTGGTAACGTCACGTTGCCATCTTCAGGAACATAAAGATATGGTATGTGCACGCAGGCACTAACAAAAGCAAATGAGGAAGAAAGCAAGAAACTAATATTGTTCCTAAAGTCCTAATGGTGCCCCCTGGCGGGCTAATTTGGTTGTCTTGGCAGTTGGGCTGAAGTCCTCATAATGTAAGTCTCCCAAATTTGGCGCAGTTTCATGCACCCAAATTTGTTGAAGTTTGGAACGTTTTTTTAGAGCTGCTGATGATTCCTTGAATAATCTTTTGTACTTAAACTTGCTGCGGTGTAATATTTTCGTTTTCTTCCAACGAATTCTATGGTGGGTATCTAAGGCATGGTCTGCCAGCCCAGAGCGACTGTACTGGTGAAACCGGATATAGTCTATGTGTTCTGAAATCCTGATATTTGCTGTCCTGCCTGTTTGGCCAAAGTAGGACAATTTGCAGCTGCAAGGGACCTGGTATACACCAGGTAGATCTAGGAGAAGTGGTTGGTAATCCTACCAGCTCTCATATTAGAACTCTCCACAGACTCCTCAGAAGGAATCATCAGCAGCTCTAAAAAACGTTCCAAACCTCAACAAATTTGGGTGCATGAAACTACCCCAAATTTGGGAGACTTACATTATGAGGACTTCAGCCCAACTGCCAAGACAACCAAATTAGCCCGCCAGGGGGCACCATTAGGACTTTAGGAACAATATTAGTTTCTTGCTTTCTTCCTCATTTGCTTTTGTTAGTGCCTGCGTGCACATACCATATCTTTATGTTCCTGAAGATGGCAACGTGACGTTACCAAAATATAGAAGTTATTCATTAAAGTTGCCTTTAATTAATATACTTTATATGCGTTGTTAATTCCGTAAACTAATTTCCAGCTATGTATGACCAACGTATAAGCCTTGCTGCTAGAAGAGCTCTTTTGTTAACATTGGACCTCCAGTGTATCAAGATTCATGAGAGGTCCACACAAAAAAAATCGTTTATTAAACCCATTTCATGTAAAGAACATGCTCACCACCCTGTTCTCACATCCTCCTTAAGCAGCTTTCAAGGCTGACCTCTTGTTTCCTCCGTTCTATGAAAAATCTTCTTCACATTAAGTTGGAAATGAGCTGGTATCAGATTATGTTGCAATCATATGCATCTCCTATTCACTAGGCTCTGTAAATCAATCTATTTATTAAAATGTGGGGTATTAACCCCACATGTCAGAGACAAATACATTCATCTGAGCTGGAAAATTTGGAGTGGGATTACCATAAATAAAAGAAAGTGGCAAATTGTTATTTGTTATATTATTGGAATCCTGCAGTGTAATCTGTTTTTCCCCTTCTCTAGTTGGAAGGAGGAAGTTTTTTTTTTAATATAAGCATTCATGCCACATTGGATTTAACAGACCTCTCCACTTTTATTTCTGTTATTCAGATATGAAAATTGGAAAGTAATTGATACTTCACTGCTCAGTCATTAGATGTAGCTTGAACCCCCCCCCCATTATGTTGTGCTATTATAGAGAGAGAAAGATTTTAATATTGAATTATCTAGTTTAAAATCACTGAGAAATTTACTTTTGTATTTTCAATATTACTTCATTTTAGGTCCCCCAGGTCCAGCAGGTATTGGTCTTCCAGGTCGGACAGGAGAACGAGGACCATCTGGCAAGCAAGGTATTGCAGGTATACGTGGTCCTCCAGGTCCTCAAGGACCACCAGGCTATTGTGAATTATGTAGTTATCCTGGAGCAGATCTTATGAATGCTCTTCAACAAGTCCCTCCCCAGAATACAAAAGGACCATCCCAGAAGTGATCAGTTCAAATAGTGAATGGTATGGAAAAGGACATGTATGTCAGTTTTTTCACTGATGAATACTCTGGCTTTGTTCATATGCAAAAAATCAGTGCCTTTGAACTTCTCTGATGGAAGAAATGAAGAGATACTGAACTCAACTAGGATTTTTACAATCTCGTTCTGTGATTTTATATATATATATATATATATATATATATTCTTAAATTGTTAAAGAAAATTTTATGTTGTTCCCCTGTCATATTCTGTAACAAAAAAAAACAAAGAAAACCCACTTAACCATTTAATATGAAATTAAATTTCATATAGAGCTTATCCATAATCAAACATTCCCACTTACTTAAAATAAAGTACTTTCATTATTCCTAAAATTCAAAACAGATGAGTTCTCAAAGTAATTCACATATAAAGGTTATATGTTTTCACTGCTCAAATCATAAATTCACTGCCATTTTATTTAATAATTGTTAACCATGTACAGTTTTTATTAATGTTAAGCACTATTAAGCTATTTTAGTATACTTATTGCTTATTATAAATTCAAGATAAAATATTTGAGTTGTTATATTTACTTACTGTACAGTAATTTTCTAATTTTTCCTGCTTCAAAATTCTTTAGATCTTATACTATTGTGAAATTGAAAATGTACTGTGTAATTACACTAAATTTTGTGAATACTTAACCTAATATTAAGTTTATTACTACTTCAAATTTTTCTTCATGTCAATTGTATACGGGGATGTTTCGGAAGGTTTGTATAATATTATTCAAATTTAATAAAATAATGTAAATGTGTGTTACTTAGGTTGTTTTGTTAACCAAGATTTGGAGATGAGAGCAGACAAGTGGTAGAAGTTCAGACATATTGCAGTAATGGACAGAATAGCTCATAGGATCAGAATTAATTTGATGTAGAACACAGTAGCAATTATAGCTAAGGAAATTATTATAACTCTTTATAAAGATTTTGACATGACCACATCTGAATAATTGTGCACAAATTTTATTACCTGAGTTTCTTGAAGATGAAGTAAAGAAGAAGATCTAGAGTGTGATGGGTCTTTGGAACATTTGCCATGAGATAAATTAAAGATTTGTGATCACAAAATTTGGTTAATAGACATTAAAGAGGAGATATGATAGAAACATAGGCTATAAGGGTTTGTATAAGGCAGATACAGAAAAATTGACAATTTTCTTCTACATCTATCCTATATAAGAGAGAAAATAATGGAAGTCAAACCTAAGAAATTCTAGCAAGGTATGCAGATTAGTTAGTTTTTTGCTTGGAAAATAGTAAATAGAATAGGTTGCCAGAAGTAGTTCAGTGTTTGTCAGTGGACAAGGTCAAAGAGACATACAAGAAGCATTGCGTGAAAAATAGTGTAGGTTTCCTACAGAGTCAGACCCCGTGGATTGTCTGTAAATTTACAAAAGAATTTTTGTTTTCAATATCATCATCAAATTCATGACATTTACCCTTGAGGGATGTACAGGATATGATGGTACTACATGAAAAATTTACATCATTACTAACTTTTTATCTACAATTTTCCTCCAAATCAATCTATTACCTGTCAAGGCTTCAATGTTGTCAGATCTTATATTTCTATCTTCTAATGCACTTTTTACCATATCAAGCCACCTATATCTTGGTCTTCCTCTGGGTCTTTTTCCTGCTAACCCGGCAGAGAACACTTGTTTTGCCAATCTTTCCTCTCTCTCTCATTCTGTTTAAGTGACCATACCACCTGAGATTAGCTCTGCTAATGCATTTCTCATTGCTGACAATGCCAAGTTATTTCATAATATCCTCGTTTTTAATATTATATTGCCATTGATGCCATCTGTTCATGCCCCTAATCTTTCTCAGGACTCTCATATCTGCAGTCTTTAGTCAAGTTTACTTCTAACCCAGCTCTCAGATCCATAAGTTAAAATTGGTTTGAACACTGCCTTGTATACTGCTAATTTAGTGTTTTAACTAATTTCTTGTTTATTCCATACAAATTTATTCATTTGACTTCCTGCTATACCAGGCTTTGTTGATCCTGTTGTCTATTTCCATATTTAATGGATTTTCAATATCAAAAACACTAATGAGACTAAATAGCTAGTGCTTTTTGGGATTTGTTCAAGAAAAGGTGCACACCTCAACAGTAATCACTAAAAGTTTATTATAATGAATTATTATTGTTATACGATATCTGGACTGAGACGCGTTGTGAGAGGCTATTATACACCCAAAACCTATCACACCTCTCCTTAAACTCATTCACTACTCTCCATGCAAAGCATCTAATTTGCACGCTCCCTTTATGTGTCATATATTAAAAAAAAAATTTCCTTTGCATCAATTTTATAAAACCCCCCCTTAATAGCTTAAAAGTTTCTATCATGTCAACTAAATTATTTTGTAACCCACACCATCAACCTATCCTCATAAGGAGCATTCCACAGACTGTCACCAGCTTAGTCACTTGTCTTTGAATCCTCTCTACTACTCCCCCCCCCCCGATCTCCAAGAAACCCAGGTGAACTAAATCTGAGCACAGTAGTCAAGAAGTGACCAAATCATAGCCTTATAAAGAGAGATAATAACTTCTCTATCTTTACCAACTTTTGCAATATGCCTTCTAAATTTCAACTTTATTCCCCAAGGCCCTAGCCTCATTTAATATGATACACTGTATGCAACCTTTTCAACCTGAAGTGAATAACCTTACATTTTGCAACATTAAATTGACAATCATTATCTTGCTCACAGTGCCAATTTATTTAAATCGTGTTGCAGGACATCTACATCGCCTTTATCAACAATTGCTCTCCCCAGTTTTGCGTCATCAGCAAACAACTAAACACCTTCCTCTCTCCCCTTAAATCTTTCTCTATATCACTGAAAAATTTGATCTGCTAGAAATCCTGTATGAACCTTTCAGAAATTTGTAAGTCAATCATGTCACCCTTCTTTCTCCTGTTTGTGGTGTCTTCATAATCTGTATTTCACACTCTCCTCTGTATCAGTATCACCAAAGAGACCAGACCAATGTACATTAGTCCGAGTGAAGTCTATCAAGGCCTTGTAAAGAAGCAAAATGACTTCCTCATGTTTACACGTCAAAGTTCATTTCAATCATTACAATTATCCTCTCAGTTGTAATTGCAATCTTTGCTATATGGCTCTTGAACTTCAACTAAAACTCCAAGATCCCCAAGACTGATCAGGTGATTCTTGCACAATACCACCAATATATGACACTGGGTATCTCATCACACGAAAGTGCATAGCTTTACATATACTAACATTGAATTGATAGACATTTTCACATGCCCACAAATCCTTCTATACTCCATAATTGCTGCATCATTAGCAAATAGCTGTATGAATCTTCTTTCAAATCCCTCCCAATGTCATTAACATAAAGACTGAATAACAATAGACAGCTCCTTGCAGTATACCACTGGTCACCTTAAATCTTGCACTTGCATTTCCCACATACCACTTTTTGATATCTATCATTCAGCCATCCTCTTATCCATGCTAATATTTTATAATCCAATAATATATTCTCCAATGGTATATCCAATACCCTTTGTCTAACTCAATGGTATCAGTATTATAAAATGTGATCAAGTTGCTCAAACATGATCTTCCCTTAGTAAACTCATGGTGTAGATTTTCTGTATGTGAATCCTTATCAACTTTTCCAAAATCTTCACCACAACCCCAAATATACTGATAGGCCAGTAGCTGGATACTTCAGTTTTTGTACCACCCTGTGAAATGGAATTATCATATATTCCTTCTACTCCTGTGGAATCTTCCTTGTTCTGTGACTCAAATCATATAGCATGGTCAAAGAAAGAGCCAGTTCAGCTGATCTTTTAGCATCTGTGCAGTTATCCTATCAGTCCCTATTGTGGAATTCTTATTCACTTATGCAACACCTCCTCTTCATACACCTGAATTTCTTCATCCAGTGAAGAAGTAGTAGTAGTGAGCTCAAATGTTGCATACATCAGGTTGATAAATTTCAGCAAAATGGGCATTTATTAGTTGAATGGTCTCATCTGCATTCAATAGTCATTCTCTTACTTGAAGCATAATGATAAAATTCTTTTGAGTTGTCTTTAGCATGCATAGCCAATTTATTTTCATATTCATATTTAGCTTTCTTTACAATAGTTTTAACATCTTTTCTTAAAGAATCTCTTGTTTAATAAGAATGACATCCATTTCACTCCTATCCTATTTATTCTTTGAACCCTAGAGCCATGTTCCAATACTGCATCATTTAAGTATTGTTTAAACAAGTCCCATGCATTGCCAATATCATTCTCATCAAACACTTGAAACTATGGGACAGATCCCAGCATACTCCTTGGTTGTTCATAATTTCCTTCTTTGTAGTTCAGCATGTAATATCTTCTTCCTTCCTTCACCCAATTTGTTAGTGTTTCTCAAAGTCATTCCTTGATTCTATTTTGCAATGTATCCTTGAACTTCAACTTACCATCCACCATCAATTGCTTAAAATTCCAATTCCTTGCAGTTCCAGCAGTGCAATACATAGCTTATAATCTTTTCATCTAAAAGTGTATAACCTTATATTGTTCCACATTAAACTAAGAACAGTTATTCTTTTCTCATAATGTTAATCATCCTGCAGATCTCTACACCACCTTTACTGTATTTACACTTACAAATGCCCAACCCAGTTTAGCATCAGCACTAAACAATCTCATATTCTCTCAATATCATCAATATATAAATTAAACATCACCAGTAATCTCTTTGACTATGATTTAATACCCATCTTTATCCAATGGCACTTAACCCTGTTATCGATACTCAGGTTTATATTAGTTCCCATATATATGCAATAAATTTCATGATGTATCATCTCACATACCTTTGTCACCAAGAATGTCATGGTGTAGACATCTGCTTTACCTAACTCAACATCATTTTATTATAGAAACTGAGCAAATTACTGAGGCTCATTTATGAGCTGTGGCATAAAGTAACTTTACCGATACTTAATCACACTACTAAAATAGTGACTAATCTATAGTATGCTATCCCTATTATTATCATACACTTATCACCATGAAGTTCCAACAGTCACTGCATGTAGCCTACACTGTTCATCATTTGCACAATGCTCTTGATACCTCTCCTAAACCTCATTCACTTACAGAAAACGTAGCAATCACTGTTAGTAATCCACCCTAATTTGTAACTCTCCAGCAAAACATCTAGCCCTCATATCCATGTTAATCAACTTCCTGGGGAAATCACTGGGTTCACTCTCTACTTCTTTCTCACTAGTAATTTATGTTTTTATCATAAGAACCATGTGCTTTTAATGCCTCTTTTTTTTTTTAATTTAAACAACCAAATGATTATTTCTTTCCTTGATGCTTATAAACAAAACTATAATATATTACTTTTTGCACAGAGAGTTTTAATAATCTCAGTGTCTCATTATCAATGTATAATGTTCATGATTAAAACATTTCTACTTAGTCAATGTGCCTTATAAATTCAACTGTTATCCACTTCACTTTATACCTAGAGAAATTATGTTTGGTATAAAAGCTCTTTGTAGCCAAAAATAATATCCTTAATGCTTTCTGATTTTGTAACACCAACATATTCATACAATCAGTTGCCTTTGACTAACATAATTTACTGTTATATTTCCCTTTTAAGTTCATATATATATATATATATATATCACAGTATAACATCATTAGTGTCATGCACTAGGAAATGCAAATCCATGTATGGGGACAATGACATAACTCCTTGAATTACCTAATATTTATACCAGGATATAAATATAAGTCTACTGAATGTGTTGAAAGTTAGTTTTACATTTACCACCCGAAAGTTAATTATATGAAATGATCTCTTAGTAAATAAATGTTTAAGTAGTAAGTTACTTTCATTTCAATAAGGAAACACTGTGAGTTGGCATATTTAAATAAATTATAATACCAGAATAAACTCGTAAAATATTTTTATGAGTTTATTCCTAAGTAGCTAATTTAAATAAAATAAAGTTAGGAAAGATTAGCTGATTAAAAAAAAAAAAAAAAAAAAAAAAAACATTATCTCCTACAATCTTTCACATGGTTACTTTCACATCCAAGTGAAATCCAAATTAAATTAAACTAAATTTATTATATTCTAACCAAGTGAAAAATAAACTTTCAACATCTTTCTCTAAATCCAGAGTAATTTATTAAAAATGGGTGGCACACCATTTGGCAACTTCTATAGGTAGAGATGACCTGCGAATGCTTCTGCCTGGTATCTCAGCTTGGGCCTGGCTCCCACTGAAGAGACCTCAATAAAGGTCGAAACTAGTTCTGGGTAGTGGACCTTCCCTTAATGCATAACATTAGACATATCTGCAAGGAGATGTGTTTTGCATTATATAGGAGATACTGAGACAGGAGTATTGGTAGCTTGCTCCACCTTTGCAACGAGTTGCCCTGGTGTGTACCACCTTACCTCAGTCCTGAAGATACTTTCAGGCGCAAACTTTGTTTGCTCACACTTGGCAATATTGTATATTAGGATAACCAAGTAATTTTATAAACTTGGTTATTTTAACTCCTGATTCCAAGTATGCAAACAATCAAGTTTGCGCCTGAAACGAAGTTCAAGTCTAAAGATGTTACAACACCAGGGCAACTCATTGTAAAGGTGGGTAAAGCTCTGATCACTATTCTTAGTATTTTTCCATAATGTAAAGCACATCTCACTGGAAGATGTATACTGCAATGCATTATGGGTGGGGTCACTACCCAGACCAGTTTCAACCTTTTTTGAGGTCTCCTCAGTGAGTAGCTAGACCCTAAATACCAAGGTTTTAGTAATACGGAGCCTTATCACCTTTACCTATAGAAGTTGCAACAAGATGTTTTTATTTTTAATAAAAATCTCTGGAAGAGATATAGATGTAATAAATTTTTTAACTTGGGGATATTGCATATTAGGATAACCAAGTAATTTTGCATACTTGGGATTAGGAGTTAAAATAACCAAGTTTATAAAATTACTTGGTTATCCTAATATACAATATCCCCAAGTTAAAAAATTTATTACATCTATATCTCCTCCAGAGATTTTTATTAAAAATAAAAACACCTTGTTGCAACTTCTATAGGTAAAGGTGATAAGGCTCCGTATTACTAAAACCTTGGTATTTAGGGTCTAGCTACTCAATGAGGAGACCTCAAAAAAGGTTGAAACCGGTCTGGGTAGTGACCCCACCCATAATGCATTGCAGTATACATCTTCTAGTGAGTTGTGCTTTACATTATGGGAAAATACTAAGTGATCAGAGCTTTACTCACCTTTACAATGAGTTGCCCTGGTGTTGTAACATCTTTAGACTTGAACTTCGTTTCAGGCGCAAACTTGATTGTTTGCATACTTGGAATTAGGAGTTAAAATAACCAAGTTTATAAAATTACTTGGTTATCCTAATATACATATATATACAGGGTGTTCGGGATAAATTTGACAGTTTCGTAAGGAAAAAGAAAATCTTCTTTGTATCTATTAAATTTAATGAATTGACAAAAAAACATTACAGGCAGAGTTAATTACAATACTATCAACAAGATTTACTCAAAATAACCACCATTAGCATCGATCACAGCTTCAATTCTGCTTCGGAACCTCGAACAAGCTGATGCTACAGTCTCCCTGGGAAGGGCCGCAAAAACTGTTTTAATTTTATCCATTAACTGGGCTTTTGTATTACTGGAAGTGCGATTGGTGTCTTTTTCAACTGCGCCCCATACAAAATAATCCATGGGGTTAAGGTCTGGGGAGTTTGGAGGCCAAACATTTGGACTGGTGAAGTCGTAGAAATTTTCAGACAACCATTTTTGACTTTTCCCAGAGGTGTGGCAAGGGGCCGAATCCTGCTGCCATACATACGGCCTACCATTGGCTACCCTTGTTATCCAGGGCTTGACTACAGTTAGCAACTCCACGAACAAAGCCCGAATTCCAATGCCAGGGTTCTTCAACACCTGTTCCTGCAGATTTGCGAGGAATTCTGCTGTACGAACGCAATCAGATCATCTGCTAGGGATCTTTCTTCTTGCTACATCCTCGTAGTCACCATTGCAAGTCTCTAGTTCATGCCTGATTGTTTTTACTGTATTCAGGGAGCATTGGGCAGCAGTCGTAATATCCTTATTTTGATGGCGGGCACGAATCATCATGATACAAGTTATTCTCTTCCATGATTCAGGTGGGTTCCAGCTATCCATCCTTTCTGACATCTTGTATATGAATGAAGAAGGGTCCAAACTTTTAAATGAAGAGAAGTGTGTGTTAATACATGTAACTTACGGAAAAATATAATTAATTATAAATATGTCAAATTTATCCCGAACACCCTGTATATATATATATATATATATGTTAAATATGTTAAAGATACCAAGCAATTTTAAACCTGGTTTTACTCCATTTCCCAAGTAAGCAAACAGACTAAAAGTCAAGTTTGCGCCTGCAATTGATGCAAGTCTAACTGATCCCACAGGTAGTGCAGGACCAGGGCAACTCGTGGCAAAGGTGGAACAAGCTCCGATCACTAATCTTAATATTTACCCTTAATGTCAAAACACATCTCCAAGAAGGGGATGTATGATGTTTTGTATTAAATTAAAGGCAAGGGGCCACTACCCAGACCGGTTTCGACCTTTATTGAGGTCTCGTCAGTGGGAGCTAGGCTAGATAGGCTAGAAATAGAAATACCAAGATTTAGTAATACAGAGCTTGTAAGTATTTCGCCAAAACAAGTTACCATAAGGTGTTTTAACCTTATTAAATAAAAATCTCTGGAGGAGATATAAATGTAGAAAGTATTTTTACCTTGGTTATAAATATGTTAAAGATACCAAGCAATTTTAAACCTGGTTTTACTCCATTTCCCAAGTAAGCACCTTTGCCACGAGTTGCCCTGGTCCTGCACTACCTGTGGGATCAGTTAGACTTGCATCAATTGCAGGCGCAAACTTGACTTTTAGTCTGTTTGCTTACTTGGGAAATGGAGTAAAACCAGGTTTAAAATTGCTTGGTATCTTTAACATATTTATACCCAAGGTAAAAATAAAAATACTTTCTACATTTATATCTCCTCCAGAGATTTTTATTTAATAAGGTTAAAACACCTTATGGTAACTTGTTTTGGCGAAATACTTACAAGCTCTGTATTACTAAATCTTGGTATTTCTATTTCTAGCCTAGCTCCCACTGACGAGACCTCAATAAAGGTCGAAACCGGTCTGGGTAGTGGCCCCTTGCCTTTAATTTAATACAAAACATCATACATCCCCTTCTTGGAGATGTGTTTTGGCATTAAGGGTAAATATTAAGATTAGTGATCGGAGCTTGTTCCACCTTTGCCACGAGTTGCCCTGGTCCTGCACTACCTGTGGGATCAGTTAGACTTGCATCAATTGCAGGCGCAAACTTGACTTTTAGTCTGTTTGCTTACTTGGGAAATGGAGTAAAACCAGGTTTAAAATTGCTTGGTATCTTTAACATATTAACATATTTATACCCAAGGTAAAAATACTTTCTACATATATATATATATATAGCTCGCAAGGTTTGTAAACTATAGTACATTAATACTGTCAGTGAGCTAAGGATTTTTTTTTATAATTTTATATATATATATATACACATATATATATATATACACACGCACGCACACACTTTTTTTTTATTATTATTATGTAGTCCAGAAACCCTGTTCTAGAGACCAAACATGGAACTATTTCAAACCACTTAACCCCTCCAATAAGCAGGATTGTGATCTCACACTTGAACAATGAAATTCATCTCCCACCTAAAGACAGTCGCAGGCATCCATTCATGGTGGAATTAGAACCTGCAGCCTCTTGGTTGGAAACCAGATATGCTGACCACTCAGTGAACTAGGCCAGCAATGACATGGTAGATTAAACCTGATAGTAAGTTTCTTAAGTATAAAGAGCTAATAAGCTTCATTTCGGCAATGAAAACATTACTTAAATTAAGGGGATATTAAATCCCGCATAGTTTTAAAACCGAATAAGAAACTCAAAGATTGGAATCGGAGAGTTTCTTGCCGATTATAGTAAACTATAAAGTATCGGCGACACTAGCGTTAGCCAATGCAAGTGATCCTAGTACGTAGTACAATACCGGGCAACTCGTTGCAAAGGTGGAGGAAGTTCAGATTGCTATTCTTAGGTATTTTCCATAATGTAAAAACACATTTCCTAGGAAATGTATGCTGTTATTACATTATGGAGGGAGGTCACTACCCAGACCGGTTTCAGCCTTTTTTGAGGCTTCATCAGTGAGTAGCTAGACCTAATACCAAAGTGTATAGCGAAAAGAACTTATGTGCTCTGCGAACGAGTTTTCCAAACAGGTGCAACCATTAAGTTACTTAAGTATAAAGAGCTAATAAGCTTCATTTCGGCAATGAAAACGAAATCCCGCATAAACTATGCGGGATTTAATATCCCCTTAATTTAAGTAATGTTTTCATTGCCGAAATGAAGCTTATTAGCTCTTTATACTTAAGTAACTTAATGGTTGCACCTGTTTGGAAAACTTGTTCGCAGGGTACATAAGTTCTTTTCGCTATACACTTTGGTATTAGGTCTAGCTACTCACTGATGAAGCCTCAAAAAAGGCTGAAACCGGTCTGGGTAGTGACCTCCCTCCATAATGTAATAACAGCATACATTTTCTAGGAAATGTGTTTTTACATTATGGAAAATACCTAAGAATAGCGATCTGAACTTCCTCCACCTTTGCAATGAGTTGCCTGATAGTAAGACTTCAGAAGCCTTCCCAACAAGATACTGAATAATCCTACTACTGTCAGATAGTGCTGGTAGGAAGTCCAAGATAGCAGCTGACAGGAAGCCATCAAGGCCAAACTTTGACTGGTGTCTAGGTGCTCCCTGTGTGAGAGTCATGTCCTTCTCACTCCTGCTGCACAGGAGAGTAAATTATAGAGAAAATACAGTTAAAAAGTCTCCCACAAAAATATAAAAAAATTGCAACAAATAAGTACATCCCCTACCCCTCCCCACCTCCTCAAAAATATTCATAAACTTCCACATCCAGAGTCTCAATAGTAACATTAATGTCATCACCACTTGTAAGTATAAAAATCTGATCTGTTGTTCCTTACCTCAAATTTCTTACATAATGCATGGTGTCTTCAGTTAGAAAGACAAAATATGTGCTTTTGTGGTCTGACATTCCATGCCATAAACTTCTCTAGCTCTAGGTTTCCTTACCTCATTTTGTTGCCTTTATTTGCTACATTTACTACTCTTTCCTAATTCAAATAACCATTCTGGCCTCAGAGTACTTAGCACTGAAAGTTGATCACATCTAGTCTAATTATCTAAATAGTCAGACAATCTTCCTTAGAGGTTATCATTCAAACTGGTTCCCATTCACTAACTTCACAGACCAACCGAAAGTTAAGCTTAACTATTTGTTGTCAGTAATTATCTAACAAATTGTTCATCTACCTACCAGAATATCAAATTAATCTGTATTATACTCCAAACATCCTGGACATTTTCTTACCCTCTCCAAATATATCACTGATGCAACTTCTCTTCCTGGTAACTCTTACTATGATCTGGTCCATGTTTTTCTGCACATCCACCTCCTCCCAGCTAATCTCAGCCTCATGTCCTATGGCACTATGATGCTAAATGGAATAACTTCAGAATATCCCTGCCCCTTTTCCATGGTCTGATTATTGTTTCCATAAGGAAATACTGAGTACAAATATTTAAATAAATTATAATACTGGAATAAACTCATGCAAAATATTATTTTGTTAGTATAATTTTCATCTAAGCATCAAAGGCATTTTTTCGGAAGAAGACTCATACAGACCATTATATCCATGCTGAAGCTCACCATCCCAATCAAAAGGCTGAAACTATTGAAACACTGGTTCATTGAGCCCACTCTTTATGTTCTTCAGATGAACTGTTATAGAAAGAATTACAATATATTATTTCCACTTTTTTTTTTTTTTAAATCTAATAGTTATAAGAATTCTTTCATCAAAAGAGCTTTGAACAGTTTGGTATCTCTACCTCTTCAAATACAGAAAAAAACAACTCATATTCCTGTCCCTTATGTGCAAGGCATTAGGTGAATGCATAGTGAAAGTTTTAAAACCACTAAATATTTTTGTTGCCTTTTGTTCAACAAAAATATCTCCACCTTTTTCACTTCGCCAAAGGACAAGCTTCCACGTCTCAATTATCCAGGTGTCTATCAGATTTCTTGCTCTTGTGGGTTATCTTATTTTGGGCAACCAGGAAGATCTGCTTTTATTCAGCTAAAAGAACACAAGTCTTATATTATTCAATACCTTGAGCCTGAACAGTCTGGACTTGCAGATTATGCTATCAACACTAGACAGTCCATTGGAACAAGACAAGAGTCCTTCAAAAAGGTTAGTTCCTAATGGAACAGCTTCACGAAGAAACATGTGAAACTTTACTTCACTCTCCTAAATTAAACAGATCCGATTGTCTATGCTCTTTGTGGGAGATAGGAGAGATTAGCTGATTTAAAAATAATAATTTTATTTAATTGTATATTTTTTTTTAATAAGTTAGGAAATTTAATGACCTTTTTAGTTATCATACATTAGCTACTTAGTTGGTGCCTTTTGGAATTATCAGTTATTTTTCGATAACTGACAATTATTAGTTTTTTTTACATGTATTGAAGATGCCTTTGATACTTAGGTGAAAATTATACTAATAAAATAATATTTTACATGAGTTTATTCCAGTATTATCATTTATTTAGGTTATTGTTTCCACTCTCCTGCTCCAAGCACTTGCTTGAAACAAATAAATTATTCTTGTTGGAATGAGAGCCTTTATTTCTCAATACACTCAAAATCTATATGAATCCTATCCAAGTCTAGGTTCTTCAACACTTGGACCACATCAGTCAAACACAGAAATTCAGCATACATTCAATGGCTCAACTCAAACTCCAGCTTCTCACTCAGCTCACACTATAGTCCATAACTGTAAAAAAGAGTCCACAGCATACTTATTAGGAGACAAAGGCCTCCTGCCCAAATTTCACTTTCTAGTCCCTCACTAAGATTGTTGGATGCAACTTCTGCCCTTCCATGTGTCCACCTCTCTCTCTCTCATACTATGATTAGGCAACACTACCTAAAGATAAAGCTTGTCGGCATCAACATTTTTCCAAATCTTGCATTTTTGACCAAGGCAAGATATTCCATTATACTATATCACAAACTGCCCACAGCATGCCTCCTCTGATTTTTAATCTTTCATCAAATGGACATTAGAAAAATTCTCAATCTTCACAGTATCCCTCCAGTTCCAGAATTCACAACCATCCTGTATTGCCTTTACAAGCTGTCACTCATTCAGCATCTGCCAAACAGCATGAAAGGCAAACTTTTGTCTAGCCATCACACTACTATTCCCTTGCTGTCACCTCAGTACACTCAAAAATAATGAATAAGGTCATTAACAACCAACAATGTGGAGTGATAAGGAGATCTGTTGTGGAACAAGAGTGGTGTAAAACGTTGTTCCACAACAGATCTCCTTACCTTACTTTTGGATACAAGTTTGGAAAAAATGCATGTAGTCACTCAATACTTACAAGGTATTTGGCCAAGTCTGGCTTAATAAACTTTCTTATTTTCATTGCGAAATTCCTCTTGGTTTGTTCTGGATGGTATCATGAATGGTTTTCTGTTATTAGATTTTTTTACAATGCTAGAGTAACTTCTGGATTTTCTGACTGTTAAAGGATGATAAATAATAAAACTTTTTATTTTTTTTTTTAATTTTTTATCGGTTTTTTTTACAATTTCCATGTTTTTTTTTACTTGCACTACACTCAAATAATGACAACACGAAGTCACACTAAAAAGATATTTTTGAAACAAACACCTCACTCTTGCACGATTCAATAACAAATGAAGTTAAGGAGCAACCAGGCGAAACTTCCTATCTCGGCAATGCAATCAGTTTTCGTGACCTCAAAGCTGTCAACAGCGGCGTGTGCCGACATTGGTAATGCGGTTTAATTTAAAGCATAGATAGTGCATGCTGTTCAAAATACAAAGCTTGTCAATTAGCGCCGCCATTGGTATTGCGGCATTATTTAAAACGTAGATAGTGCGCGCTGTTCAAAATATGTATTAAAACGTAACAATTGTTTTGAAAAAATTTTTGCTTAAAATAATCAAGATTTTTATGATGTTTACTGAAAACATTCATCTATTTTAAAACACTATAGGAAAATGTCTTGGGTTGGGGGCCCCCGAAGCCCCTAGACACGTGCCTCATTGCCTTAATGAGTAATCCGCCACTGCCCTTATCCATGCTACTACCTTCATATCCATTTGCTCCAACTTTTTATTATTATCACATGACACCTCCAGGGAGTCCAAGGACTCATCATGGGAGGGCACTCTACCCCACTTCGTTAAATACATCTCATCCTCTTTACTACGACATTACTACCATCAACGCCATCTATTTTGTAATTGTTTTCCATGTAGTATTCTCTCAAATGCCTTTGCAAAGTCCAGCAGTATCATAGTATGGCCATTTCCTTTATCCAATTCTGCTGTCACTTTATTATGTACAATATCATATCCCTATGCACCCAATGCTAAGTTTTACCTTTAACCAACTTTTCCACTGCTTTAACAACTGCTCCTGATATTTATTGATTCGTCTCTAGTTTGCTGCTTCTGTCTGTCTAAGAGCCATCTTTATGTAATCGAACTATCCTATCCTCTGTCCACTCCTTGGAACTTTCCCAGAGCTTAGATTTAGATTGAACAACTTCATCAGAGGCAATGCCAATTCTCTTGCACATTCATGTAGTACAGGGGATGACATGCCATGCAATATTATATCCAACAGAGAATATAAAAAGTGGTATGCTTCACCCTTTTCAACGCTACTGTTTAATGAAAGTGTGGGGACTGAACAACAACAACAATAATTATTATTATGCGACACCTCCAGGGAGTCCAAAGTCTCGTTGAAGGAGAGTGTGCCAACAGCATTGAACGATTGGAACCCCGGCCAACTACTAACGCACTCAAACGGGCTTAATTTTTTGTGTAAGCCATTAGTAGCAGAGGTTCTACCAATCGACCAACCTTTGCTGCCAATGATGCAAAAGTCGGCAGGGGAATCAGCTGTAATACTGATATACTGCAATTATATAAGGCAATTCGTATCGGCCGGAAGTGGGGTGGGAACAATAATAGCTATCGTGTTATTAATTTTATTGAGTTGTGCTGTTACCACTAAAACTTAAGAAATGGCATGATACGCTAATTTTGAAATTCCAGGTGTAATCTTAGTCCATTTTTTTAAACTACCAGTTGTAGCTGACAGCTGCACGAGGCTCGACTTGTTACCAATTTCAGAGCCCCAAACAAAGGAAGGGCCCCCGAAGCACTAGCACATCAGGAAAAATATAAGTACGACCCTTGAGATTAATTAAAAGCCAATGGACACCGAATTTGCTGTTAGGAAACTTGGAGCATGCAGTTAGTTCCGTATTTTTACCCACGAATTTCTAATTGCATATTACTTCTAAATTACAACCTTGTTAAAATATATACACATACTAGGGGGTGGGCTATGCCCCTACGGCGCCCAACTCTCCGTGTTTCGGACTGGTAGGCCGGTTCTTGAATTCGATGACTCGAATCTCAGGGCAGCTCTTGAGTTTCTAAAAACGTGACATAAAAAGGCTTATCATTATATATATATATATATATATATATATATATATATATATATATATATATATATATATATATATAGGGTAGATAAACTGAAATAATTGGGCGTACTACTTGTATTAACCTCGAAATGCCTACCCTTATCTCTTTGTCAGGGTGACCACCCAGCTAAAATATTTAGCACCAAATTATGCAGGAAAAAGATACTAAACCTGAAAAAAATATATATAATTTTTATTTGCTGTCGCAAAATGCCCTAAATGCACTCTATTTAGGGCATTTTACGATATTTCTACCTTTACCAAATTAATTAACTCTTCTAAAATACTAAAATCTGTAGCTGATGAATATTTCGATTTTTCTTTTATCAAAAAGAGTCCATTCATTAAGGGAGTTTGTAGTTGATTTCTTATTTATTGTCACTGCTGAAAGTATTATTTCAGTTCCTTTTTTCCCTGAGATTTAAAATCAAATTTAAATTTAGTTTTTCTTGCAACTTGTCCATGTTTAAAAGGAAAATCTAAATAATTATATTTTTGATGAAGAACTGAACAACTTTTTGTTAATAATAATAAAAACACTGGACTTCAAACCCACTGTACCGAACAGACACCTAATTCAAATCAAACTCTGACTGCGAACAATGAACTGAAATTCGTACAACAACAATTACATTGGGTGATTGGTTAACGAACACTTTCGCGAAAGATTTTTATGTTCGGACAACGAACACCTCGCAGAACAAACACAAGAAGAAGCGACGCTGTGTGTAAGATTTGTAGAACTGTATTTTACTGCCATCTATGAACGGTTTCTGGAACGAGACTTTGACAGGGGTATACATAACCAAGTTGTGCAAGTTGATTTCTGTTCTCTGAATTTTTGTAAGTGCTTTTCTGAACTTTTTATTAAAAAAAAAAAACTGATAATATTATGGGGCCTAAAAAGAGTGGAGTGTCAAGAACTGTGCTCACCATAGAAACCAAGCATGTGATAATAGCCAAGGTACAGAGTGGGCAGAAGATGTCTGATGTTGCTAGGCAGTATGGCTTGAACAGGTCTACAGTAGGCACAATCTTAGCTAAGAAAGATATAATCAAGAAGACTCAAGCAGCTAGAGGAGCAACAAAATCACATCTGAGAAACAAAGATGTGCCATCCATGAAAAAAATAGATTGCTTTTAGTTTGGATAAAAGAAAGGGAAATGAAAAGAGATGTAACTAGTATAACTACCATTCAAGAGAAGGCTAGAGAAATTTTTGAAGAACTGAAGAAACAAGCTCCACATGAGGAGATAGAATTCAAGCCTGCCACTGGATGGTTTGCAAAGTTTAGGAGATCTGGCATTAAACGTGTGGTAATGCATGGTGAGTCTGCTAGTGCAGATAAGGAAGTTCTTTCTCAAATTTCAAGAATTCATTAAGAAAGAAGGATATTGTCCACAACAAACTTTCAATTGTGATGAAACTGGTTTATTTTGGAAGCGCATGCCGAACCATACCTACATCACGAAAGATGAGAAGAATATTCCTGGGCATAAACCCATGAAAGACCGATTGATGTTACTTTTGGGAGCTAATGCTAGTGGTGATATGAAGCTTAAACCGCTTCTTGTCTATCACTCTGAGAACCCTAGAGCATTCGACAAAAATTCCATAATTAAAGGAAGACTGCCAGTGATGTGGTGATCGAATGAAAGGGCATGGGTCACGCAGGTTCTTTTCAAAGAATGGCTGTTTAAAGTTTGTTCCCCAAGTATCAAGGATTACCTTCAGACCAATGAATTGCCATTGAAAGCACTGTTGCTATTGGACAATGCACCAGGACACCCAAAAGACCTTGAAAATAATTTGCTGTAAGACTTCCCCTGGCTGACAGTTCACTTTCTACCTCCAAATACCACTTCGTTGATTCAGCCAATCGATCAGGAGCTTATTGCGGTTTCAAGAAATCGTACACTCATGCACTGTTTTGTTGGTGTTTAGAAGCATGTCGGTTCTCCTCAACGATGAGATTAAAAACGTTTTGGAAAGAAAAATTTATATTCTTGAAGCTATTTGGCTCGTTCAAAAGGCGTGGTCAGAAGTCACTCAACGACAGTTGAATTCTGCTTGGCGAAAGCTGTGTCCATCCTGCATTCAGGGAGATGGAGATGACATCCCTGAAATTATGGATGAAATTGTGACAACTGCTAGAGATCTGGAATTGGAGGTGAATGAAGATGGCATTGAAGAGCTCATAATGGAACATGAAAATGATCTGACGACAGAAGAACTCTTGAATGAAGAATACCAAGAAACTCAGTGAGATGTGTTTTCTTCTGAAAAAGAGGAAGACGAAAGAGGACCAATGCCGACATCTGCTATTAAAGACCTTTTGAAGAAGTGGGAGGATGTCAGAATAACGGTCTTAGAATGGCACCCAAACGGTTGAGGTCAATAGGCTTGGGAATCTCTACAACGACATGCTATTAATCACTTCCGAAAAATCCTGAAGAGAGAAAAGCAATTGACATTGGACAGATTCTTTAACGCCCCGCAAACGGGAAAAAAAAAAAAAAAAAAAAAAACCATTACTGATGAAAATGCAAGACTGTATGTATGTATTATTGTTATTATAAATAAACGTAGTAAGAAATTATATAATTTTTTATTTATTTTTTTGGGTCTCCAGAACGAATTAATCAAATTTCCATAAAAAAAAATCTATGGTAAATCGATGATCGGTTAACGAACAATTCGGGTAGCGAACATCGTCTTTGAACGGATTATGTTCGTTAACCGATCATCCTCTGTATATCTCATTTTTTAAGTTTGAAATTTTTTAAACATCTGACTGCTTAAATATTCCGACAATTCCGTGGCCTAGGGGGGGGGGGTCCGCACCGGGCGGCACTCTGAATCTTTTTGAACTTTTGCAGTTAATTCTAAAATACAGTCTCGAGAACTCAGTTCCAAACAGTGGAACCTCGGTTAACAATGAGAGGGGAGAAGAGAAAAATATTAAAGGCATATGTCTAACTCTCACGTTATTGTTGTTATTATTATTCGGAAGGATGAAAGTACTAGAACACCAAAAAATTATAAAAAGTACTAGATCTAATACAAAACTACTAGTGGTTGTCACACTGCCCGTTGTAAAAAAATACCGAACTAATTGCACTTATCCCTCCAAATTTTTCATGAAGCTGATAAACGACTTCACCTCCGCGCTGTGGACCCTCTAGAGGCATGTTTGTAATTATTTGCCTGAACTTTATTGTTCTCGCATTCATATAAAAATGGACCTAATAAAGTTTGTTTTATTTAGGATTCTCAATCTGATAAGTGATTTCTAAATGTTCGCATTTTTTCGTTATTTCTTCCGTACATGTATAAGCAGGACCGTTTCTACATTTTGTGGGGCGCTGTGCGAAATCGAAAAGCAGGGCCCCAGTAAGTTAGTAACATTTATGTTACTAACTTGTATATAGAAATTTTAAATGGACGAATATCTTGTTAATTAATTAATTAAATCAAATATGAAAAATATTTATGCACATAAACAAGTATGCTCTTTAGCATCAATTTAAGTAATGGGAAAAAATTAGTTAAAAAATAAATGTTTGTATGTACATGATATATTATTTTATTATGTAAGTATTATGGCGTATTTATATTTATCATATAAATACGCCAGAACAATGGTTTATTTAATAATATAAATAATAATATGAAAATATGAAAAAAATATCAATTTTTACTATAAAGAATGAAATATATGTATAACAACTTATAAGATTTAAAAGAAATCTTAATATATTAAATTTTATTTAACCTAATGTGCATATCAATAAAATCATTTATAACGCTATCAAAATTAAAATTTTTTGCAATTTCATGCTCTATAGATATTAATGCCAGGGACGACAAACGTTCTTGAGACATAGAAGATCGCAAATAGGTTTTTATTAATTTTAATTTGGAAAACGACCTTTCTGCTCATGCGACCATAACTAGACTGGTCAATAATATTTTAAATGTCGTAGTAATGTTTGAATAAATATCCGACAAATTATTTGCAATTATGAATTTTAAAATATTAACGGGTACATCTTCTGGAACAATATTTCTAAAAATAATTAATTCATTGTAAAATTCAGATTCGTCAATATCTGTATTTAATTTTTGATACAGCTGTTTGCAGCAAAATTTTAATTCATTTTCTGTCATTTTCTTATTAATTTCATATCATAAAGAAATCAAAATGATTATTGGTGAATTTCATACAATTCTTTTTTTGACAGATTGTAGAGCAGTATCTAAAATTACAAAAAAGAAATTTATCCTAAAATTATCTTTGTTATCACCTATGTGTGATTCATCAGGCGTTTCATAATCAAAAATTACATTTCTTCGACATACTCGACTTTCTTTAAATTTAATTTCTATTTCTAATAGATGTGACAGTTCTTCAGCAATCTCAAAACAGCTATCAAATCCTGATATTCTCTGCTCTTCAAAATACTGCAGTAACGCTTTAATATGCTTAGTTGCTACGTCTATGGGAATTTTTGCATTTTGTAATACTTTACTTACTAAATTAACTTTTGACAAAAGCTCATACCAAATTACAGGGCTTAGTATAAACTCAAATGAATCTATTTGTTCATATATTGAAACCACTTCTACTTTGATAGTATTATCTGATGTAGTTTTAAATAATTCTTTTAGTGCATTTAAAAATTCCGGAATTTGAAAACGTACAGCTCTAACTGATTCTATTCTACATTCCCATCTTGTATCACACAACGGTTTTGGAGTTAATTGTTTAACAAATTTCTTTAATATGTCCATATTTTTTGTATAACATTAAAAAAAAATTATTGCTATAATTGATGATTTTGCAACATCCCCTAAAATCAAATTAAAATTATGACAGGCGCAAGGAATATAAAATGTAAGCGCGGATTCCCTTATATACTCCTTTCATATTCGCTTCGTTATCCTACCCTCGCCCTCTAAAATCTGACAATTTAAGATTTAATTTATTCAAAAGTGATTTTATATTTTCATATATACCTTTACCAGTAGTGTCATTAGTTGTTAAAAACGTCAAAAAGTGTTGACGAATTTCAATAACTGCTTCAAATATATGTAAAAATCTAAAAATTACTGAAATTTGCTCCTTGTGGCTAACGGGAGTACAATCGAGAATTATTGAATAGTACTTTGCCTGTCGTATCATATTTACAATATTTTGTTGAATTTTAGTTCCCATATCAACAATTAATTCATTTTGCACAATGGGTGATAGATACTAATTTTGTTTCTTACCTATAATAATTTTTTCTCCGCACATCGCATTAAATGATCGTTTAAAAGGGGATCAAATTCTGCAATTAATGTTATGATTCCAAAAAAAAAATTACCATTATAGGCTGTGTACAAAACATCAACATTACCTCTAAAAGCTAAGTTATGTTCGGATAAATAAAGAATTGCTGCTACTATTCGTCTTAAAACATTTCTTAATTCTGCTTCGAATTTTATGACATTTTGATTTGCCTGATCAATTGTATTGTGATTTTTTGAATTACATTCCATTTGTGTCCACGAATACATGCATTTCATGTGCACTGGATTTCGTTCGTGCGAATTTAATCTTTCACTTACATGTCGCCAGTCAGAAAAGCAATTATTAGATAAAAAATTGTCATCAGAAGAAAATAATTTGCAACAAAAACAAAAAATAGAGTTGGAAGAGTTTGAGTATACGAGCCATCTTCTGTTTTGCTTCTCTCCGTTTGCAATTGTCCTAACATAGTGAGCTGTGGAAAAACACCTCTTGTTGTCATCTTTTGGAAAATCATTTTTAGTCGGAGGAGACGGTGGACCACGTTGTACAATTTGTGTTAGTGTTGCGTTGTTCAAAATTTTGGGCCATGTTGCTGGATCATCAATAGTAAATAGTTCACCTTCCTCTGGTGTCTCAGTTTTAGGATCTTCAATACTCATTGTCTGACCAAACGCTTCACGTTCTCCACTTTCTTTTATTATTTCAGAACTGTTATTATTAATTAATGTTGAAGCCGAAGAACTGTTTGTAGTTATTTCAGAACTTCCGTCATCAACTGATATATCTGAACAAATACATGAGTTCAACTTCATAAATTTAAACAGTGAATTTCTTTGACGTTCCTCAGCCGCTTCTTTTTCTTGTTTTCGCTTTCGTTTTTCATGCCCACTTCGGTATTTTCTTCCATAATAATCTCTCTCACGACTAGTCATACTCTAGAATTAAATATGATAGATTTAATTCTTCTTCTTCTCTCTTCCATCATCTATGTGGATGATGATGATGAGGCCGAATGAACTCTTTTCACTTCTGTCTATCCTGGGAGAGTCCGAACAATCCTGTCCAGTTTGGTGTCGCTTGTTGTGATTTGGTTGTCAGGTCCTCTTTTATTATGTCAATTATATTGTTTTATCGTTTATCGATATTTTGTTTATTAATTATTTTTTATTTTGTTAATTATAAAATAAGTTAATAAATTAAAACAAAATTACTTACCTGATAAAAAAAAATATCTAAAATAGATAACATTAGAAAATAAATAAATCTAATATAAATTGAAAACTGCTATTGAAGAAAAATTCTGATGTCGGATAACCTAAAACCAGTTTACAAAATAAATTTTTAAAGATGTTTTGCAAGTAATGTCACATAAAAAAAATTGCCATTACAGTACATGTATATACTTACTTGTTCATAAAATCATAAACTAAAATTAAAAAAAAAACTCCTTAAAATTATTAAAAACACCTGTTTTAAAATGCACTTTTCCCTATTTAACACTATGTTGTACGATATTGTTATATATCTTAGAGTAGTTTCAAATACTAGCTACGATCTTATTTCGCTTACTATAACAACAATAGTTGGTTGTAAAATTATATACATATATTTTTCTATATAATAATATTTTTATATAATAATTACAATATTAATTTATATAATAATTTTAAAAAAACTAATTAATTTTCTTTTTTCAATTTTTTGCGCTTTGCGGGGTCCTATGCCACCGCACAGTTCGCACGCCCATGAATATGGCCTTGTCTATAAGGCAGAGTTGTTCTGAAGTGACAAAACTGTTGATAAGGTTTCAAGAAGAACGTCGTGACTTTCATATAGCAAGCTAATCCATTCCAAAGTGATGATATGATTTATAGTAGTGGTGCTTACTGCTACGTTCTTATATATAAATATAAAGTGAAGTCACAGAAGTGTTTGGATGAAGACGTTTTTTTTTTTTTTTTCATTGTTCTGTGATTTAAGAAAGAAAACTTTTCGCTTATGCTTCTGTCATGTAGAGAGCACTTTTGTGTTAGTCTTTCTTCTGTGCGAACTGCAATTTCTACAGTGAACACAGAATATTTTTGTAAGTATATACTTGAAGAGCCTAAGAAATATTGTGAAAGAGAAACAGGAAAGAACAAAATGAGCCAAATTAGGAAACGTCAGCGTCAATTTTAACTTTAAACACAAGTAGCTAAACAAAAATCATGCCAAGACTGTAAGAATACGGAAGATAAATCTTACGAATGAAGCAAAATTAATATTCTGGAGTCTTTTTTTTTTTTACTTTAAAAAGGGCTCCAGAATTACTTTACTTTAAAATATTATTCTGAAATATTAAAATATACTTCTGAATCCTTTCCTCTACTTTCTCATATCCAAGAAACGTATCAAAACCTTATAAAAGGAATAACAACCAGCTAAGTCGGGCCACATTAGCAATATGACCTCTAAACTTCAACTCTGTCTACCACAACCCCTACATCCCTATTAAGAGCCTGTGTAGCTCAGTAGAAGTGGCGTTTGCACTCTACAGCGCTTGACCACACGACGAAAGGCGTTCGAATCTAGGCGCCGAATAGAGGAGCTTTTTCTAAGCCGTTTCTCGGCCGGTTCTAAAGTTAGTCGATCTCTGGCAAGGGCTAGCGGATTTTTCCTCCCTGAAACTCAGGTTTTTCGTCCCGTAAACTTACGAAAATCTGCCGTCGAACCCACACTATTTTCAGACATTAAAAATATTGTTAGGGTTAGGGACCACCAGATGGCGGCACTTACTAGCCGCCGCCTTCACTGCGTGCCGATTAATTAGTGATAGCCTTGGGCCAGCTATCTCAGATTGGCTACCAGTGGAGATTGAACTGCCCACTCAGTCTCCAAAAGTTAGACAGGACTTAAAAACTGCCTCGCCTACTCCCTATATGGGAACAAAAAGGCGTTAGCTGATTTTTTTTTAAATGAATATTATTATACAAAATATTCAAGAAGAATGGAAGCCAGAATTATTATTATTATATGGACACATCTATGGAGTCAGAGGAACCAATTTATCCAAACTTCATACCTCTCCTCGAACCCATTAATAGGCAAAGCGCTAATAACTAACTCTAGCAACCCATTCCATTTATTCACAATTCTTCAAGCGAAAAATCGAGTCCTCAGGCCTTTGCTAACCATACTCTTACCCAACTTCCAGGGATGACCCCGTGTTTTGTTCCTTCTAGTCAAGTGCTGAAACATTTCCCCTGAATCAATCCTATAAAATCCTTTAAATAACTTCAATGTTTCTGGAATTTCTCCTCTTTTTTGCCTATCAACCACATTCTGTTCCACAGACCATCTTGAGTTGCTTCTGAATCCTTTCCTCCACTTTCTCATAATCAAAAAACGTATCAAAACTTTATAAAAGGAATAACCAGCCAAGTAATCTTATGAGTCAGTTAGTAATATGACCTATAAACTTCAACTCTGTCCACAACCACCCCCTACATCCCTATCCTCATCTATTTCCTCCAGTACAGTTCCATCAATGTGGTACACAGCTTGTAATCTATTTATCTCAAAATGCACAACTTTACACTTTTTCACATTAAATTGATACCCATTATCTTATGCCCATATTGCAAACCAATTTAAACTATCCTGCAAGCTCTCCTCATGGCCTTGAATCTCTATTGCTCTACCAAATTTTGCATCATCAGCAAGCAACTGAATATCTTCTTTTGGGTTATTTCCTATCGTTTATGTACAAAATGAACAGTAGCAGTCTAGGACTGAACCTTCCAACACACCACTAGTGACTAGATTTCACTTGGATTATGCTCCTCCGTATATCACTTTCTGATATCTGTCCAGCAGCTACCCTTTTTATACAAAAAACCTAGTGTAATATCCATCCCCATTTATCCAAATTTGCACAACAAAGTTCCATGTGGTATTCGGTCAAATGCCTTTGCAAAATTCAGCGAGTTCATCATATAGCTATTTCGTTTATCCAACTCAGCTGTCACTATTACAAAAAGTAAATTATTACTAAGCATGACCGCCTCTTCACAAAACCATGTTTACCCTCTTAGATTATCATATTCTTATCCACCCATTCTTGAATTCGCTTTTTTTTTTACCAATTTTTTCAGTACTGTCACTATCGCTCCTGAGACTGTGATTGGTCTGTAGTTTGATACTTCAGTCTTAGATCCTCCCTTACATAGGGAAATTAATCTGTTCCCCCCCCCCAAAAAAAAAACTCCCTGGAGCCCTACTAGATCTGAGACTTACATTGAAGAGCCTAGTCAGAGGCATTGCCAGTTGCATTGCACATTTCTGCAAAACGAGAGCTGATATCCCATCTACTCCCACCGGAGTGAAGAGAGGACAGAATAATTCACTCCTAGTATGATATGGAAATCAAAATCAGACTATGAAAGAAACTAGCCGAGCAGGCCAAAGGAAATTAGAATTCTTTCACTATGTAAAAAGTAAGAATCACTATGGAAGATTAACCTTAATGTGTACTGATGGTGATGCACTGTTAAGGAGTTTGTTGATCACCTTTCTTCTTATATGCCGTCCACGGCATTTTCTTTTTCTGAAGCTCATGTTTAATACTATTACTTCTCCACGTAACTCCTGATTCCCCCCCCCACCTTCGATACAGAATTTAATATTGCTTCTTCTAGATGAGCCATGACTACTAATATGCACTACTAACATCCTTATCCTGCAGTGTTTATGCAATGGCACAAACACTGCAGGATAAGGATGTTTAAGATTCATCCAAAGCTTGTCATTATCACCTACGTTGTAGTTCCACATATGCCCTTCATGAAAGAATATTACTCGTATCTCACAATTCAAGACTGCATGGTGATTTTCCCATATCGGAAGCAATGTGGCCACATTATTTATGGATAGCTCTCCTGATTCTATGACCAGAGCTAATATTCGTGCACCTTGGGACCGCTTCATCACATGCTGCCTAAATGAATTACGTCTCAGTAGGTATATAAATTTTGTTTTCTTCCTGCCAGTCTATATCTCCATAGTTGAAGTCTTCCATAATAATGACGTCCCCCACTCTTCCAGGCTATCCCTATTCTTTTCGGCTGCAATCATCAGCTGATGAACAGAACCCCTTCCCATCCCATCTTCTCTATCTTCCCTGAAAATACTAATCTCTCCACATTCTATCCCTGTAACTATATTATCTGCTGTTAACCAAGTCTTGCTAATGCCTACAACGTTCGGCAAGATTGCATTAACCAATGCCAAAAAGTCCTCACTCTTGTTCCTAATACTTCTGACATGTATATAGAAAATGTAGCATCCCTTTAGGTCCTCAACCATATTTATTTCTTGAATTTTTTTAGCCAATTGAATGTTTTTGCTTGAGAAACTATATTCTGCACTTGGCCATTCTCGAACTCACTTGCCTCATGGGTACCTTCGCACATATTTACCTGCATCCACATGTTGCTTACGTTTTCCTGAATTTGCACTTATGCATTCTCAGTGAGCAAAGCTCTCTTTAGACACCTAACACCAATATCATTTGGATGTAGTCCGTCAGCATTATACAAAAACTGCTCTCCAACAAACACAAGCAATAAGTTCAAATTATATGCGTTCATCCTTCCTTCTGTACAACATGAATATTGATTCGTTTGCTATCAAAGCTGTCTTCCTCTCACCTATAAAATAATATGGAGAATATACTGACACCTGTGTAGATAAGTTGTGGATTTGATATATTTATTTGGGTTATTTGTAAATTAATTATTTTTATTTTGGTTATTAAACGTTTGTGGACTCAGTATCATAACGGGTTATTAAGGTAATTTAAGAGGTTAGATTGCCTATGAGATATCCTGGGATATGAACCTGCTTCAAGCTGAATTTGAAGTTTAGTTATAGTGCTTTTGAAGTGCAGAGTTTTAACCACTTGAAGTGTGTAAGGGAGAAAGTAAAAATATATACACTCCCAAAACCTGTTTTTCCCCCACACACAATAGAATGGCAAAGCTATTAATGGTTTTGAAAAAATTCCATATTTGTTTGTTTACACTTGTTATTGAAATATGCTTTCAAAATGTAACCAAGTTTTGTCTGAATGGAACTATAAAATCTTATAAAATCTAACCAACCATAAAACCTTAGCTAAATCTGAGCAGCTGCTTTCTAGAAGTTCTTATTGACATTAACTTATAAAATCATCAAGCATAAAAGACAGTAAAACTGTCCAGTCAGTTTTCCATTTTGTTACTTAGAAATCAGTGTAAAAATACCAATTTAATCGAAAAGTCGGCTGACGCCTTTTATTCACTTTTTTCCCTAACTTTTGGAGACTAAGTTGGTAGTTCAATGTCCACTACTGCAAATTAGAAATAGCTGGCCCAAGATTATCACTAATTTTAAGTGGTCCAGCAAAGCGACTGCTATCAAGTGCTGCCATATAGTTGTCACTAACACGATATTTTTAATGTCTGAATTAGAGCGGTTTCAACCGTCGATTTTCTTGCGTTACGGGACGAAAATTTGACTTGACTATCCGCGAGAAAAATCCCACTTATTCGTACCAGACATCGACTGATCAGGCGATGATCGATGAAAGGAGAAAATGTTCCTCTACTCGGCAACTAGCATCAAACTTAGCGTGCGCTTTCTTCAGGTGGCCTGAAGAGTGAAATCCCCACTTTCACTGAGCTACGCAGGCTCAACTACTGATTTATTTAAAAATGATTCGTTTTTTGCATTGGGATAAATTTTAATGTGAATTAACTTAAAAGAAGGCTACACGCCTCCACTTCCAATTAATAATTCCAAGAGTTCCACAGGAGATCAAATATCCAATTGTAGATGCCTCTACCAGCAGTAAACACAACCAAAGACTCACCTACAAAAAAACTAAGTGTCCTTTAATGTTCAACGCATTGCTGCACTTCTCTCCTGTACAACTAACAGAAGAGAAGCACAGCAATGTGTTCTTACAAATGTTACATGCTATTCAAAAGAGAACTTTGGTGTGTTGGCTCACAGGCTAGAGTGGGCCTGTGAGCTCCTCTCACAGGCCCACTCTAGCTTTCTCATAGCTGATCTGGTAAACACTACTGTTCCTTAAAGCCATAAATACATCAACTGCTAATCAGCATCCGTTTACAATCCGACTCCAAACATGCAAAACTAACAGCTCATCCATCTCTTTCATCCTATCTACATCTATGCTTTGGAGCAGCCCTCTCCATACAGTTTGTTTTCTCTAAAGACAGTAAAACATGTTTCTTTTTAAATCTTCTTGACTATCTACTCACACATGGTCTTGATGTGCGGAGATTAAAAAATAAACATGTTAAAGGATAATTGTCCAGCCAGTAGTGCACTCAGACGTTTAATCTTGGAGGGGGGGGGCGAGTTGACTAGACGACTTGAGAATACACTACACATCGCATACGGTCTGTGACTGAGCATCTACAATGATCGCTAATTCATAAATAGTATAGAAATAGAAGACACGACACAACATAAATTTAAAAAAAAAATTAATTTTAATTAGGAAAAGATTTTTGGAAATTTTTCTAGTGTTTTTTTCCTTTTTATTTGGGGGGAAGGGGCCACCTCAGGGTGCGCCACTGTGTCCAGCAGTCTTAAAAAGTTCTGAGCCTAAGGTGAAATGCATCACTCCTCATACACTTCGTATCCATCATTCATTTCAATGTATTATAATTTTAATATTCACTTCGTATCCAAGATAACTTGACGTGTATACACGTCATGGCCGATTCAGTGGCTTTTAATGTCACATGCCCATTTTATACAAGCTATTGTCTAGCGATGTAAGTAAAATTTGAAAGTAAGCCACTACAATGAATGGAGAAAGTATTTGATAATCAGATGCGACGTAGTGGTGAGTCACAATATTGTATTGCTAGCTTACAAATTGCCGTCTCAGACTTGTTGTCACTCGTCTACTGGTTTAAATACAACTCAGTTAAAGTAATCAGGAAGCATTAAGGCCAGAGTCTGAATTGGACCACATCAGTTGCTGGTGAAGTAAAATAACTGGTTTCAGCAATGGGCTATGCACAAACTATATCAAAAACAAATAACGTACCTTTTCACAACAGAAGCAGTCCTAGACAGAACCAAGATAATTTAATAAGAAGATCTAAACCAAGTATTTCAGCTTTGTGTAGTCATGAAAGAATAATTAGGCACGTTTTGAGGTAGTTTAATTGTTAACAACATTGAGAAGACTGAATAGTTGAAATGTTAAATGAGGAGACTACTATAAACTGGTAAAAAACTAAAATGGCAAGGAAAAGTCAACAAAAACTAGCACCTGGTAACAAAATTCAGCTGAATAGAATATAGCATTTCAAGTATTCATTTAAATGGTTTCATTCTCTCTTTTCGTTTATGCTCAATACTAGTCAAAAATAATATTGATTGCTATGTCTGTTCAATTAATAACGTTGGCTTAAACATAATCTGTAAAATCAAAACAGATGTGAAGGCTTATTGAGACAATATATACAGAGTCAAAGCATAAGGTGAACGGGGTGAATGTGAAGGGAGTGAAGACCAGACACATACCCAACGTGTCTGGTATTTGTCAGTGAGGTGATTTTAAAGAAATTGATGTAGAATTTAGATATTCAAATTTCCAATATTCAAACAGAATGTGGCTTGAATATTGGAAAACAAACTTGTTTAAACTGGAATACAAAATGAAAATAGTAAAGTCGAGTCCACTGGAACTAAGTATGTGTATTATATTTGTCAACTGTGTGTTTTGACAGATTTGTCCGTTTTGCCGGATGAAAATCCCTACCATTGTTGTCAGATGTAATGTATGCAAAGGAGAAGTGATAATGAAAACTGCCACAAAATATAACAGCGAAGAAAATAAATTACCATGATTTGATAGTTTAATGTACAAACCAGAGGAACTTTATACAGTGCAATGTCTGCGAAATCTACGCAGTACCTAAGACAAATGAACTTTGGTTTGAAAGAAACAGCAGTGAGAGAGTGTGCTGAAAATGCTACAATGATGAGATAGCGAGACTGAAGTGGTGGACGAAACAGAGAATGCGCGTGAAATGTGTGTGTGTGACGGTGTAACAGGAGATACGATTGAATGAGAGATTAAAAGTGATACCATTGTGAGAGAGAGAGTAAAAATTGTGATCGAAAGAATAGTAGCGTGATGGATGTAAAGAGTGAACAGTTGGCAGTAATAAGGAAAATAGCAAGGTTGCACAGAATGATACACAGGACGACGAAGCGTGAGCTGCACGAATGCAGAAGTCTGACAAGTGGTTCAGATGATAACAGAAAGAAAGAAGTGCAAGAAAAGTGAAAGGAATGCTTGACTAAGAGAGAAGGGAAGAGTCTTGCATGTAAACTCTATATTAAGAGGAGCGATTGGTGAGAAACTGACAAAAATCGTGCTTCCTAAGTGCAAAGATTAAAGATGTCATTGAGATTATTATAGCGCAAAAGCGTGAAGTGAAAGAATTGAATGATTTGAAAGGAGAAAATTATTGGTATGACATGAAATAATTACTGGAAGTAGCAAAAGTAAGGGTTGGAATTAAGATAGTCTGTTATCGCGGTATGACAGGAGGGCCATGATAGTGAATGAGTTCATCCGTGTCTTATGCGGGAGGAATGGTATGGAATTTGTGGATAGATACGTGGAACGAGTTTAACCGACAAAAGAACTTGTACAAGGTTAGTTTGCATCTGAATGCACTTGGTGTTCAAAGTCTGGAAAAAGTGTTGTTGAATGAAGGGACAGTGGATGTGCCACATCAGGGACGCTAGAGCTCTCATGGGAAAACTGTTCAGCAGGTACACAGATAACAGTGAAGCAATTGAGTGCAACTGCTTCACTGTTATCTGTGTGTGCACAACTGTAATAAGTTAGTACCACTGGTAACAAACCAGAATGGGATACTTAGTGCAAAGTGTCAGGCCAGCGGTGGATCGAAGGGGCTTTTGTACTTTTATATACACTAAAGCCAGGAGCATTCCAGAACAAGGAAGAGGGGGTTTTGGCATTGGTTATTTCATCTTGGCTAAAGGTTAAAGGCATATTGATGAAAGATGATTAAATTAGTGGGATATAATGCGAAGGGAGGTGGTGTGTTCAGGGAGGATAGCAAGGAAAGAATGGGGGGAGGAGGACTGTTATTGATGACAGCCGATGAACTGCAACCAAAGAGAGTATAAGTTCAACTACAGGCCAGTGAAAATAGCACATTTGATGCTAGCTGGTGTGAGATAGAGGCAACAGAACAAAATATACAGCTAGGTGATGAAGATAGTATACATCAGATAGTATACATTTTTCTAACCTAGTAATTACATCTGCGAATTTGTCATTTTGTCTATAACCAATATGACGAGGTTGCTGCCAAATAGCGAGATTGATCATATGATCTTGACATGCGAGGCGGATAAATGTGTGTGGAATTTTCAGTTAAGAGGGGATGTATGTGGGATTATAGGGTTGGTAAGTATAACAAGCGTAGGAGATTCCTTGGATCAGAGCCATGGCATGTAAAACTGCAGGGGCTGGATGTTGATAATGAATGGGAAGTGGTAATTGCATGTGCAAAATGATAAAGCATTTCATCTCTGTATGAGGCCAGCTCACTCATCTTCAGTTGAACAGCACTTAAATATTCTTTGCATTCTATTCTGATTCAAACACAGGTGTTTCCTAGCAAAGAGCATCGTCAATAATTGGGCTACCGCGACTTGATGTAAAAAGTAGGTATCAAATGGAAGAACAGTGAAGTTATTAGAGGATTGAGGAGGAGACAGAGATTATGGGAAAAGTACAAAAACGAAATAGCAAACAGTTGCATAAAGCCAATAAAGTGCAGGCTAGATGATGAAGAAATATGAGGAATACATTATAATATAGAAAGAAACTATCAAACCAATATGTTTTTTCTGCCATGTAAGAGTAACCAACTCAGAAGTTACCGTATAACCATTTAATGATTTTTTTTTAAAAATCATTAACAGCAGACAGGAAAATATACAAAACAGAATAAGCAAAGTTTGTCTAATGAGAACTTAATTCTCTGAAAATTCAACTGGGTTAGAAATGAAACGCTTGATCGAATACAACGGATATGAGAATTCCGAGAAACGGGAGTGAGAAGATGGCGTCAGGAGCAGTCATTAAAATTTATCAGGAATTTACATTGTTAACATTCAAAAGTACGTGCGCAGTGCTAATTTCACTCGGTATGATCACTTGTTGAAAAGGATAAAGAAACACCTGTTTTTCTAACCTTTCCTTCCCCATTCTGCTCAAAGTAAAAGAACCAGAAGAAAAAAAAAAAGACCGAGATCTAGATATACATACGTTGTTAGAAAAGTCATGGAAGACTAATATAAGACTGACAACATTAGAGTCTTAGGAAATTTGTCACTACATTATAAACTTTTCATGTAGCAATCTGTACACCTCTTCATTCAGAAGGACCAATTACAGACTACTTCACCAAGAGAAATTTGATCAAGTAGCGAGACTGGCTAACGAGCCTATGAAGTACAAAGAAAAAGTGTTAGTTATATTATACAATTTAACATTCCGTAGGACCGTACACAATCATATTAATACCCTCATCTCTTCAGATCAGTCGCTAGGCATTTTTTACGTTGTTTACTGTGAGATTAATGTGTGCAGAAGCGGATGAATTTATTGGTTCATATAGGTATTTGGAAACTCGAGACAATTTCATTTACATTAAATGTATAATTTATGTAGTATTTTTGTTTATAACAATAATTAGGACAATGTTATATATAGCATGAATGGGAAATTTCCATCGACAGAAATCCCTTGGGGAATTACCCACATTGTGCCATTGTAAACACTGTCCAATGAAAATTCTCTGTACAAAGATAATTACGAAAATCTGCAAGTAAGAAGCATGGATTCTCTGCAAATCGAAAATGCAAACTATAAAAATGACTATAACAGTATATGCTATCCAGACTAAAAGGACCAGTAAGAGTATTCAGTGTGACTTGCCTCACCACCACAGGTGGAAATAAAAATTAAGTCGTATCCATTTCTGAGTCTTTTAAATGTAAGCATTACAGGTTTCTCCTTCAAGATTCTATAAATCACCCACAACTACAGGATCCCACCATTGGTTAAAGGTAGTGAAATAATCTAGAAAGAATTCTGCTATAGAGACCAAACATTGAACTCACAGAGGCACCAACATGTATGCCACAGCAGATTCCAATCTACAGTATGTTATGTTAATTGCGGAGCAAAGATACCATTCACTTTCGTTGCCAATATAAATTGAAAACTTATTAAGCTTTGATTGGACCACATCAAGTATCATCCACATGATTGTATACGAGAGACGTCCGCCAGGAAAGATTTTTTATTTTTTCAGAAAGATGGATTTCAAAGAGAGGAGCAAGTTTGAAAGGTTCATCGGAAACTAATAAAGGCATTAACGGGTCTGGGAATGTTGATCATAAGGATAGGACGAGAGAAGGTTACCAAACAGTTTAATTGGTAAAGGAATGAGGTGCCATTCCTGCTAATTGTATAAAGTAAGAGAACAAAGCATAAGTTAATGGGACGGAAAGTAGTTGACGAGTAGAACGACGTGCTAGTTGAGGAGTCAAATGCCTAGACGGGGATTCGATTAAAAGCAAGTATTGGCAGATATTGCACGTTGCATTGCCTCCTGTTTACTTTCCTAGAAGTATCAAAGTCCAGGAGTTATGTCATGTGAGTGCCAAAATCATTACATAGAAACCCTGACTGTATTGCTAGCAAAGATCCTTTTGGTGATCATCATCATCACGAACCATAGGCTCACTGCCCGTTGCCTCCTTCACTATTTTCTTCCACCTTTCTTTGTCCAGTGCACAGTATCTGTAAACACATTCCACACCAGTCCTTTATGTGATCTATCCATTCTCTGTAATGGTCTACCTCTTCTGTTCACACCATCCATAATACCAAACATGAATGTCTTTATCTTCCGGAATTCACTCATTCTACCAGTTGTGTCGAAATAATTGCAGCTTGCGTTGTTTAATATTCTTCATTAGATTCTCCTTTGGTTGTATCCTCCGATAGAGCTCTTTGTATTTTTCTGTACCCATCCTATTCTTAGAATCTTACTGTAACAAGTTCTTTCAAATGCCAAAATTCTTTTTGATTCCTTATTTACACCCTCTGTCCAAAAAGAAACCGAACTTTTCGAAAATAGAAATTCGTGGGGCCACCTGTTGCATCTTTTTGTTGTCGAAAGCGGCAACCTTCATTAGTGTTGTGTAACTGTTTATGATATTTGTTTCATTAGAAGCCTAGTTATAATGCCAAGAGTTTGACGAAAGGTCGGAAAATGAGTTTCAAACAGAGAGCTGCGATTGACTTTTGTGTTAAACTTGGTAAAAGTTTTATCGAAACGCATCAAATGCTTCAAAAAGCATACGGTGATGAATGCTTATACTGTACTGAAGTTTACGAGTGGTAAGTTTAAGGGATTTCAAAGTGGTCGTGAGACGCTTGAGGATGACTAAAAGCCGGGCCGTCCAAAAACTGGACTGAGCGAAGTTAACCTCCAAAAAGTGAGTGATTTCATCAAAGAAAAATCAGTTTCTACTATCCCAAAATCGTCAGTGTGATTGATTGAAGATGAACTGGGGATTCCAAAATCAACTGTGCAAAACGTAAATTGAATTCGCGATTTGTTCCCCACAAGTTGACCGACGACCAGAAAATGTATCGAATTGAACACTGCAAGGATCTCATTAAAACTGCTCGTAAGGACTCAAACTTCCTTGAAACGATCGTTACTGATGACGAAACATGGTATGAGTCCGAAACAAAGTAGCAGAGTGAAGACCACCAGAAGACTGGCATCCGAAAAAAAGTCGCTTGGAGAAATCAAAAGTAAAGACAATGCTGGTTTGTTTCTACTATTCCAAGGGCATTATCCACAAAGAATTCGTTCCGTCTGGCCAAACGGTCAATGGTAAGTTTTATCTCGAAGTTTTGAAGCGATTGATAGCGAGAATTCGTTGCGTACGGCATGAATATCGTGACGACCAACCGTTCGTCAAAACACACTAATAACTGAGAAATTAATATCATCAATTGACTGACGTCACCGGAACTATGGTTCTTACTTGTTTCCATTATCTTTGCGAAGATGTTTTTGTTTATCTTCGGAATTTTTGTGAATGCAATGCTAGTCATTTATATTTTATGTGCGGTTTCGTTTTCGAAGGGGATGATGTTATATCTTATTTTTACTGTCTTTTTAAAGTTTTTTTTTTATTGGTGATCAGAGTTTGGTAATTTTTTTTTTTTATTATGAATGTTCTTTTCCGGTTTTTGTTTTTAATGTTTTGTTTGTTTTCCATTCCTTATGCAAGTTTGTGGTAGTAGCCTTTGTTTGCTCGTTTTATGGGTGGTTTTGTTCGATTAAGTTTCCAGTGCAAGAGGTGTTGGGTTCTTGTTATCTCTATTTCTGGAATTGACGTTTTGGTCTTGGTGTGATGACTTCTATTAATTAACAGGTAATATTTTATACTGAGAAGAATGCATACTTGAAAATTAACAGACTAAAGCCTGATTCCTGTCCAGTGACGTCATACTGTTAATGAAATCGTTATCATTGCTGGTGATAAATGCCGTCGTCATCACCTTCAATATTAAATGTCACAAGAGATGAATAACAGAAAATTTTACCACATATAATATAATCAGTTTTTGCACCTTTTATTACTGAAAGTTATAATAGGAAATGCAAAGGATAATGGTGGATTAGCGAGGTAACATTTATTAGCCTTAAGACAATCGAATGAAAACCGTTTAATTTTAAAGTTATAAGTTAAAGAATTAATAGGATTTATTTCATTAATCCAATTCTAAGCTATTGAAGACTGCCACCAATGTCGAACTAACCGTTGAGAATATTTCATGTTATCGAGATGCGTAGTAACTGTATTATAAAACTTCAGGAAGAAATATGGTTTCGTACATTAAGGTAACTTGCGTGCTTGCTTTCTGTGATTTAAATTATATATTACTGATTTTATTGGATGTTTTCTCTTATTGCTGTAATTTACTTTTTATAGTTTTATGTCACGCATTGTGTGGTGCTTCTGTCTAGGTTTATCTTGAAATTTTCTCTTCTCATCTGAATAGCGTTTCGTTATCTGTAAGAACTGCTTAATGTAGTATCAGATGATTGACACCAGACATGAGTTACGTCACTTGATGTAAGTCACATGATTTCTGGGTTATTGCAGAGCAAGTTAAAGGCTTTTTTTGTCGGACAGTGATGCTATAATTAGTGAATTACCTGCTTTTACAAGAATATACTGTAAAAAATTAAGTGTTACCCTAGTCTGCATAATTTTTTTTGCATTTAATTATAAACTCTTGTAAATTGTATTTTAATATTATATATCCATATTTATTCCCGACTATAAACTGTAGCAGTACCTACCGCAGGTTTTTTTTTTTTTTTTTTTTCCCTCTAATTTCAAATGCGAACCTGAGTTTGTGGTTTAAGTCGTTTTAATAGACAACGAAGTCAATGAGTTAGGTGTTCTTTAATTGCTGCCCAAATGAGAAAAATATCACTTGGGCAGCTAAAGTTGCTTTGTTACTTGACATCCAATTTTAGGGGGAGAGGGGATAGTGTTAAAAGAATACAATAAGAATAGCTCATTCATTTAAAACTGTGGTATTAAGTCAGACGTACTAATAAAAACACTGTACAATGAAAATACAATTTATCCTGTTAATAATTGGGGAAGCTGACTACAATTATTGACTCTAGCTATTATAATATAATATTTCCAGGGACGTTTTGAAATGCTGGCTATTCATATGAAAGTCGCAAATACACCATAATATATATATACACAAATTACCTAGAATTTTGGATTCTGTCATAATGTAATGTCTCGACCTTTCAAAACGGCAGAAGTATATTCATAGTCGATAAGAATAACGACTCCTTTATCCCAGTATTTTATATTTACTGTTGACAATTATGAGACTAAAACAACACTTCAGTCGATTTAGTTCACTTTACTTGCTACGAACACATGGGCATTAGCAGCCGAATAATTATTCACACAGACTGCAGTACTCTGTATTTTTTTACGTAGGTGCGCAAACTGAAATGCGCAAAACGTTACACCTCTGTTTCTATACTAAATAAAAAGTGTTTTAAGATACAGAAGAAATCAATTATTTTAAGTGGAATGTTAAAATACAAACGAGGGTTGTTACTTAGATTGTAACACTAATACTCTTTGGATATGGGAAAAATACGAAACACAATTACCAGAAGATTGGACCATGGAGAAAAGGGTATCATTGCGCAGCAAAGCGTCATTGAACAAACATGTACAAAGCAGAAAATGACATGATGATAAAGCTAATTATAATTAAAAGATTTATTGCATGGCCAGTTAAAAATGACAGCAGAAATAATATGAGGATGATGAAAAAAACGACTAAAAAAAAGATTGAATTTTTGTACCACATAATTTTCTATCTCAGCTATGTACAAAATGGCACAAAATTATATGATAACTGATAACTTCTGTGGCTTGATGGACATCAGTCCCGTGGACTCTGATCCCTTCATCGCTATAAATAATTCCCGGTTTAATGGAAGAGATTTTTGAGCACTTGGCTCGCCCTGATTAGGGTTGTGTTGTGTTGAGAGATTTCAATCTGTAATCAGGGCCGCCTTTGGGCGTTTATGTTCCCATCTGTCTTTTTCATCGTAATCTGATGACTCACGAATGAGTAGGTTGGGATGGAGTGATGCCTGAGCAAAGTACTTGGTTGCTATCTGGAGGAGAAATGTAGGTATGTCTTGCAGGTTTCCATCTTGATGGAGAACAGTGTTCCTTACAAACCATGGGGCATCAAAGATCATTCGGAGGCATTTGGTTTGGATTAATTGTAATCGTTTGATTTTGCTAGGAGAGGTGTGGCTCCACGCTGGCGAACCATATGTCAGAATAGGTCTGATGATTGCTTTGTATATTCTTAATTTGTTTTCTGGACTGACTTTGCTTCTACGGTTGAGTAGAGGGTAGAGCTGAGCTATTGCAGAGTTTGCTTTGTTGCAAGCATGAGAGATGTGGGAGTTGAAGCTGAGATGATTATCTAGTTTGATTCCCAGGTATTTTACTTCTTTTTGCCATGGGATAACAGTATTGAACATCGTGATTGCTCCATGATGGTCTGCTTTCTTCCTTGTAAATAGAATGGCCGTGCTTTTATCTGCATTAACATCAATTCTCCATAACAGAAACCATTTTTCAAGATTCTTTGCTGCATTTTGTAATCTTTGTGTGGCTAGGTATGGTCTGAGCGGCCTGGTCAGTATCGCCATGTCATCCGCATAAAATGCCATGGTGGTTGATGTTGTGCTTGGGACATCTGAGATAAAAAATGTTAAAGAGTAACGGCGATAATAGGGAGCCTTGCAGGACACCTGCTGTGATACTTCTTAAAGTTGATCTGAGCCCACACTTGAAATTTTCGGTCTTTTAGGTAAGAGTCTATGATTTGGATGTGGTTTAGTGAGTATTTTGCAGTAATAGTTTGTGGATGAGGCCTTTGTGCCACACTTTATCGAAGGCCTTCGCCACATCTAGGAAGATTGCACCTGTATGCTGTCTCCAGTTAAATCCAATAGTTATGTATTCTATAAGTCTGTGGATTTGTTGAGTTGTGCAGTGTCCAGTTCGAAAACCAAATTGTTCTTTTGGGATTAGACCTAGATTGTCCGTTTCACTTTGTAGGCGTTTTAGAATTACTTTTTCTGCTATTTTCCCTAGGCCTGACAAGAGGCTGATAGGTCTGTAATTCTGGGGGAACTGAGGCGCTTTCCCTGGTTTGTGGATAAGGATTACATCTGCCTGCTTCCAGCGAGTGGGGAAGTAGTTGAGTCTTAGCATCGCATTGATGATAGCCACTAGATGCATTATTGTTTTGTGAGGGAGTGCTTTTATAATTTTGTTTGAAATCTGATCAGGACCTGGTGCTTTTCTGTTATTGAGGTTCTTGATGATTTGGTATATTTCATTTGGCATGGTATAGTTTGAGTTGTCACGGGTGGTGGAACGATGAAGTGCATAGCGTACTTGCTTGTGGATTTTTTCAATGAAGTGCAAGTCCGCATGAGTGTAGTTTGGTTGAAATTGCAGCTCTAGAGAGTCTGCAAAGGCTTCTGCTTTTTCATCATCTCGGTAGACTATACCTTTTTCTCCGTGTATTGGTTTTATGTTGGGGTAATCGCTGCGGAGGGCTTTAGTCATTTTTCATAGTGAGTTATCGTCAGTTTTTAAGGAGCTTAGTTTCCTCTCCCATTGCCGATTCTTATGGTCTTTAATTGCATATCGGACTAGGTTTGTTGCTCTGTTAAGCTCTTGTTTATCCTGAGGTGATAGTGTTGTATGGTACCGACGTCTAATTCTGTTTTTGCTGTGGATAAGCTTTAGAATCTCTTCTGGGAGCAGGTTAGTTTGGGCTGGAACGGTAATGGTGGAGGTTGTTGCAAGGCCAGTTTGGATTGTGCTTTCCAGTTTATTGATCGCTATGTCTACTTCTTTGGGTGAGGAGATAGTTGGGACAGGGCCTGTGATGTTGCTGAGAGTTGAGTTGAGCTTCTTGAGATTTATGTAGGATTATTCAGGGATTGTTTCTGCTTCTCCGCCTAGGCTGAGCAGAACTAGATTGTGATCGGAGCTAAGATCATTAATAACCTGCAACTGGAATTGATGTGGGGTGTTCCTGAAAATGGCGATATCCAGCACGTCAGGTTTGCCCAGTGGTCTGTAGTGTGTTTGTTCAACAGGACCTGCTATGGTGATGTTTCTTGTCATAGCAAATTTGTGTAGGCTCTTCCCATTATTATTGGCGTTTCTGCTGTTCCACGCAGGATGTTTTGCGTTTAGATCTCCCGCCACTATTGTTGCTTAGTTTGTGTCAAGGAGCTGGGAGAGGTCTGAGGCTAGAAGTGATTTGCCTGGAGGGTTATAGACTGAATATGGTTTTAGACTGCCTGTGTTTTTTGTATTTATTTCAATTCCAGTTTCTTCCATGTTTGTGGTTGCTGATTTCTTGATCTCATTGTATGTAATGTTTTTTTTTAACAAATATAGCACTTCCGTTCCCTCTGGCGTTGAGTCTATCTGATCTTAGCAGTGTGTAGTGCCTTATTTTGGGGTTGTCGCAAGGACGAAGATGCGTCTCGTTGACTAAAAGGATGTCTATCTTATATCTTTCAGCAAATTCTTTTAGTTCTAGGAGGTTGTTGTTTAGCCCGTTAGCATTCCAATAAGCAATCTGTAATGAATTAGTTAAGTTGACCGTGTTATCCATTAATCATAGAGAAGATGACGTGTTTTTTTGAGGAATTTGTTGGTGTCAGCCTGATTGGGATTTGTTTTGCTAAAGGCTGTTAACATCTCTCCTAAAGTAGCAGCTAGGGTTGCTGCGGTGGATTGGTTGCAAGATGCCGGTTTGCTATTAGTAGAGACCACAGATGCATATGACTTTTCAGGAGTAACGACCCGCGTTTTGATTTCTGGTGTAATTCGCTTCTGATTGGGCAGGGGTAGTGCCTCTCTAGCCTTCTGCAGGTTGAATGGGTGGAGTGAGCATCCCTTGTAATTTGCTGGGTGTGGGCAGCCACAGTTCGCACACTTAGCAAGTGTGGTTCGTGGTTTGACGCAAGTGTGTGAGGGATAGTTGTTACCGCACTTGACACACTTGTATTCCGCTTTGAATAGTTTTTGTGCATGCCCATACTTTTGACAGCGATGGCATTGCCTAGCTGAAGCCTTTCTTCTGAGAGGCTCAGTCTTGATGACCAAACTGCAAACTATTTTAAGGTCGTAAATTTCTCTATGATCTTTACTGATCTCGACCAGACCAGAGGCATAGGGCGCTTGTCCGCTCGGTACATGCATGATATTTTAATCGGCTCTAGGCCTTGTGATCTGAGGTCAGTAGCTATTTCCTCTGCTGGTATGGTCTCAGCCAGCCCTCTAATTACTACTTTTGTTTTTTTCGCTTTTGAGCTGAAATGTGTGATATGGGACTTTTAGCTCATCCATAAGTCTGGTGAGCTGGCGGTAGTCCGAAATTCCTTCTAGTTGAATCCGGATTCCTTCTTCTGTACTCTTGGCTGATGTAAATTTGATGTTTGCGTTCTTCATCGTTACTGTTACTGAAGACCATTTCTCTTTTGTTCTTAAAATCACAGGTGGAATCCTCTCTTTGGGTTGCGCCCTGGAGTCAATCTCTATTCTTTCATCAGGTTGTGCTGTTAAGTCCATTGGAGTTGTTTTTTCCAAGGGTTGATGTACTATTTCAGGCTCTGCTGCTGGCGAACACTTCTTACGTTTTTTTCTGCTGACAACCTGATAGTCTGTAGAGTTATCCGAGTCCACTAGGGGCTGGTCATTAACCGGTGACATAATTTTTCTGGTGTTATCTTGAGAAGTGCTGGGGGAGAGGGTCAGGGGATTGACAGTCCTCTGTTTCGACCTCTTCTATTTGGTGGATTGCCACCTTTCCTGGCCATTTCTTTTGTGGTAGGCCTCCTATGTGCTTAAAGATAGCCAATAGCTGTTTGAAATCAAGCTCGTCGTATGGAGAGTCCATATTTTGGCCTGAGAGAAACTAGCAGTTTCCCGGGTAATCCTGTAGACTGAGAGTCTACTAGAATCCCGTAGACAGCTTAGAATAAGCATCTACCAGCAAAAAGTTAGTCTGCTATAGGTGACTATCCTAAAAACGAGGAAAAAGGAGTTTCAGGGGCAACCTACTTCCCTAAAAAACCATTCAGCCACCACTGGTCTTCATTGCGGGTGGGGCCTACTGGCCATTAGACTTCTGCATATTTCATACAGAGGAGGAGATAGTAGGTCACGAACTGTGTTAGTTCCAGTGCAATGTGAGCTTCCCGAAAAACCTTATATAAAAATCAACTAGGCAGAGTCTAAAGGAATACGTCCGATCACAATGCCAGCAAAAACCTGGCCATAATTTAATTTTTTTTTTTTCTCCCCAGAAAATTGTGTGTTTTGGGACCATCACAAAAGTGTCAGAAATTTCAGTTTTCCGTTAAATCCTGAAACAAAATCTTTGGACCAATCAAACGTGTGCAAAGATGTCTACGTGTATAAGGCACTAGAGAAGAATAGAAATCTGCAAGTTGTCCAACTGTGTCATGCAGACTGCAGACAAGAGTATACAAAGGAACATGCGGGTAGATTATTATGTCTGTACACGAATGCTAGGAGTATCAGAAACAAAAGGGTAGAGTTTGTTGCATTAGTCAATATGTTGGGACCTCAGATTTTAGGCATTAGACCTAGCCATCAGAATCAGACATACTAACTGGTATCGAGTGTAACGGGTACATTATTTTTAGTAAAGATAGAGAGGAGAAAAGGGGACGTGCTGCTAATGATATCGGAGAACTTGAATCCAGTTAGAGTTGAAGCCTTTGATTGTAGTAGTACTACTACTAACAGTATTTCACGTGGCAGTGAGTTTGAAGCCATCTCATGTGAGGTGGAATATAACAAGATCAATACAAAGTGGGGTGTTGTTACAGACCTGGTGGATCGGTTGCTAGTGATGAAGAAATGCATCACTAAAAGGTGCAAAAAGAGTAATCATAATGGGGCGGGGGGACTTAAATTTTCCAAACATTGATTAAGTAGCACTAAAATCTTAAGATTGAAACTGAATTTATTGAGCTGTTGTGGGACAACTTCCTCAAGCAGCATGTGACAGAGGGAACTAGAAGTCCAAGAGTGTTAGATTTGATTATAGTGTTAGAGGGTGTTTCATTTAAATACGTAACTATTCTGCCTCCAGTTGGTGATAGTGATCATGCGGTAGTCACTTGGGAAGTGACTAAGTTTATGAATGTTTCATTCAGAAAAGGTTACGTGCTGAGGATGGGAAGAATATCGATAATGCATGGGAAGCATTTAAACAATACTTAAATGATGCAATATCAGGATGTGTTCCCGAGAGTTCGAAGAATAAATAGGGTAGGAGTCAAATGGGTGTATAATCTTATTAGGCAAGAGATTCGTAAGAAAAGGATTATGTGGAAGGAATACCGTGCGATTAAGGATGATGTCCATTATGAAAATTATAAGCAGCATGCTAGAATAGTAAAAATTGTTGTGCAGAAAACAAAGTCTGAGTATGAAAAGAAACTGGCTCTGTGTGCTAAAGAGTCCACAAGAATTCTATCAATATGCTGCAAGTAAAAGAAAGAATGGATATGAAAGAATAACTCTTCTAAATACAGATGCAGAAGAGGTTGTTCAACTAATGCATGCCATTTTGTTTAAAGCTATCAACCTGGTGTACCCGAGATTGAGCTCACTGCTACCTCTTCACTGGATGAAGAAACTCGGGGGTATGGACAAGGCATTAGAGTTGTTGCACAAACTGAATAAGAATCAGCAATAGGGACTGATGGGATATTAGCACGGGTGCTAAAAGTGTGTTCAGCTGAACTGGCTATTCCTTTGACCAGGCTGTTTAACATGAGTCTCAGAACAGGGAAGATTCTGAAGGAATGGAAAGAATGCATTGTAATTCCATTGCGCAAGAGTGGTGCAAAGACTGATGTATCCAACTATTGGCTAAAGAACTCGTGTATCACTTGTTGCAAAGTGTGGTATCACGTTGCGAGTTGCATCGCAGTTTGGAGTGGACATATTTCATATTGAAATATCTCTCGTCGTCATCTACTTCTTCTTTTGCTATGCCTTATCCCTTGTTAAACGGGGTCGGCATTACCATCTTTAATCTTCTTCTTCCAGATTCTCTGGTCCAGGGCATCTTTCCAACTCCATCCTTTCTCCCTAAGATCCTCTGCCACCTTATCCCTCCATCTGAGTTTGGGCCTGCCTCTTTTCCTCCCCCCCCCATCCATACGCTCCACTCGTTTACCAACATACTCCTCACTCCTTTTCTCTCTACATGACCAAATCACCTCAGCCTGTTTTCTTACCTTCTTACCGATCGGTCCCACCTTGATCATCCCTCTGATGTAGTCATTCCTTATCCTGTCCTTCTTTGTCACACCACTCATCTATCTCAACATCTGCATCTCCGCCACCTCCATCTTCCTCTCCTGTGCCTTTGTTATAGGCCATGTGTCCCCACCATGGAGCATCACCGGCCTCACCATCATCTTATACAGCTTTCCTTTCATCTTATAACTCACTCGCTTGTCGCACAGAACCCCACTTATCTTCATCCAGCCGCATGTTATTCGGTGCTGTATTTCCTCATTCAGGTCACCATTCCTCTCACCGACCGACCTAAGATACTTGAATTTCTTCCCTGAAGTTAACCTTTCACCCTGGAGTCATATGATCACATCCTCGTCACTCCCAGTTGATATATATTCGGTCTTTACCCGGTTAATTTTCATGCCTCTCTTCTCCAATACCTTTCTCCACTCTTCCAGGGTCTTTTCAAGCTTCTCCCAGGTTGATTCGCATGATTCGGGATGAAACATCATGCTCCATGGCGCTTCTTTCTTGATGTCCTCCACTAGTACATCCATGACCAGATCAAAGAGGTAGGGGCTCAGAGCTGATCCCTGATGGAGCCCTACGACAATGGGGTTTAAATATAGCAGAATCATTTTTGGTGTTTTCAGGAGTGAGGCCATATTCATCCTCCCCCCCTTATTTTCTCTGTGGAAATTCCAAGTAAACCACACTGCTCAAGGATGAATTGAGAGAAGTTGGGACAGATATACAAGTTGACATCTGCTTTGACACTTTCTTTACTGTTGCTTTCTCAGTGTAAGTCGGTTTTTCAAGAGATGTTGCAGTGTTATACTTCATCTCCAGATATGGAATATTCTGTTCAGTCTTGATTTATCTACTGAATCTTCTTTTAATCCTTCCACCTTTGGAATGCATAGGAGTAGGATAGATATTCTTCCAACATTCTGTCCTCATGGTGCACACCATCAGGAATTTACTTTGAATAAAAAAGAATGAGCTGGCAATCTGGGACTTAGCCAAACAAACTGTATTCTGTATTGCCTTAATCCACAAATGAATATCATTATTATTATCCTAAGACCCCATGCAGTCACAGGCTCGAAGAAGGTCCTTTCTATCATATACACAGCTCATCATACTGTTCCTTAAACACATTCAAACCTTTTGTAGACACCATGCTCTCAGGCAATGCATTCCCATCATTCACAACTCTCCATGCAAAAAACTTTCTTCTGACTCACCCTCCTTATACAGCTTCCAAGGATGACCTCTTGTTCTCCTCTGATAACCCACCATTTTATGAAAAACCTCTTCAACATTGATCCTATAAAAATCCCTTACCAACTTGTATGTCTCTATCTTATCACCCCTGTTCCTCCTATTCACTAGACTTTGTAAATTGCATCTTCTCAACCCTTCTTCATATTTAACATTCCAGTGATCAGAAACCACCTTAGTCAGTCACCTCTGGACCATTTCCAACATCTCTTCATCATTATTTTTATTTTTTGAAAACCAGGTGACCAAATCTGTGCATAGTGTGGCCTAATCAGAGCCTTGTACAAAAATTTCTCCTTACGTCTACAAGTCGGTGTACTCCACATCATTGCCAGAATTCGTTGTGTTGTCCTCATAATTTTGGAAATGTGTCTTCTAAATTTTAGAATGATAACACAATGCAACATTATGTGGGGAATCAGCTGGTTAAACAAAACTTCTCCACATTTTCACCAGGAAACTAGTACAAACAGTGAAAGGCAGCTACTGAAACAAACTTCCTTAGGAGAAATGAAGATGGGGACCATCAATGTGAGAAATCATTCCTAAGGAACTGGAATTTTCAGAGGAATTAGAAAAATAACATGTCAGCATAATCAGTAATAAGAAGCTACATTCAGACAATCAGGGAAAGGAAGCTATAGTATTCGACACAAAAATTACAAAGAGAAACTTCTTGAATAACAGGCATTCTTGAGTAGACCGATGTGAGCAAATTTCAAAATATATTGGACAATAAGACTAACTTATGCCTTATAGGCACTCACAAAAAATTCTACTAAGAAAGTAGAAGAGTTTTTGAAGAGTTATTATAGAGGGCATTTGATAAACAGAAAAGGAATATCTAATAACAAGGTAAGTACTTACTGAAATTCAGGACATTGTCTAGTCATTACAAACACTATGTTTCAAAATAGAGATTTTTTTGGTTTGTCATTTATTGGCACAAAGACAGCAAAGGTCATACTGCACATTACAATGGTTACAGCAGCACTGTCAGGTTTCTCCCTCCACGAGATTGACTACCATGTGTCTCCACCATATCCTATCTTGCGCTTCTCTGTGGCATTCCTCGTATGAGAGATAGGTCCATTCTTCCATATTTTTCATCCACTCCAGTCTTTGTCTTCCTCAACAGTTCCTTCAAGAAGTGTTCTTTATAAGCAGTTGTGTCTGAATTAGCTGACTTTTCTCTTTTTAATTTCTTTTATCAGGCTTCTGTTTTTGCCAATCTCTAGTCTTTGTCTTTCCATGATATTCTCATTCTTCACAGCATCCACATTTCAAACGCCTCCAGTTTTTTCAAATTCAGATTGGAGAGTGTCCATGTCTCTACTCTGTATAATAATGTGGTCCATATGTAACATTTGGAGATTCTTGGTCCTGAAAGTTGACCTTGCAATTTCAATCCTCCTAATATCTTCTGTCCTGCCATTCTCTGTGATCAAGTGTCTGGTTTATGTATGTTTGAACTTGTTCTAGTTTATTGCCTTTTATATTGATGTATACTTTTGGTATTTCCTTTTCTCTTGAAATTATCATTTTTTTTTATTTATTTTTATTTTTTTTTTAAAGTTGAAACTGAGATTCTTATAATATCAAGATTCTTATAGATGAAACCCTCAGGTTTCATCTATAAGAATCTTGAGGTCATATTTGTTATTAGGTGGAAGAACCGTTTCATCAGTATATATCTTAGGTTATTAATATTTCTGGCTAGTCTGTTCTTGGTAAACATTAGTTATTAGCCTATTGTGTATTCTTTTCCATCCATGCCTATTTTTGAAAAGATTTCAATTAATTGCTCATGTCGAACACTGTTGAATGCCTTTTGTAATCTATGAAGCAGAGGTTTCTATGATGTTTATTTTTCTTTTATTTCTTTCAAGAATAACATATAAGAGGATTTTTGATACTTGACTGATGAGGCTAATTGTCCTGAATTATTTTGTTTTGGGGAATTGGAATAAAAATTGAATGATTAATATCTTTGGGTAGAAATCCAGTCTTGTACATCTTATTGCATAATTTTGTTAGGAATTTCAGTCATCTTTCATCTAGAGCCCTCAACCATTCTGCCAAGATATCTATTCCTGTGGTTTTAGTTTTCTGATAGTGTTTTCAACTTCACAAAGTAAAATGGATGGTCCTTCTAAATGTCTGTTCAGGAATATTATTTCTTTGTTGCTCGTATAATTTCCTTGTGTATTCAAGTCCATCTTTCCATGATTTCTTTTTTATTCATTAGAATATAGTCTCTTGAGTCTCTAATGACACTTGCGTGATTTACTGTATTTGTCCTGTTTGTCATTTCTCTGATCTTTTCATACATTCCTCTGCTACTGTGCTGTGCTTTCTATCAAGATTTTCTATGTCTGTATATTTATTCCTAATCCATTCTGTACAAGGAATGCATTAGGAATAATTGCCAAGTTCATGTTAATTTCATCAAGTGGTCTTCTATTTTCTGCATGAGTTGTAGTATCAAACTTGTTAAGGGATTTTGTAAATTCTTTTATAAAGCAGTCTAACTTCTGGGTTGTTAAGTGAGTCTGAATTATAAGTTTCTCTTATGAATGGTCAGCTTGGTATCTTAAGTTTTATTTTGATTTTTGCAATCACTAAGTTGTGGTCCGATCCTATGTCTGTTCTAGGATATGTTTTTGTTTGTGTTATTGCATTTTGGAATCTTTTGCTTATTATTATATAGTCAATTTGGTTTCTATAGATGTCCCCAGAGCTTTTCTATGTATATAGTCTTATGGGAGGATGTTTAAATAGCGTGTTTGCACTTATTAGGTCATTGGTTTCACAGAACTGAATCAATCTTTCACCTCTTTCATTTCGAATTCAAAGCCCTTGATTTCTCATGCAAAATGAGATTTTTTCTGAACCTACTCTTGCATTTAGGTTGACCATCATTATAATAACATCATCTGACTTAGCACTAGAGATTGCAGTTCTAAATAAAGGTATTCATAAAATTGTTAAAACTCTTTGTCTGGGTGGTTTTGGGTTGGTGCATATACTTGGATAATATACAAGTTAAATGACAGGTGCAGTTATTTTGGCTGTTATGATTCTGTCATTTATGGGCTAATATCCATGTAGAGATATTCCATTTCTGTTACTTAGAACAAGTGCTACTCTGTTAAGGTGTAAGTCACTGCCAGAGTAGATTATAGTATGATTTTTTCTTCTTATTATGCACATATCTGTCCACTTCACTGATACCTGCAATATTTGCCTTCATCAGTTCTAATTCCTGCATTAAGTTATCTAATTTGCCGACCTCATAGAGTGTCTTGATGTTCCACATTACTATTTTTAAGAGAACTGCTCCTGGTTTTCAGACAAGGGACATCTGAGAATATCCTTCCTGGAGAGTTTGGGATATCATCTTCATATACTATCTTAGTAGCTCTTGTTTCACAATTCCTGGTTTTAAGCTCTTCTTCCCTGTAGCTATAAGAGCTGATGGTTGCAGGGGGCTCAACCACATCTCTAACTTCATATTGTGACATGGTTGACTATGGATAAATGCATGGTGAGGCTCCAATCTCTTCCATGATATCTGGCCACAAGCCCATTAGTTGTGAGGAGCATATCCTTGATGTGCTGTACATCTTGCTATCATTCTCTTGGTGCCAATCATCAGTCTATGTTGATTCTTCTGCCATCTTGGCCATTCCAGACTTTTTCCACATAAAAGTTGACATTCTCTATTTACAGCATTCTATACTGCTGATATCCTCACTTAGTTTAGCCTATCAGCTGAGGCAGTTTACTGGAGTGTGGCTGCTTGGAGCCATAATTGAGAGTTGAGTTTGTGTGAGGATGAGAGCCAGATATTCTGACCCTGAGATCAGCAGCTGATAATGACACTAAGGTGCTACCTCTCCATACACCCTGCAGCACTGTACAAAGTAATAAAAATATAAATAGCTAAATAAGTAAATAACATGCTCTGTAAAAGAAAACAAGTTTATAAAAATTGATCAATTCTGTATCTACAATAGTCACATTTATACTCAAATCTACAGTATTTCTATAAATTAATTATTAAAAAAAAAAAAAAAAAAACTTCATACAGTTTGCAAGGAAGTAACAACTTGCTCGCGTGTCTATGGCTCAGCCAGATTAGTAAAAATTGCATTCTTTCTTGAGCGAGGTGCTGGCACTCCACCAGAACATGACAAATGGTAACACAAGTGTAGTACTGTTTGCACCTTGATGGGTTATCAGCTCCCAACAGGCATGTGTAAGATGACTGTGACCTATGCTAAGTCAATCAAGAATAGCTTCCTCATCTGGTTTTGTACAGACCAGACTGCCAATGCATGTAATTTATTTGTCAGTGCTTCTTCCCATGATGACTAGCAATAATTAATTAACAATGCTTGAATTAACTATCTGCATAGGGAACTGAAAAAGAGTTGGAAAAATTGTGAGCTGAATTTCCCTTAATTTCTATGTATTTGGGAATCCAGATACAACCAAACATCAAAATTATAGATCTTCAGTTTATACAATAACTGTAGAACATAATAAAGCACAGAAGATGAGATGGTCTGTAACCAAATCAATGAATTTATATATAAATTAAAGATGTCAAGAAATTATATTCTTGATTTCATTCTTCATCCAAGTGTAAGCAAACAAAGTTTGATGCGAGGTCACTTCACGACCAGGATGCTTCTATATTGAGGCTAATGACTTCACATCAATTGTCTTAGTATCCCATAATGCAAGACACATCCTTACAGACATACATAATGCTATGCATTATGGGAAGAGCCACTATCCAGACCTTTATTGAGGTGAAAAAGTAACAGAGAGCTCATCATAGGCCTAGAGTAGTTAGTATATAGATACAAGAAAGCTTGATAGTATTAGGAGAAAGAAAAGATAAATAGATAGTATGAGAGATAGAGAAAAGGCTTCAGCTCTTTTATATCATCAAATAGCCAAAGGCTATCAGTTTTCCTTTTTCACTCATCTGCAATCTCATGCAGATGAACAACCAAAAGACCAACTGAAACTAAAGCAAAGATGACTGATATTCAGCCTTATCTGAGTTAACTAGTTAACTTATTTGAGTTAATTGGCCTTCTCTGCCTAGGATTGCTCTCTAGTCATCCGTGTGATTAACCATAAGACCACATTAAGAGAATGGAACCATTTAAAAAACTTCTCACAGCAAAAACAGAATTTTATCTCCCCCTGGTGAATATTGCATAATGTGGGTGATCTATACCACCTAGCCAAAAATTTTATAATTCCTAGAATGCTTCTTTCTAAATACAAAAATCATTTGACTGAACAATAAAATTTCCACAATACAATATTATAAAGCATTTGGATGTCATTTTGCTGGTTTTCAAATAAATTTTTCTTTCTAACCTTCCATAAAAAGATATTTTAATTCATTAATTATGAGAATCAAAATTCTCTTCCCATTGCTAACAGGTGGTAGGTACTGCAAAAAACTAACCTGTTTTGTTATAAGTAATGGCATGCCCAACACACTACATAATCTGTTCCAAATATGAAGCAGGGCAAGAGGACAGCTGTAGAATACATGTTCTACTGTTTTCGATCAGTCACAGATTGGATCTCCGATATTAAAGTACCTCCATTTGATGGTAGTGACTGGAAAGTGATGAACATATGCAATTATCCAAGCAAGATCCCTCCCGTTAGGGTATCCATGGAACTTCATTAAGTTATGAAACAAAGCATTGTTGTCAGTACCCAACTGTGGAAGTTCGTGGTGAAAGAGATTAAAGATTAGATTTTTATCCAAATTTTACTTTTTTTTAATGGAAAGAATGTCAATGTCAGAATGTTTTAACAGTCTTAGAGCTTTTATTGAGGTCTCATCAGTTCCATATACAAGTAGTCAAAATGTGCCATGCCTTATTACTAAAATACTCTGGATTATAAAGAGACGTTGAAAGTTTTTTCAGTTGATTATACTATAAATTGAAAATGCCAAAAAAATTATATTCTTGGTTTCATACTTTATCCAAGTGTAAACAAACAAAGTTTGTGCATGAAGTCACTTCATGACTTGGCTACTTGTATATAGAGGCTAATGACTTCACATCAGTTGCCTAGTATCCCATATATAAATCATACATTTTTGGTAGAAGGTTGCTTTTATGTGTACAAACACAACAATGATGTGCTGCTCAGCAGTATAATTACTATATTCAAGTGAATTTGACTATATACACTGCAGTCAGGAAAAACAGTAGCACAAAAAAACAGAGACCTCAAAACTTAAATCATTAGAACAGATAGGTAAGAAATCGGAGTACTCTGCACTGTGACATTAAACATCTGCAGGTAGAGTGAGTACAACTTAGCTTGAAGTTGCCTTTCATAGAACTTCAGGGTATCCATGGAAAGTCAGTTGGGAAGTTACTAACAAACAGCATTGCCTAATAGTGGGCGGAAGTTGTTCCATGATTGAATTTACTTTGATGACAAAGAATATCACATTTAAGTCAGAGGCTTGGGGAACACCCTCTTTTTGGTGAATTGGCTGGGATAATGTGCTTGCCACTGAGACTTGGAAGACTCAACTAGAGAAAATGTTTTTAGCATGAAGTTATAACAGGAAGATGCCTTCTAAGACAGATTATGGAGGTCTTTAATATGCCATATCTCCAGCTTGTGTTATAAGCTTTTCATGTCAAAGAAAACTGAAACCAGATATGGTAATCTACCATTTATCTGACTTTCAAAACAATGATACTTCAATTAATTTAAGTATGTCAACTGACATGCATAGAGCACACTTATTGCTCTATGCATGGTAACACAAGTGTAGTACTGTTTGCACCTTGATGGGTTATCAGCTCCCAACAGGCATGTGTTACCTTATTTCACTTATTCATTTATCTAATAATGCTTCAGTTATTAGAACAGCACATTGCAGTCTCACTGTGGTCAGATAAATGGTAGATTACTGCATTCTCATTTAAGGAATGCATCTCTTATAACATGTTTTTAAATGGATCAAAGATGAACAGTATCTATGAAAGTCAGGAATAAAGGTGTGCATAAATTCACGCAGAGAGAACATAGAAGAAATAAAAAGTCTCATTGACTATGTTATTGTTGATAGTAATATCTTTACTATTAACAATAACATGTTAAGTGATTCTGCTTCAGAGTGGGGTATGAGGAGCAGATTTTTTTTTTTTTTTTTTATACAGAGGTGAGATAGTAAAATGCATTGTGAATGCTGTGAGTGTTAAGGAATGCAAGGTTTGATATGATAAAGATGCTTCTATTTAAGTGGACTTCCTCCCAGTGAGCCCACTGCTTCCATGAAGGTGGATGCAAAAATAATAAATTCTAATAATAATTCACAAATGAAGTCCCCTTCTACCTTTCTTTTTTCCCTAGAACAGTTCCAGAGAATGTACATCACTATTTCTATTTCCCTGATTTGTCATTTACAAACTGAATATCTCCACTTTTAAATTTAAACATATCATGCTTGGTAAACATCCATATGGATAAGCATATACAAGTTTGTATACTGTAACTTGCCTGTTGCTCAATATTGATCTGTGTGAGAGACATGAAACCTACCTCGTGGAATAAATCTGGTCATTACAATACATTTATCACATATTTATGAATATTATTTAATTATTTTTACTTTCAATATTTATATAGAGAACTTATTTAATGTATATGCAATGACTACACATCCTTGTTTAGATTAATAACTAGAAAAGTTTTTAAAAGAAATATCAGTATTTACATTCATATATGATCATAGGTATTAAAAAGAACATTGTTCTTTGGCTGACATTTACTAAAATTGCATATGTCTGATCAATATATTACTGCTATTTTTTTGAATTCAGTTCTTCCACCAAACAACTGAAAATGAAGCCAACAATGAAAACATTGGCAGGGTTTAAAAAATTAACATAGAATCTTGTTAATGTATTTTATTGGCCTCTGTATTATACAGAATTCTGTGTAAGAACAATTAGTTATGAGCGTGCCTGTTATAAATAATTATTTTCAGTAAAAAAAATTTAACACGATTATTTTAAGGCATGATGGTTACTTCTATTAAAATATCTTCTATGGATTAATATATAAACCGAAGGAATGTCATAGGCCTATTTTACAGAATGAGACCATTTAGAATCAACTTAAACAATTAAAATTACATTCACTAAGCTGCCTTCAGTGTAGTCCAGTCAACAAAACATTGAAATAAATCAGATTTGGCTTCTTTTTACAATAATAAAAGTTTTTAAATTGGCACTTTAGGACAAGCTATATATTATAAACCTCCTTTTCTGTAGATGAAATAGTTGCAAACAGTTCTGTGTGAGATGGCAGTTTCTGTTAAGGGTACCATAACCTGTGCCAAAATGATGATGAATTATTGCTTAGTAGTGAATAATAATAAAAAATAATAATAATCTCTAAGGTTCTTTAGAGAGAAAGAGACTCAGTTTGTCATAATTTAACTAGGAAATAACACAGTTGAAGTATATGTTTGTCACAATGTCCATATGGAATGTTGAAAATTGGAGTACCTCCTCCTTTCCAACTTGTAGTGAAGTATTCCGATGTTTACTAAAATGAAGTTACCCTACTTTCACTGCTGGATCTGGGAACACGAAGTGAAGTAGTTTTACTTCCTGCTAATTCTCACAGGCAAATTAACAGTGCACTTCATAGGAGGCTTAGGTATTGTCATCCACTCGAATACTAAATTAAAACACAGTTAGCAGTTTTAAAAGATACCCTCAATTTATACACCTCTGGTTAGTGCAGTAAGTAAAAATTACTGTATATTTACACAAGAATTTTAGTATATTTCTTTTCACTTCCATCGTTCTCTTTCCTTCTTTATAATTTCTGGTTTTCCTGTTGATGATGCTGATGATGAGCTCCTTTTTACAGTTGGTATCCTTGTACTATTAGCTGTAGAGGAAACACCTCTTCCAGATGATGCACTAGGAGTTCTAACTTTAGCTGGACCGCCTGGCCCCATCTTTCTTGAGCGATAATTTTCAACATTTTCTGCTGATAGATCACTTGCAGCTCTGCTTGGAGGTCTGCTTGAAGGACGGCTTGAAGGACGGCTTCCAGCTCTACTTGGAGGTCTGCTGCCATGACCTATGAAACATTTTAAAAAACAGTGAGTAATTTTCCAAATGAAAATTCCACAATAATGTTAAAGACTAAAGATAAATTATTTTCTAGACTATTCTTTTCTAGCTATAACACATACATTTTGTAATTATTTGCTACTTTCTGCTCTATTCTATAAACAAAATTAGTTACTGTTATGTTTCCATCATAGTCAACCTTTTCTGCTTGTCAACTAAACTTAGTAACCTTCAGGCCATCAACTATCTCCATAGGGAACATTCCCCAGATATGTAAACCATCTTGACTACTTGCCTCTGGGTTCTCACTGCAAGAAATCCAGGCAACCAAATCTGTGTACAGTAGTCTAGATGTGGTCATATCCAAGTCTTTAAAAGAGGGATAACTCTCTTATTCCTACTTGTCTACATATTTCTGAACATCCAATGACACTTTGAACTACTTTAACTCACTTTTGGAATATATCCACTAAACTTCAACTATCAGTACATCATTACCTCCAAATCAATTTCTCAACATTTTGATTCTATTGGTGTAATACACAGCTTGCAGTTTTTCATTCCACACCTGATGTATCATATTCCTATCTACCCATTTCCAAATTCCTTTAACCAACTTTTCCAATACTTTTGATGCTACTTAAAAGATACAGGTAAGTATTTTGCTACTGCTGTCCTGGAGACTCCTATATGTCATGGAATTATTTTCTTTTTTTTTTCAGTCAGTTAGGACTATCCAAAACTGATTCAAGTTAAACAACCTGGTCAGAAGTACTGCCAGGTCTCTTGTAATACACAAGCTAATATCCCAGTCCCATGGCAGTATGTACATTGAGACTGAGTAGTATCCTAAGCACCTCAAACTCTCTCACACATCACTTCCCTATTACAATTATTGCTTCGGTATTTCTACCTGGATGATATATCCTTGCAAAGTGATTGCTCAGTAATTCAATTCTTTCTTCTGCTTCCTGTTGCTCTTGCCAATTTTTTCTTCTTTTACTCATCACACAGCAAAAGAACCCTCTGGAGATTCCTCTAGCCCACTCAGCTATTATTCTCTTATAAATTGACTTTGCCTTCTTTTAAATGCTAGCTATCTTCCCTGCCTGCACCCTGAGTTCATGAATTTGCTGATATCAATTTACATGCCCTCCACATTTTATCCTCATGACTCTGGGTAAGCTTGATACTGTTTTCCATTTTCTATGCTGTTAACAACCTTCCCTTGCAGTTTCTTATCACAGGGTATCACACCAAGCTGCCTCCTCATAATATCATAATCACTGACTCTGCAATTCCACATATATCCTATTCCTTAAATGAAAATTCCACATATCTAAATATATGGAATTTTCAGTGTCAGTGATTATGGTATTATGAGGAGGCAGCTTGGTGTGATACTCTGTCATAAGAAACTACAAGGGAAGATTGTTAGCAGTAGTGAAAATAGAAAACAGCATTATGGCTTATCCAGAGTCACTGAGCATAAATTAAATGGATGAGTAGCATCATCAAACAGAACTTTAAAAAAATGTGGAGGGCATATAAAGAAAAGTGATATCAGCAAATTCATGAACTCGAGGTGCAGGCAAGAAAGATAGCTAGCATGTAAAGGAAGGTAAATCAGTTTATAAGAGAATATTAGCTGAGTGGGCTAGATGAATCTCCAGGGAGTTCTTCCAGGTCATGACTAAATGATCACTATTACTATTTAGAGACAAAGTAATTTCTATTTCCTATTTGAATTGTGAAAGAGTTTCTGTGAGGATCAAGGTAACGGTAGTGGATAGTATCATTACCTGGCATTATGTCTACATGTTGGATGGTGTGATTTTTAATGGTACATCAACAACTTGAACCAAGCCAATGGTTAAAATATAACATAAATAAAGGTATAAACAAAGTTAAAATAGGTATCATTTTAAAACAAAGGTTTTAAAAAGATATATATTTATATATGATTGTAGAGATCAACTTTCTGTAGTAATTTAAGGACACATGATGAATTTGATGAAGCAGATAAATTCTGCCTGAATATATTAAGACTCAGACAGATTGCTAAAAGCAATAAAATAATGACTGCATCAGTTAAAAAAATGAAGCCAGTTTGTCAAAATATGATAAAAGGTTAAAAGAGATTAACAGTACTGACACACAGGCATATCACTACTCCTCAGTAGGAAGGAGTGTGCAAGATTGGTATGAACTATGTGGAGCTAAGCAAGAACAACTTCCTCTCTATGACCTCTGCAACTGCAATATTACATTTCATTTTGTAACTACCCATGATTGGTATATGTGTCATGCAAATAGTGAGGAATGAATTAACAGAGTTGTAGTAAATACAACTATTTCCCTTGATTCCAATGTGGCTTGGGATCTAACAAAGATGAACAACAGAGCCTCCTAGGCAATATAACACTGGCTCTGAGAAAACTTTGGATGTGAGTGGCATACTAGAGGAATCTAGTATACTATTTTCCTAAGTTGGTATACTAGATTCTTCAGCAGCTTTTGCAGCTTAGGGAAATATACTAAGTATATTTTCCTAAGCTGCATGATGGAATGTAGTTGTCCTGAGCTGGTACTGTGATGTGTTTAGTGGTGTTTGTGCAGTATTCTCTAGAACTTGTAATGGTTCTTTAGTATGCAGATCCAAAGGGCTGTATGGCAATCTAACATGCATTATACAGGTTTTCCCACTATAGAAAAACAACAACAACAACAAAAAACTTGATCATGTAGGATAGATATTGGCAGGGATTTTATTTTAACTGAATATTGCAAGAGTAATAGTTAACAGAGATATGACTGAGAGTTTTCCTATTTCCATTTGAGTTCTTCAAGGAAACGTTTGGGCACCATGTCTTTTTTATTATTACTTTTATATGTATTAAGACTCGCAGCTAATCAGAATGGAATAATTCTTGAAGAATCAGCAGGACAAACCCAGATATATGGTCTCTGTTTTGCAATTAAAAACCACTCAGATAATTATGTAAAAATGCAGTATTGATTGGATTGCAGTCAACAGCAACAACTTAAAACTAAAGTTCTAAAGAACAGAATGAAACATTAGGTTGAATGACCACATTCTAGAAGAAGTAAATAATTTTCAGTACCTTAGTTCCTGCATTGATACTTGAACAAACATAGTGAAAAAAAAACCTCTTCAGTTCCATAAAAGTAACTAATATCTGGTAATCCAATCTCATCACCACAAAGGAATTATTCTATCCTCCTTTCACATTCTTGGAACTTTACATTGAGCTGAGACTTAAACAGCCTAATGGCATCACCAGTTTCCCTGCACATTCTCTTAAAATGTGAGCTGGTATCCAATTCCACAACTGAATTTGCATTCAGATTCTGCAATATCCTAAGTACTTCCAATTCATCAACCTCTGTGTTTATATCAGTCCATGTCACCTCTGTCATAACAATAACTTCACTTCGATGATTTACCCTTACAAAATGATCACTCAGTAGCTCAACAATTTTGTATGCCTCTGTTACCTCTCAACAACCTGCACTCATTAAGGTTATCCTTCCATAGTCATTCTTCCTCCTATGTGACACATAATGAAAAACCTCTTTGGAATTTCCTTTCACCTGTTTGGTTCATTACTTTATTTTGCCTTCCTTATCATGCTGGTCACCTTTTTTCCCTGATCCTTGTACTGTTCATGAGTTAAATGGTCACCTTTCTCCTTATATATCCTCCACAACATTTTCTTTAAAGATGCCAAGAAATTATATTCTTGGTTTAATCTTTTATCCAAACAAATGTAAGCAAACAAATTTTGCACATGAAGTAATTTCACGGCTAGGCAACTTGTATATAGAGGTTAATGACTTCGCATCACTTGTCTTAGCATCCCATAATGCAAAGCACACATCCTTACGGACATGTATACATTATGGGAAGGGTCACTACCCAGAATGGTTTTGACCTTTATTGAGGTCTCATCAGTGGGGGCCAGACCTAGAAGTGATACGAAGGTTGAAGTAATGCAGAAGTCATATTTCCATATCCAAGTAGCTAAAGGTGTCACACCTTATTACTATAATACTCTGGATTAGAGATAGATGCTGCAAGTTTTTCCACTTGATTATATTATAAATTAAAGACACCAAGAAATTATATTCTTTATTATTATTATTATTGTGGGCAACTCCACAGAGTCCTTAGACTCATCGAGAGAGGCCTAAACATCATGTCAAGAACTATTCAGCATCTGCGCCGTATTTGTCATACCTTGCCTTGAACTCATTCATAGTAATGGCAGCCACAACAGACTCTAGCAACCTTTCCATTCATTCACTACTCTCCAAGCAAAAAAATCTAGTTCTAAGTAAAAATCTAGTTCTAATACCCTTGCTAACTACACTCTTACTCAGTTTCCATGGATGTCTCTAGTTCTCCCACCACCAGACCTGTTCTGAAAAATTTCCTCTGAATTAATCTTGAAAAACCCCTTTAGTAATTTGTAAATCTCAATCATATCACCCCCTTTTCTGCCTATCAACCAGTTTCTGTAACCTACAAATCGTCAACCTGTTCTCATAAGGTTCATTCCATAGACCTGCTACCATCTTCGCCACTTGCCTCTGGACCTCTCCACCTCCTCCTCATCACCAAGAAACCCTGGCACCCAGATCTGTGCACAGTAGTCAAGATGGGGTCTTATCAATGTTCGATAAAGAAAAACAATAACCTGCTTGAGCCACTTTTGCTATGTGCCCTAAACTTTAACTCCCTATCCACTAAAACTCCCAAGTCTTTGGCTTCAATTTCCTGGAACCAGCTGTATACCAATGTGGTATACAGCTGGTAATCTTTTCACTCCAAAATGCATAACTTTACACTTTGCCACATTAAACTGACATCATCTGTATTAGCTACTGTTCTGCTCAACATTGCTTCATCGGCAAGTAACTGAACAGTTCCTCTCAGAACCTTTCCTATATCATTAATGAACAAATTAAAAAATAGCAGTCCAAGAACAGAACACTATGGCACATCAGGATTCTAGGTTTAATCCTTTATTATTATTAGACACCTCTAGTGAGTCTAAAGACTCATTGAGGGAGGACATCTGCTCTGTCACTCAATCCACCAACTGACCACAAACTACACCAATGCCATCCACCACCAAACAAAGTTCGCACATGAAGTAATTTCATGACTGGACAACTCGTATTTAATTTATAGTATAATCAAGTGAAAAACTTGCAACATTTATCTCTAATCCAGAGTATTTTATTAATAAGTTGTGATACATTTTAGCTACTTGTATATGGAAATATGACTTCTGCATTACGTCAATCTTGGTATCACTTATGGGTCTGGCTCCCACTGATGGGACCTCATTAAGGTCAAAACCAGTCTGGGTAGTAACCACTTCCATAATGTATAGCATTATGCATGTCAGTAAGGATATGTGCTCTGCATTATGGAATACTAAGGCAAGTGATGTGAAGTCATTAGCCCCTATATATGAGTTACCCAGTCATGAAATTACTTCAGATGCAAACTTTGTTTGCTTAACTTGGATAAAGATTAAACCAAGAATATAATTTCTTGACATCTTTAATTCATGGCATAACCAAGTGGAAAAACTTGCAAAATTTTTTTTTTACTTTTATTATTATTTTTTTTTTTGCTGCTCAATGATACTACTTAATTATACTACTCATCCATCTAACTCCTACCTGATTTACTCTCCTGATCTTGCATATAAAGTGTGATATTATTTTCTCCAGATATCCCTTGATTATCCCCCCATGCACTGTGAACATCCTTTCCTCACAGAACCTTATGCCATGGTACTGATTCAAGCTACCTCCTAAGTGTATCATAATCTCTTGCCTTATAGTTCCACATATACCCTTTCTTAATTGGAATTCAATGTTTTGCCAACTCCCAAGTCATCATCACTTTCCCCAATCAGAGGCAATGTTATGGACAGGTCTTCTGACCCCATAACAGGATCCAACACTTGCATACCCCCAAGTCCCCTTCATTGCATTCTATTTCAAGTAATTATTTCTCAGTAAATGTATAAATTCCATTTCCTTCCTGCCATGTGATTTTTTTCCTCCTTCCAATCTATGTCTGCGAAGTTGAAGTCTTCCCTAATAATTACTCAACTTACATTCATTGTACTAATCTGCTGATGCATGTCTTTCACATCATCTCTGGCATCCCCCTGGCTTATAGCAGCAACCAATTTTATATTTTGTCTCATTGGCCTCAATGTCACACCAGATTGACTCAAAAGAACTTATATCTGCTTGACTGACTCTTAACTGTGTTGGTTGAAATTCGCCTGCTACCATCAGCAGTACCCCACCTCCATCCTGTTTATTCTATCTTTTCTAAAAATACTAAATTCATCACATTCAGTGTCACATGCCATGGCACTGATCCAAACAATCTCCAAGTCTGTAATACTTACCAGCCTGTAATTCCACATATGCTCCCTCTCTTGTTGCCACTCGCATTCTCCTTGCTGACACAAACAAAGATATTTGTTCATGTGCTAGAAGAGGAGCTCATTGCCATGCTGAACAATGACCTTTGGAAAACCCCTTCCAATGTTTTGAACACTTCAGCAAACAAAGAGTTTCAAAAAATCAGATGTCAGCACATCAAGAAGTTCGATCTTCTTCTTCTGCAGCTTATCCCACTTAAGTAGGGTTGTGTTTCCAATGAGTCTCTTCCACATCCTCCTGTCTTGGGCTATAACCACATCCAAGTTCTTCATCCTCAGGCCCTCCTTATTTGGCTGCTTCCTTGTTTCCTCCTCCCCTGCACATCCATCCGCATGACCTTTCTTCCCACATACTCGTCCTCCCTCCTCGTCACATGACCAAACCATTTCAACCTTGCCTCCTGTATCTTTGCTCCTAAGTTCGTAACTTTCACTGTTTCCCTTACAGAGTCATTTCTCAGACGATCCTTTCTGGTCATACCACACATCTACCTAAGCATTCTCATCTCTGCTACCTCCATCCTGCTGATGTTATTTTTCCTCAGGGCCACAGTTTCCACAGCATATGTCATGGCTGGTCTCACCACTGTCCTGTAGCTTTTTCCCTTTAGAATGACCGGCACCCTCTCATCAGATTGCACTCCAGCCATTTCTTTCCAGTTCCTCCATCTAGCTTGCATCCTGCATTCCAACTTCCTTCTCAGCCTCTCCATCCTCTTTCACTATTGAACCTAAGTATCTAAAGTCACTAACCTTCCTGATGACATTTCCTTCCAGCTCCAGATCTGTCTCTTGTCTGCCATCCACTTTGCAACACATGTACTCTGTCTTCTTCTGCTCAACCTCATACCTCTCTCTCTCTTCCAGTACTCTCCTCCATTTTTCCAGTTTACCTGCCACTTCTTCTCTTGATTCTGCACACAGCACAATGTCATCTGCATACAACACTGTCCAAGGCAAGTCTTCTCTCACCTCTTCCATCACCACCTCCATCACAATATTAAATAGGAATGGATTTAATGCTGACCCTTAATGTAAACCAACTGTCACTTGAAAGCTTTCTGCCTCTCACAGGCAGATCTGAACTCTTGTCTTTCCACATCAATAAAAAAAAAATTGATAATCTATAAAAAAAACCTCAGCTTTCAAGTCTCAACAACCACAAAAAAACACCGTTGTAAATCTATCATCCTTCTCCCTGAAACCAGAAACAATTAGTACATTCATTCATGGCCACAACTACACAACAGCACCTAAGAAAATTCCTGCAGAAGAAATAATTCAAGTAGAATGAGGTATCCTCAAACTTCATACCCATATTGTCAACAACATCAGAGTGCATGTAGCCAGTCTGCTTACTCATGCAAAACCATCAAAAAGCAACCTTTCAAGGAAAGAATATGAAGCTCTACAAGAAATTAAAACCAACAGAATTGTAATTATCCAAGCAGATAGAGAAAATGCCACTGTAGTTTTAAACCAAAAAGATTGCACAGGTAAGCTTGCCGCCTTACTTAGAATAAGATCCCACCTCACAGACTCCTTATAAAGGTTACCTCTTGGCCTGTGTAAGTCACCAATAAACTAAAACCGTATAACTTTAGCCCTGGACATATGGGCCACCAAAAATTCAGAAACAAAATGTGCCATTATGTCTCATTATGGATAGCAGCGATTCATCCACATAGGAATTAGCCAAAGTTCACTCTCAATATACTGACAATACACCTTCAGACATAATAAATCCAGCCCACTTTAAAGCCAGTATAGAAAACTTTACACTCCAAGAAGAAGATCAAATTCAGTACACATCATAGTGGTCAGTTTTGATGTCTCCTCTCTATTCACTAACATCCCACTTAAGGACACAGACCTTATTCCTAGCTATATATCCTCCTGATATCTTGGCCCTGTTTCAGTTCACTATGAACCGTGGCTATTTCGTTTGGCAAGGAAAATTCTATATACAGATAGAGGGGGACAGACATGGGTTCACCACCTTCTCCATCCCTGGACAACTACTTCATGAAGACCTCTGAAGAGAAAGCCTTAAACTCTGATCCACACAAACCCACTGTTTGGCTGCACTATGTAGATGATGTAATATATTATTATTATTATTTGACACCTCCAGGGAGTCCAAAGACTCATCGAGGGAGAGTGTACCAACAGCATCGAACGATTGGTCTCCTTCCAACTACTAACCGTGCTCAAACTTACTCAACTGAGCCATTAGTAGCAGAGGCTGTACCAATCGACCAACCTTTGCTGGCGTGTTCTCCATTTGGCCACATGACATGGATACTCTTAACATTTTCCAAACACATCTGAACAATGAATATCCCAGGTTCCAGTTTACCTTAAAAAAGGAAAACAATAACAGTCCCCCCCCTTCCTAAACACTCTGATTACATGCCAGCCTGATGAAACCCTGGCATTCTTCGTTAGTGAATGAATACTGGCAGATACATTCACCAACAGGCAAATCACTCCTCTCACACACAATATGGGATTATTGGAAGTTTATTTTGCACTTGGTTAGACTATAATACATTTAGTTTAATCCTTTATCCAAGTGTGAGCAAACAAAGTTAGCACCTGAAAATATCTTCAGGACTGAGGCAAGGTGGTGCATCTGTTGGCAACTCGTAGCAAAGGTAAACCAAGCTCTCATCACTCCTTGTCTCAGCATCTCCCACCATGCAAAGTACATCTCCTTGCAGACATGCATTGAGGGAAGAGCCACTACTCAAACCGGTTTTTCACCTTTAGTGAGGTCTCGTCAGTGAAAGGCAGACCCAGAAGTGGTGACACTAAGGCAGAAGCAATGGAGAGGTCATATTTACCTATACGAGTTGCCAACTGGTGTATCACCTTATCATTAAATTACTCTGGATTTAGAGAAAGATGTTGGAAGTTTATTTTGCAGTTAGGCTATAATAAATTTAGTTTAATCCTTTATCCAAGTGTGAGCAAACAAAGTTTGCGCCTGAAAATATCTTCAGGACTGAGACAAGGTGGTGCATCTGTTGGCAATTCGTAGCAAAGGTGGACCAAGCTCTCATCTCTCCTTGCAGACATGTATAATGCTATGCATTGAGGGAAGGGCCACTACCCAAACCGGTTTTGAACTTTATTGAGGTCTCGTCAGTGGGAGGCAAATCCAGAAGTGGTGACACTAAGCAGAAGCAATGGAGAGGTCATATTTAAGTATGCACCACCAGATGCACCAGGTGCAGCAACAGATGCACCACCTTGCTTCAGTCCTGAAGATATTTTCAGGTGCAAACTTTGTTTGCTCACTTGGATAAAGGACAAAACTAAATTTATTATAGTCTAACCAAGTGCAAAATAAACTTCCAACATCTTTCTCTAAATCCAGAGTGATTTAATAATAAGGTGGTACACTGGTTGGCAACTCGTATTGGTAAATATGACCTCTCCATTGCTTCTGCCTTAGTGTCACCACTTCTGGATCTGCCTCCCACTGGCAAGACCTCAATAAAGGTCGAAACCGGTCTGGGCAGTGGCCCTTCCCTCAATGTATAGCATTATACATGTCTGCAAAGAGATGTGCTTTGCATGGTGGGAGATGCTGAGACAAGGAGTGATGAGAGCTTGGTCTACCTTTGCTACAAGTTGCCAACAGATGCACCACCTTGCCTCAGTCCTGAAGATATTTTAAGGCACAAACTTTGTTTGCTCACACTTGGATAAAGGATTAAATTAAATTTATTATAATATGGGATTATAAAAATCCTATAAAACAGGAACAAAATTAATCAGTTCTGATAATAGTGCCCTAACCACTGAACTTGACCACATTCTCAATGCTTCCTTAACCAATGTCTACAACAACAACCCCCAAATTAGCCAAAAATATTAATACCTCACAACTGCAATCCCCCTTCATAACAGAGATTACACAAAATCCATAATCATTCTGTATATTCAGGACATATATAAAAAATTAACAAAAATTCCAAAGAAATACAACCTTACAACCACTTACAAGACTACATAAAAAATTGGCATCTCTTATCTGCATCTGCTCCAACAAAGACCAGCCACATTCCCTAGACCTACCAGGTGTCTACTAGGTCCCCATGCAGTTGCAAACTGTTCTACTAAGGCCAAACAGGTAGGACAGCCAATATCAGAATTTCTGAACACATGGACTACATCCAGTTCCACATTACAGCCACTCTGGACTTGCAGACCATGCAGGAAATACAAATATGAGAGACTATTCTTGGAATTTGCCTCAGCACTGAGAAACTTTCCAAACCTCAACAAATTTGGGTGCATGAAACTGTCCCAAATTTGGGAAGCACTTATCCTCAGATCTTCAGCCTAACAGCCAAGATTGGCCAATTTAGCCCACCAGAAGACAGAGACTCTAGGACTGCCTTACTTAGGGTGCCTTTCTTCAGCCTCATTTACCCCAGCATTAGTGCCAGCATGCACATATCATTGTTCTGTGATTCCTGATGATGGCAATGCAACATTGCTGAAATATAGGAAGTATTAATTATAGTTATTATAATTAATATTCAGTACATGTAATTTCTTGAAAAATAATAGTTATGAATAGCCAATGTATTAGTCTTTCTACAAGAAATACCCCCCCCCCTCTTAACAGAAAATTCCATACATTTAGCATCCTCTCACCAAGTGGTGGCAATGTGGTAATACTGGTTATAGACAAATTCTCTAATGCAATTACTAGATCTAGTCTCAAATCCCTAGTACAGGGGTTCCCAACCTTTTGGTTTCCTAGAGCACATTCTAAAATACTGATAGGGCGATGGGCACCATCTATTTTTTTTTGCAAATTTTTTGAATTCATTTGTTAAATGAATACATACAAAGTTTACATTATAATCAAATGTTTCATTACTTAAAAGTTTACATTATATAAAAATTTAAATATATATATATGTAAGTTAGTGTGATCTTTGGCATAGCATTTCATTGGCCAGTGCTTCATAATTAGGAGAATATGATGATATTCCAGTTCTTAAACTGGAATGAACAACTTCGAATGCACGTCTACTTTACATTGTATGCGTTTAATACTCATCATGTGTCATTAATGCATGCGTCATACAGCATGCCATGAATTGTTGCGTGATTATTTCAAACTATATGGCACATGGTTGAACAGCGGCGGGCACACACAAATTGATTGACGGGAGCCATGGTGCCCATGGGCATAGGGTTGGGAACCCTGCCCTAGTACATTTCATCACATGCTGCCTCAGGTAATTATTCCATAGTAACTGCATAAATTCCATTTCTTTCTTCCCCTGTATCTTTCCTCCTTTCAATCTATGTTCCCATAGTTGAAGTCTTACATAATAATTACCTGCCCTCCACTCAATGAGCTTATTTTCTGATGCATGCTATCCTCCCATCATCCTTTACACCCCCTGGTCTATAGAAGCAACCAACTGTACATTTTGTTCTCCTGGCCAGTACCTCACACCAGATAGCTTCAAATGTGTTATTTTCACTGACCTGCAGTTGTACTCCTACTCCCTTTGGTTGCAGTGCATCAGCTATCATCAACAATACTCCTCTCATTCTCTTCTCTGTATCCTCCCTAAAAACACTATACCCTTCACATTCTATCCAACTAACCATATCATCTTCTGTCAGCATGTTTCACTAATGCCAATAATTTTTGGCCAGGATGAACTAACCAATGCCAAAATTTCTCCTCCCTGTTCTGAATACTCCTGGCATTAGTGTATATAAAATACAATAGCCCCTTAGACCCACCTAAGGGGGGGGGGTGCTGCTTTACACTTTATACTAACTATCCCATTTTGGTTTGTTACCAGTGGTACTAACTTAGACATTTTATGTACATTCTTACACTCAACTGCCTTACGGGTTTCTGTGCACCAGTCAACAACCCCCCCCCCCCCCACTGTAAGCTCTGGTTTTTCTGATTTTGCACAGCTACTTTCAGCCATGTTTCAATAATGCCAAAAAGCACCTCTGTAGTGCAATTTGAAGAATGATGGTACGTTATGCCCTTTGACTGGCAAAGGCCTAAGTTCGATTCTCATCGTGATGAGAAAAATCTTTATATGGTGTTTTTCAATTGAAGATGAGTTAGCTGATCTCTTACGGAGGTAGCAGAGGTTTTTTTCTCCCAGAAACTCATTTTTTTCATCTCGCATACAGACAAATCGGCCTTGAGAACGCATGCAATTTACAGACAAAAATACTAGTGGTGGTTGTGGGCAGCAGATGGCATTGGTATAGATGATGATGGTAGTGGCGGTTCATTGTAGTCAGATTAAGTGGCTGAGATGGAGAGTTGTAGAGTAGGTGCCCTCCCTCGATGAGTCTTTGGACTCCTTGGAGGTGCCATGTAATAATAACTTTCGGCCAGGATGAACTAACCAATACCAAAAACTAACTTTATACTAACTATGCCATTCTGGTTTGTTACCAGCGGTAGTAATGTAGACATTTTCATACACATTCTTACACTCAGATGCCTCACTGGTATCTGTGTACTTGCTCAACAGCTTCTCCCCCCCCCCCCCATAAGCTCTAGTTTCTCTGATTTGCACATCTGCTTTTAATTCATTCAACAACACTTTTTTCAACTCATCCATATCATTCCTCCTGCATAACCTACACATCGACTCATTTGCTATTATGGCTCTCCTTCTCAGCCCGACTCATACCGTGGCACCAGACTCACTATCTTAACTCTCACTCTTCTGTTCTGCTACTTTCAGCAACTCTTTCATGTCTGCCCTCATATCATATTTTTCTCCTTTCATATCATTCATTCCACTTCACTCTTTTGCATTTCAATATCCTCCCTATCATCATTAATTTTTGCACCTGGAAAGCAAGATTATATCAATCTCTCATCAAGCACACCTCTTATGATAGAATCGCTGTACAACACTTTCTCCTTAACTTTCCCCTTCTCTCTTAATCAAGCATCCCTTTCTCTTGCACTTCTTTCTTACTGTTCTCAGCTGAACCACTCGCCAGATATTTCTGCATTCACTCCAGCTCATGCTTCGTAGTGTATATCGCTCAGTGTAGCCATGCTATCTCCCTCATTACAGTCAACTCTTCATTCTTTACACCCATCATACTATTAGTCTTTAGATCATTACTTTTATTTTCTCTCTCTCAATCATGTCACTTTTAATCTCTTTCAATCATATCTTCCATCATACCATCACACACATTTTCACGTGTATTCTCTTTTATGTCTACTGCTTCAATCTCTTGACCTACCCACGCTTCCAACACTTGCTTTCATAAAATTTTTGGCACACTCTTCCACCACTTGCTTCCAAACCAATGTCCATCTGGTTGAATTCCATACACTATCATGATATGGATGCCACTGTTCTGCTTCACATTGGTGCCAGGTGCCACATTATGTAACTTAATGTGCAGAATGATTTATAATAAATTTAGTATCTTAACATTCATCTGAAAGAGGGAAGAATATAATCAAGTTGTTTACGAAAATGATTATAAATATCAAAATGAGACAAAAAATATTTTCAGAAGGGAGATAAACTTTAAAGAAACATTTTAAACCACTTACTTCCAGGAGTTAGACGATTAGGTGTTGTGCGAGATCGGCCAGTTCTAGAACCAAAACTATCTTGTTCACTAAAACTTGGTCCACTGAAGTCACTGCTGCTGTCTGCTGTACCTGCTGATCGCTGCCGCATGGGCACACTTCGTTCGCTTTTTTCTCTCACCTAAAGGAAACGTATACGAAAATTAAACAAGAATTTAAATATGAAATAACTTATCTTCTCTCCATCTTTAGATATACACATGTGCATGACACTTTTTAGGACTAAAAAGCCTCATGTTGAATTCTAATGATGATATGTGTAACAATGGGACCAAACATGTGTTTTAAGAAATTTGTGTTTATTTAGCTCAACAGTTTCACAGAAGGCAAGTAATATGCACGCACACACAGTACAGAAATCTAACAGAACTCTAGGTTTGAAAAGAGCTATATGCCTCTCCCCTTTCTTTTCCCTTTTTAAGAAAAACTTAATTTCTATCCTTTCTCTCTTTTTTGATAGGATAGACATTCAGTTTTCTCCCTCATCAAGAAATAGGAAGGTCTGATGTCTAATGTGGTACATCTTTCATTGATGTACTGTTATTGTTAATAACATTATGATCTGACTATGTTAGGTATGCAGTGACCTGCTTTTCGTTATGCTGAGTACAAATTGTGGCTATCATTAGGTGGGAGATTAATTTCAATGCTTGGAGTGAGACCAGCTGTTCGTCTTATTGGAGGCCTGAAATGGTTTGAAAAAAAAAATGAAAATACAGAAAAAATATCGAAAATTAATAAAATTTGAAAAAAAAAAAAAAAAATCCACAACCTAGTCAATGATACTAATGTACTATAGGGATACAACTTTTTTTTGTGGGTGGGAATTGCATAAAAAAATATTTTTTGGGGAATACCTATTCTGATTTCCATTAGCAAGAAGTAGTATACAGGGTGATTCAGAACTCTTGGGCCAAACTTTAAGGGGTAATAGAACAAACCTAAACAAGCACTTTTCATCATACAATGCATGGTCCGAACTCAAGCAGTGAAGTGCTAGGGGTTAGCAACTACTGTGTCAGGAAATGAAGAAACACAAGAACGACAGAGGAGATTTGAAACAATTGCAGAAATTACAGAACATAAATTAAAGAATTTTATTGAACAAATTATAGAAAATGCTCAAAAGAGTGACTGCCAACATTAATGCAGGCTTCACACCTTCAACGTAGTGATTGGCGTACATTGGTGAAAACACCAGGCATTTCTCGTACAGCAGGTAGCAGCAATAGAAATCCTGGCAATAAGGCCCTCATTGGAATCGATGGGGCTATCATAGATCAGGCTTTTCATATGGCCCCACAGGAAAAAGTCCAGATATGAGAAATCAGGCAATCGTGGCGGCCAAACGATGGGACCACCCCAACCAATCCATTGTCCTGGAAATATTGCATCTAAGGTGTTCTGCACATCCATGCTAAAATGAGGTGGTGCACCGTCGTGTTGGAACCACATACATGTTTGAACGTTTGCTGGAACATGGTTCAATAATTCTGGCAAGACCCTCTTGTAAAAATACGAGGTACATTCTCCCATTCAGCCGTGCTGGCAGAAAGTATGGGCCAATCAAATGGTCATGTAGGATTCCAGTCCAAATGGAGAAATGCCACTGGCACGAATGTGAACGTGTGCTGTGCAGATTTCTGCTTGCCCACATATGATAATTGTGGGTATTAAAAATGTCCTCATGTGTAAAGGTGCATTCATCAGTGAATAAGACATGGCATCAAAGTCCGCTGCACTGCAGTCTGCTGCAGGAACCACTGTGCAAAATCCACACAAGGCTGGTAATCTGCAGGTGTCAAGGTGTGCACCCTCTGTGCATGGTAGGGTTATAATTGTTCATCTCGTAGAACTTGCCACACCGTCGATTGGGGGCACACGTACGGCATGGGAAATTGCTTGCATGTTACATTCGAGACAATCTGCAACCCCACACAGAATTTCCTCTGTAACATGTGGCGTCCTCACACTCCTTGCACGTCTTGTATCCTGCATGCGTCTGGTCGGAAAGCGCTCTCGGTACAGTCTTTAGGCTTACCTCGCATTCCCGTCTGCAGCTCCGTAAATGAAATGCATGTGAGCCTTCTCCTGATTTGTGAAAGAATCCATCCTTTTTGCACTCTACGGTAGAAATAACGATGACTGCAAAAACCAGCGCTTATAAGTGTTCACTGGAAAGCGCCCTCTGGCTCTTCACTGGTTGAGTTCGGACCATACAATGTATGGTCCGAACTCAACCAGTGAAGGTCCAAAAGATAGAACACACCTAAAGTGCTTGTTTAGGTGTGTTCTATCACCCCTTAAAGTTTGGCCCAAGAGTTCTGAATCACCCTGTATAAAAATGGTACATTATGCAGGTATTTTAGTATTCAAAATATCTACATATTATTTTACAGTTTGGTTCTAAGAAAGCATCGTACTCAATTATACTGATGATATTTGGAACTAAAATCCCAAGCTTTTTTTAAGAAATTTTCAATGTTTCTTTATTTTTTTTCCTTTTGTTTTAATCTGGCAGGAGGCTCAATTTCTTTACTCTACATTACAAATATGCATAATTATTTTTTAAAAGAAATCAGCTATTGTATCATTTGACAAAGGTTATTTGCTACTGCTTGCTAAATGAGGTCAGATGAAGGGATGGGTAAGGTGGTCATAAGGGATAAGATGACTAGTTGTTTCTGCAGCTTTTTTGTTTCCTTTGATCCCAACATGGCTTAGAATACAGCACATGAACATCCAAAGTAGAGCCTTCTTAGGTGATATAAAAATGTTAGATCTGAGAAAGCACTGGATGTGGGTGGTATATTAGATTTCTTGTATAGAACATTGAGTAGTGATATACCTTTGGAAGCATTTAAATTTGTACACAGTTCAGAGCAAGCTCTACAGCATGCAGTTCAATGATATAAGTGCTAGATTTTAGTGAGAAGAGATTATGCTGCCTATGAATACAGTGGCATAATCCTATTAAATCTCCGATGTGAATAGGCAAAAAAATGAGAATATTCCATAGTGTTTTAAAATGCTACTCATACACAAAAGGAAGAATGAAATGTTTTCCTAAGTTGCATGACAAAATGTAGCTGTGCCAAGGTGAAAGGGGTATAATGACATTCATGCAGTATTGTCTATAGTGATGTCTAGAACTGTAACAATTTTTTTATATGCAAATATCCAAAGGGGAATGAAAGTATGGTGCGTGTTTTATGCAAGTTTTTCCAACATAAACAAAAAATGATTTGTCAGGGATTTTATTTTGATTGCATATTGTAAAGACAGCTGTTGGTAACAAAGCAACAGAGATGGTTCATTTACATTGACATAAACACTGATGATAGTTATGTCCAAAATATATCAGGTGCAGTTTTACTATATGACAGTGGACAAGATCCACCCATCAAAGTGTGCTATCTCTGGCACAGGCATAGACCATAATTGAGTCTTGGTTGCATATGTGCTCAATATAGGCATAGTAAAGAATATCAGTCTGTATCAAGAAGTGGAAGACATGATATGATGGATGTTCACTTTCCCACATGTGGTGGGATTGTAAACTTTTTATTATTATTACTCTGCAGACTCCTCCACAGAGCTCCAAGAATCATTGAGGTAAAGTCTCTTCTCTTTCACTCAATGCCACGTACCTATCATATCTCTCCTTGAACATACTATTTAATGGCAGCTCATTCCTCATGTTCACCACATGCTACGTGCATGCATTTCACTTATGTTTACTAATCAACTTCCGGAGATGACCCCTGAGTTCTCTTTCCACCTGACATAAATCACAAACCATCACATCTATAAGACCTTACCTATTTGTATATCTATTATATCTCTTCTCCTCCTCTGTTTCTCAAACTTGGAAGACCACATTTTTTTTCACTCTGTCCTCATATGTACAGTTCCATATGATAGATATCAACTAAGTTATCCATTTCAACTGCCTCTTCATCTCCATGGAATCAAAATGGGAATATCTGAGCAATATCTGAGCTCAGCAGTCCAGATGTGTCAAAGCAATCCAAACTAGTGAACAAAAGGGGCCTGAGATATTACTTGAAAATGTTCCCCCCCCCCTTTTTTTTTTTCTAATTGCTATTGCTAGTTCATTAAGTACATTCTTATTACTTATTTTATTAAAACTATTTCACACAACATTAACATGATATGCATTTTTTTATGCGACTCTCAACCTATGAAAGACTGTAAACCTCTAAGGGATTTTTATTATATTTTTATAAAAATATTTATTTTTTATCATCATCAATTTCCTTATATGTATCCTCAAATAGTATACAGGATAATAATAATATTATTATTATTAAGAGAGACCTATAGGGAGTCAGGGACTCATCGAGGGAGGCCACACTACATGCATCAGAGCTATCATACTTGTTCTTGAATTCATTCACACCGCTTGCACACACAATCCAATGGCCATGCATTCCAATCATGCACCACTCTATGAGAGAAAAATCAAGATCTCATCCCCTTTCTTAGCAGCTTTCATTCTCAGCTTCGAAGGATGCCCTCTTGTCCTTTCCCAACCTTCCATAAAATAAAATATTCCATCAACTGAAATCCCATATGACCCTTTCGGAAGTTTGTAAATCTCAATCATATCACCCCTCTTTCTCCTGTTTGGTGTATGCAGTCTACAAATTCTCAATCTCTCTTCATAATCAGTATTCTAAAACCCTAATATCATTTTTAATACTTTGTAGTCTTTTGCACACTCTCTCCACTGTATCCGAATCACAATGGAAACCAAGACACGAGACCTGTGCACAACAGTCCAAGTGAGGTCTTATCAATGCCTTGTAAAGAGACAAAATGACATCTTTATCTTTAAATTATATATTTAGTTTCATCCTTTATCCAAGTGTAATTGTATTTGCACCTGAAGTATCTTCAGGACTGGGGCAACTTGTGGTAAAGGTGGTATAAGTTCTCATCACTTGCCTTAGTATCTCCCATAATGCAAATCATGTCTCCTTGCGGAGATGTATAATGATTTGGATTAAGGGAAGAGCCACTACCCAGACCGGTTTCGACCTTAATTGAGGTCTCATCAGTGGGGAGCCAGATCCAGTGGTGGTGATTCCAAGGTGGAAGTAATGGAGAAGTCGTATTTACCTATACGAGTTGCTAAAAGGTGTCATACCTTATTATTAAATTACTCTGGATTAGAGAAAGATGTTGGAAGTTTTTTCACTTGGTTAGACTATAAATTATGTATTTAGCTTAATCCTTTATCCAAGTGTAAGCAAACAAAGTTGGCACCTGAAGTATCTTCAGGACTGGGGCAACTCATGGTAAAGGTGGTATAAGTTCTCATCACTTGCCTTAGTATCTCCCATAATGCAAAGCACATCTCCTTGAGGACATGTATAATGCAATGCATTAAGGGAAGGGCCACTAAGGCAAGCGATGAGAACTTATACCACTTTTACCATGAGTTTCCCCGGTCCTGAGGATACTTCAGGTGCAAACTTTGTTTGCTTGCCCTTGGATAAAGGATTAAACTAAATTTATAGTCTAACCAGGTGAAAAACTTCCAACATCTTTCTCTAATCCAGAGTAATTTAAGAATAAAATGTGACACCTTTTGGCAACTCGTATAGATAAATATGACTTCTCCATTACTTCCACCTTGATATCACCACCACCACTAGGTTTGACTCCCATTGATGAGACCTCAATAAAGGTCAAAACCAGTCTGGGTAGTGGCCCTTCCCTTAATGCATAGAATTATACGTGCCTGCAAGGAGATGTGCTTTGCATTATGGGAGATACTAAGGCAAGTGATGAGAACTTATACCACCTTTCCCACAAATTGTCCCAGTCTTGAAGATACTTCAGGCACAAACTTTGTTTGCTTACACTTGGATAAAGGGTTAAACTAAATATATAATTTATAGTCTATCCAAGTGAAAATACTTCCACCATCTTTATCTTTACATGTCAAAGTTTGTAAAGTTCCAGTTCAGCACTGGAATTATCTTTTGAGTTGTATTTACAATTTTTGGTACATGGCCCTTGAAATTCAACTTTCTATCTACTAACACTTCAAGATTCCTAGTCTGGCCAGTTTCTTCTAGTATAATCCCACTAATGTAATATGACATTGGATATCTAATCATACCAAAGTGGATGGCTTCACATTTACTCACACTGAACTGACATCCATTTTCTCATGCCCACAACTCCAGCCTACTCAAATCATTCTGCAAGTACTGCAGAATGATTTGAATTAGCAAATAGCTGTATGTTGCATGTCAAATTGTTCCCAATGACATTAATATTCAGAGTGAATAACAATGGACCAAGGACTGATCCTTGAAACACTGTGCACTGGTTACCTTGAATCTTGCAGAATACCCATCCCCCCATATACCACTTTTTGATATCTGTCGGTCAGCCATCCTCTTATCGACACTAATATTTTATAATTCAAACCTATATTATTCATTTTATGAAACAGTCTCCCATGCTATTTTATCAAAAGCCTTAGCAGAAATGAAAAGTATCATGGTGTATCCATTCCCCTTGTCTAGCTCAATAGTAACATTATTATAGAATGTGAGCAAGTTGCAAAAACATGACCATCCCTTAGTAAACCCAAGCTGTTCATGCAGAGGAAAGATTCTCTATTAACCCATTTCTGAATGCAAGTCCTAACCAACTTTTCCAAAATCTTCACTATCACTCCTGAGATAATGATTGGTTAATAGTTGGATACGTAGGCCTTTGCACCACCCTTGTGCAATGGGATTAACCATACATTTTTTTCTACTTCCATAGAATCTTCACTGTTCTGAGACTCAAATTATATAGCCTGCTCAAGGGATAGCCAGTTCAGTTGAACACTCTTTTAGCATCCGTGTTGATATCCAATTAGTTCCTATTGCAGAATTCTTATTCAGTTTGTGCAACAGTTGTAGTACTTCCTCCTCATCCACACAAGTTTCCTCATACGGTGAAGAGGTAGCAGTGAGTTCAATGTTGCACATACCAGGTTGATAACTTTTAGCAAAATGACTACTCATTAGTTGAACATTCACTTCTGCATCAGCAACCTGCATACTATATGCATTCAATACAGTTACTCTTTCATATTCATTTTTTCTTTTACTTGCAGCATATCGATAGAATTCTTTGGAGGTTATGTTTAGCTTGAAGAGACAGTTTCTTTTCTCACACTTAGCTTTCCACACAACAGTTGTGTCTCTTCTGGCCGTCTGTTTATAATTTCCATAACGGACATCATCCTTATGTACATGGTATTTCTTCCACATCATCCTTTTCATACAAATCTCTTGCTTGATAAGATTACACATGCATTTAACTCCTATCCTATTTATTCTTTGAACTCTTGGGACACATTCTAATATTGCATCATTTAAGTAATTTTTAAATGCTTCCCATGCACTTTCAATATTCTTCCCATCCAGCAACTGATACCATTGTGCTGAACTCTGTATACTCCTCAGCTGGTCATAATTTCCTGCTTTGTAGTTCACAGCATGTAACCTTTTCTGAATGGAACATTCATAAACTTAGCCATGTTCCAAGTAAGTACTGTATGCTCACTGTCACCAACTGGACTTAGAATAGTTACATCTTTAACTGAAACACTCTCTGACACTATTATCAAATCTAACACTCTTTAACCTCGAGTTCCTTCTGTCACATGCTGTTTGTGAAACAACTTCTGAATTTATTCAGAAGTTATTTCACAACAGCTGAATAAATTCAGTTTCAATCTTATGAGATTTTAGTGCTACCTAATCAATGTTTGGTTAATTCAAGTACCCCCCCCCCCATTATGATTACTCTTTTTGCATCCATTGTCTTCATTGCTGATGCATTTCTTCATCACTAGCAGCAATCCACTAGGTCTGTAACAACGCCACTATGAATTTGGTCTTGTTGGATTCCACCTCACACCAGAAAATGTGCCTCCTCTCCTATCCTGTCTATCTTTCCTAAAAATACCGGACCCTTTATACTCAATACCAGTTAGTATGTCTGATTCTGATAGCCAGGTCTCCAACGAATGACTACAATCTGAGGTCCCAACATACTGACCAAGGCAAGAAACTCTAACCCTCTGTTTCTGATACTCCTAGCATTCGTACACAGACATAACAAGCTACCTGCATGTTCTTCGTATACTCATCTTTAGTCTATGTTACACAGTTGGACAACTTGAAGATATCTGTTCTTCTCTAGTTCCTTATATATGCAGACATCTTTCCACACATTTGATTGGTCCAAATGAGACAAAGTCGAAATCCCTCCTTATACTCATTTCCACGATAATGCCCATTCCCATCATTAACACAGTTACATAACATTGTCACTGTTACACACAGATTCTCACCAGTCCTCCCCGTATGATTTAGTTTCCCTGATACTGTGTTAAGTCTCATACCAATTATTAGTTTTTTTTTTTCACAACTCCTGATATGAAATGCATTCAAGTGTAAGCTATCATTTTTATACAAATCCAATCTTTACTCAAACTTATTCCACACATCCTATGCCTATGCATTGAATCATTTGCCATCATAGGCTTTCTTATAATAAATTTAGTTTAATTCTTTATCCAAGTGTGTGCAAACAAAGTTTGCGCCTGAAAGTATCTTTAGAACTGGGGTAAAGTGGTACAACACCGGGCGACTCCTTGCAAAGGTGGAGAAAGCTACCAACACTCCTATCTCAGTATCTCCCATAATGCAAAACACATCTCCTTGCAGATATGTATAATGTTATGCATTAAGGGAAGGGCCACTACCCAGACTAGTTTCGAACTTTATTGACATCTCTTCAGTGGGAGCCAGGCCCAACTGGAGATACCAAGGCAGAAACATTAGCAAGGTCATCTCCTCCTATAGGAGCTGCCAAACGGTGTGCCACCTTTTTATTAAATTACTCTGGATTTAGAGAAAGATGTTGAAAGTTTATTTTTCATTTGTTCAGACTATAATAAAATTAGTTTAATCCTTTATCCAAGTGTGTGCAAACAAAGTTTGCACCTGAAAGTATCTTCAGAACTGGGGTAAAGTGGTACAATACCGGGCAACTCCTTGCAAAGGTGGAGAAAGCTACCAACACTCCTATCTCAGTATCTCCCATAATGCAAAACACATCTCCTTGCAGATACGTATAATGTTATGCATTAAGGGAAGGGCCACTACCCTATAGGAGGAGATGACCTTGCTAATGCTTCTGCTTTGGTATCTCCAACTGGGCCTGGCTCCCACTGAAGAGACCTCAATAAAGGTCGAAACTAGTCTGGGTAGTGGCCCTTCCCTTAATGCATAACATTATATGTATCCGCAAGGAGATGCGTTTTGCATTATGGGAGATACTGAGATAGGAGTGTTGGTAGCTTTCTCCACCTTTGCAAGGAGTCGCCCGGTGTTGTACCACTTTACCCCAGTTCTGAAGATACTTTCAGGTGCAAACTTTGTTTGCACACACTTGGATAAAGGATTAAACTAAATTTATTATAGTCTGACCAAGTAAAAAATAAACTTTCAAATAGGCCTTCTTATTAATTCATTTTATCATATCAAGGTTCTAACAACCATTTTATATCCTTTCTCATACTGAACTTATCACTAGCTATGTCATTATTACATACTACAATTACAATGTTGTTTACTTTTCTTTTCTGTTTTTGAATTGCATGTGCTATATTTTTAATTTTCACTCCAGAAAATTTGAATTTAAAACTCACTTATGACAATACTACAGGATGAAGTTTACCTCATTATTAATGTTCTGTCAATAGTTTTCCTCTAAATTAGTCTATTAGTCATCAGCAGTCCAAATTTGTCAAATGTTATTTTTTCAGTTTACATCATTATATTTATTTTATGTATATTATTTATTTAAAATAAATAGTTTATTATATTTTTTATTCTATATTTTTATTAATTTTATATTTTTTGCATAGTCTGGACATCTTGCTCTAATGAAACGTGGAATTTTTCCATGCCACATCAGGCCTCTAATAAGTAGGATGATATAATAAGATTTTATCTCACACTGGGCGATAAAATTCATTTCCTACCTGAAGATGAACTATCACGCATGCACGCGTGCACACACACACACACAGGATGGATTCAAACCTAGTGTTTGCTGATCAGAGAGCAGATACATTAATCACTTGGCCACCCAGCAGCAAATTCTTGCACACCTTTATATACAAATATTTATATATAATATAAATATTTATACCTTATTTTTAATTATTAATATATATTATAATTTATAGAAAAAAGTTTTTAACGTTAATTCATTCAGAATATTCTTGTTAATTTATATTAGTGAGTATTTTTCACATGACATTAATTAACGTGAACATTCCCAATGTAACTGTGTAAGACAATTTCACAGTCTGTTTAGAATAATGTATTTTTAGTTTTGAGAAAGATGTCTCACAGGATATCTGGTTTGAAGATAAGGTTAATTTAACATTTAAAGGCTAAAAAATATGCCTTGTAAGCCAATGTGAGTAAAATAAATTTAGTTAAAACCGAATGATAGCATGACATGTAGTTTTTACAGTCTTCAGTAACAGTAATAACAGTTATATAAGTCAAGTGGATATTAGATCCAGCATGATTTCAAAGCTGAATGTAGAAACTATGAAAGCTTCATAAGGTAAGTTAACCAGAGAGCTTACAGGAATATACTCCTTGGCATTCACTAGTTGCATTAGAATGGGCAACTTAGAAGACATAGGTGCTGCCCAAGTAACCATAATTTGCCTTTTATAATTTTTTAATTTTAATAAAAGGCGAATATATAGATGCTTGAGCAGCACCTATGTCTTCTAAGTAGTACATACTAAGACAACTTGCGAATGCTGGGGAATGTATTCCTGTAAGCTCTCTGGTCAAGTTTCATAAGGTAAGTTGACCAGAGAGCTTACAGGAATACATTCCTGTAAGCTCTCTGTTCAACTTATCTTTCAGAGTTTCTACATTTGGCTTTGAAATAATGCTGGATCTAATATTCACTTGATATATAATTTTGCATTGCTGAACTGAAGCCTTTTGGCTCTTTATTTTAGTAATAACAGTTTCATTGCAGTTATCATCACTGTCAGTGTCTATACTTTTGCATTCATTATATTCAGCTTCATCTGTTGCACTGTTATCTTTTCATTCTCAGGCGAAGATTATGAATGTAAAAGTAAAAGTGATTATTTCGTATGCTCAAAACAAGATAATCTAAATTATCTCATCTTTAGCTGGTACCTCCAAAATCATTGGGGATACCAGATAAAAATTCTGAATTTAACAGCTCTTTGGATTTATACACGGAAATATCAGAACATATTCAAGTTAATATGTTTCAATAAGGAAATACCATGAGTAAGAATATTTAAATAAATTATAATACCAGAATTAGCTCACGTAATTTTTTTTATTAGTATAATTTTCATCTAAGTATCAAAGGCATCTTCAGTACAAGAATGTAAAAAGTTTATTTTTCACTAGGTTAGAGTATAATAAATTTAGTTTAATCCTTTATCCCAGTGAGAGCAAACAAAGTTTGCGCCTGAAAATATCTTCAGGACTGAATCAGTCCTGAATTTTTTCAGGTGTTTTCAGGTGCAAACTTTGTTTGCTCTCACTGGGATAAAGGATTAAACTAAATTTATTATAATCTAACCTAGTGAAAAATAAACTTTCAACATCTTTCTCTAAATCCAGAGTAATTTAATAAAAAAAGGTGGCAAACCTCTTGGCAACTCCTATAGGTAAAGATGACCTTGCTACTGCTTCTGCCTGGTACCTCCAACTCTGGGCCAATCCCTTAATACATAACAGTATACATATCCACAAGGAGATGTGTTTTGCATTATGGGAGATACTGGGACAGGAGTGTTGGTCGCTTGCTCCGCCTTTGCTACACGTTACCTGGTGTTGTACTACTTACCCAGGTAAGACAGTACAACACTATATTCAGTCCTGAAGATATTTTCAGGGGCAAACTTTGTTTGCTCTCACTGGGATAAAGGATTAAACTAAATTTATTATAGTCTAACCTAGTGAAAAATAAACTTTCAACATCTTTCTCTAAATCCAGAGTAATTTAATAAAAAAAGGTGGCAAACCTTTTGGCAACTCCTATAGGTAAAGATGACCTTGCTACTGCTTCTGCCTGGTACCTCCAACTCTGGGTAGTGACCAATCCCTTAATACATAACAGTATACATATCCACAAGGAGATGTGTTTTGCATTATGGGAGATACTGGGACAGGAGTGTTGGTCGCTTGCTCCGCCTTTGCTACACGTTGCCTGGTGTTGTACTACTTACCCAGGTAAGACAGTACAACACTATATTCAGTCCTGAAGATATTTTCAGGGGCAAACTTTGTTTGCTCTCACTGGGATAAAGGATTAAACTAAATTTATTATAAGAATGTAAAAAGCTAATCGACCGATAACTGACAATTTGGGCTAAAAGAAACCTTTCTTTTAGTGTTACATGGTGATTAGCATTCATTTTAGAAATTATGGACTTTACAACAGTGTTATAAATAACTTTTTTAATATCTCAATGTTTCGATCTTCATATTAAGATCATCATCTGGAGCATATACAAATATACAGGACAAGATTACATTACATACAGTAAGCTAAACAATGAACTGATCACAAGTTCTTCTACTGGCATGACCATTAGCGAAAGAAAAAAAAAATTATTTATAAACTACATCAAGCTAAATTCTATTTATGATAACATGAATAAACATTCTTTCTTACAGATAGTTTTCTTTCAGTAACAATGATGTCCTATTTTTAGCATTACAATTGTTATTTTTTATTTAGGATCCTGGATTTTCTACAGTCCTGTTTATAATTGCTCTTAGAGAGGATGGTTCCATGGGTCGAATATATGCATTCCATATGTTGGATTTTTAGACCATCATGATTGTTCAGATTGGGGTGGTTGGTAATAATCTCACAGGCTTCCTTAAATTTGCGTTCATACCATGTTTTGGTGTAATAAACAAACAAAAATGTAGACAACTAGTGCTTTTCCAGTCAATTCTGTGTAAGGTGTTCACAGGGCATGATCAGAAAGGTCAGCTTCATCATAATTATTATATTTAATTTGTCGTTTATGTTCTTTTTGTCTGATAGGAATTGTGCATCTGTTTCTCCTATATATGGTATGTTACACTCCAGGGTAGGCCAGCAGAGGGAGTGGGTCTTTGGATGAGTTGAGTAAGCTTTTTAATTTTGCAGGAGATTTAAAGGTAGCTTTGAGGTTGTATTTTTGTAGTATTCTGTTTATTTTATCTGATGTCCCTTTAATGTAAGGAATGGTTATAGTTTTATTGTAGTCTGATTTGTCTTTGTTTATTATTGAGGTCTTGTAGAGAATTTTGTTAATAGTGTTTTGACTGTACCCATTTTTTTGAAAAGTATTGCTGATAACTTTAAATTCGTCTTTCAGTGCCTGTTCACTGGAGCAGATCTTCAGAGCCCTGTTTTTTTAGAGTATTATTGACACCTAGTTTTTGTGTTGGGTGGTGGTAGGAGTTTATGTGTATATATTGGCCAGTATGTGTCAGTTTCCAGTAAACAGTGAAGGAAAGATTGCCAGAAGGAAGACGTGATAAGTGTATCTAGAAATGGAAGTGTGTTCTGTTTTTCAATCTCAGTTGTGAACTGTATGCGTTTGTGTTGTTTGTTTAGGTGGCTAAGGAATGTGTCTAGCAGCCATGGGACCAGATCGTGAAAACATCGTGAACGTATCTAAGCCAGACTTTGGATTTTAAAGGAGAGGAATCTTAAAGCAAGTTGCTCAAAATGTTCCATATAAAAGTTAGCAATGAGGGGGGGGGGGGAAGGATAATGGTAAGCCCATGGCTGTGCCTTCTTTTTGCAGGTAGAAAGCATTTTGCCATACAAAATAACCAGAACGCAATACATGTGCAAAGAGTGCCATGATATCTGGAGGGAATTTGTTCTGTAAAAGAAGGATTGTGTCATTGATTGGGACATTCGTAAAGAGGGCAGAGACGTCAAAACTGACTAATAAATCATCTTTTTCTAATGTAATGTAATGTCTTTGATGATGTTTATGAAGTGTTGTGTGTTTTTGATATAGGAGGGGGTATGACCTACCAACTCCTTGAGTGTTACCGCTAATTTTTTGGCTAAATGATAATGGGCAGTAGATGCCATTGGTGTAGATGATGCGATTCGCTATAGTTGGTGGATTGAATGGTGTAAACAAAGTTGTAGAGTAGGTGCCCTCACTCGATGAGTCTTTGGACTCCCTGGAGGTATCATGTAATAATAATAATATTAAAGATCTTTTTTAGTTATCTTACATTAGCTATTTAGGTGGCAGCTTTTGGAATTGTCAGTTATTGTTCGATTAGCTTTTTACATTCTTGTACTGAGATGCCTTTGATACTTAGGCAAAAATTATACTAATAAAAAAAAATAATTTACGTGAGTTTATTCTGGTATTATAATTTATTCAAGTTAATATGCCTTATTAACACTGAGTGTATACACTACATTCCTACTGATCATTAATGCAGATGATACAGAATTTTGTGAAGGAGAGATTACATTTCTTCAAACTGCGAAGAACCAATGAAATATGCATCAACATTTGCATTCAGTCATGATAAAGGTAACTGGGAAGACTGGTTGATCACATTTGGAACTGAAGTATCATGTGATTGTGAAAACACATCTGTTAATTTCTTATATTCTTGTAATCTGGCTTGTGATTTTTTTTTTTCTTAACTTCTTCCACATACCTTGCACTGTCCTTTTTGACATATTCATAGGTGTAATAAATAATAGTAATTACTAAAATACATAACTGTATTTTAGTAATTACTATTATTTATCACCCACAAAGTACACAAATGAACATTGAATAGCTTATCCAGTATACAATTGTACCATACAGTGCAGCACAAATCAGAAAAGTGGGGGATAGGACATTACTCTAGTTGTCATGGGCTACAACCAAGAGTCGTTTATGTTTCATAGCATTTCTGAGGGTTTGAGAAGCATTTTAATTTGCCATGATATTTTCAAAGTAATGCTACAATGATAGCAAATATTTAAGCCGATTCATACATTAGTCCATCCGAAACTTCATGGTAGACCGCTGGGAAAATCTGCTCTTAGTTGCAGTTATCCAATTTGATGATTTAACCATCTTGTCAAATTAATTCTTAAATTTCAACTATTATCACTCATTATAATATTCTTTCTTTTCTTCTTGCTCTTTCCCCCAATGTTATTAGAGTATTTGAGGGTTGGGGGTGAATCTTTCCTATTCTGCTATTTCATTTTGTCTTTTGCAGTGTGAGCCTTCTCTCTAGGTATCTGTCTCACCTAGTAGGCTGAAGTCGCAATCCGCCTGGCTAATGTGGGATGAACTGGGACCAAAACCTCCCAGACATGTGGATACTTTTTTTTTTTCTTCTTGCAGTGACTTTACTCCAAAAATACTAAATGTGCTTGTGCATTATAATATATTTCATGTTGCATCAGTTGTTGCACAGAATAATCAGAGCCATGTTCAGGGCTTAGGTAGAGGGTCCTGTTCAAGAAGTATATTACAGTCTTCAACACAAGTCAGTGATATTGTGAATACAGAAGATACGGGATTAATCTTAGGAAAGGGGAAATATAGGTACAGGGTCTACAGATGGGTACTGTTGATACAGTCTGTAAAGAACTGGAGAAGTATAAAATTGACATCATGGGAATTACATAGACCAGATGGAATGGAGGTCACTTCAAAAGATAGGAGAGTAAGCTAATTGTTTATTCAGGAGTGACTCAAAGCATCATGAAGTAGATGTGGTACTGAAGCCCATTCAGAACAGAGCCCATCTTGGTATAATCCTTCCTATAATCTTGTAAATGAGATACTTTGTATTAAACTTATGGCTCATCCTACCAATGTGTCAATTGTGGTAGTTCATGCATCCCACACAGATGTGATGAAGAGAGAGAGAAATTCTATGAAAATCTACAGATTGTTTTGGACTGCCTACCCAGGAGAGAGATGTACACTAAGATGTACATGTTTACATCTTAGAGGACTTTAATGTAAAAGTGGGAAAAAAATGCGAGTTAGGGTTCAGTGTGGCATGATTGGTCTGGATGAAATAACACCTGTGGTAAAAGACTGTTTGAATTTACCTATGCTAACAGATTAGTTATTACTAATACCTGCTTTCAGAACACCCATGATAGACCTATACTTGGACATCTAACATTGATAGGTCAAGACACCAGACTGATTACATCCTGGCTCTCCAATGGTGAAAGACAAGCATTTCTGATGCGAATACTTGTTCTTGAGAAGACTGTATTACAGACCACTAGCTAGTAAGAGCCGAAGTAAGACTGAGACTCTGAAATTGTCCAAGTCAGGCACGTCCCACTAGACTGGATGTCAGAGTAATCCCTAGTGGGTTCACAAAAGAAACATCAACTCAGTTGGATGATGACTGTTTGGAGACTAGTGAGGAGAGCTCACCTGAAATGCTTTGGGAAGGAGACAAAGAGACACAGAGAGTTTCAGATGAGGAGGCATTATTATAAAAGGATGTTTCATTTAGTTCATGACCTAAAACACAAGTTTAAGCCCAAATTGAATGTCATCAAAGACAGAAATGGAACACTACTAACAGAAGAAATGGAAATCAAAAACATATGGAAAGCATACCATGAGGAACTGTACAGCAGAGAGGATAATGAAAATTTGGAGAAGCCCTCTCACCAGGAAAATTTTGATTTGGAACTTCCTCCACTTAGGCACGAGATTTAAAGAGCAGCTGAACAGCATAATAACAATAAAGCCCCAGGTGCAGATGGAATTCCAGAGACAGAATCATGGCTTAGAGACTGGAAAAGGCTGGGTTTCATACTACTACACAAGACGGAAGATGAAGACTCACAAGAACTATAGAACTATTAGTTTAATCTCTCATGTAAGCAAGATTTTATTAAAGATCATTCTAAATAGGATTGAGGCCAAAGTTGAGGGAGAGATGCCTAAGGAACAAGCAGGTTTTAGGAAAGGTAAGGGTACCAGAGATCAGATCCTTTAAACCCTTAGATAGATCATAAAAAAAGTATGAAGAATTTAAACTCCCTATGGTAATGTGTTTCATAGACTACTCTAAAGCTTTTGACTATTCAGCATGTGAAAATATGGGAAGTAATGAAAATAATAGGTTTTTCTTAATACATTATCAGGTTGATAGCGAATTTGTATAGTGAGCAAGAAGCCAAAGTAAGAACAGGTGTTGGATTAACTGATTGATTTCAGGTTGGAAAGAGAATTAGGCAAGGATGCCTACTTTCTCCTCATCTGTTTATAGCATCTATGATGAGGACATCATGCATGTAGCATTGCATGAGCTTAAGACAAGAATTAGGATAGGTGGTAGATTAATCAGTAATCTGAGGTATGCTGATGATACAGCACTCCTTTGTAATGATAAGGAACTAGGACAAATCCTTGGCAAAGTTAATGAGATCGGTAAGAACAGAGGACTTCAGTTCAATCCTAGCAAGACAAAGATCATGGTTCTTAAAGGAAATACAGACAGGGAAGCTCCTGAGAAATAAGTGTACCTTAATGGAGAAAGAAGTCAGCAAGTTCAAGTACCTGGGATCCATTATTAATATGAGAATTGCTGTTTAGAAGATGATTAGGAGTGGCTAAAATAACAGTCAGAGACTTGTCTAAAATCTGGAAGGATCTATCTTCACAGGAACGAAGTTGAGGATTTTGGGTACAGTTGTTGTTCTAACAGTGACTTATGGATGTCAGATTTGGAACATGAAGTCTGAACAGGAAAAGGATAGCTGCTTTTGAGATGTGGTCTTACAAAAGGCTGTTGAGGATATCATATACTGAAAGGTGAACAAACAGATGGGTGCTAAAAAGGATTGACAGAACTTTTAGGCTCCTTAAGGATATTGACAGAAGAAAGTTGAAATACTTTGGACACACTGAAAGAGTGGATATGTAATGAATGAATGTAATAAATAGATGGATGGATACTCTTCTTGCAATATTTGTCAGTTCAAAATGGATAACTTTTCACTTAGTAACATTAAATTGACACTCATGAACATTAGCTTAGATTCAGTCTGTTCAAGTCAGCCTGCAGGAATTCTCTATCATATATGTCCTTTATCACTCAACCAACTTAGCATCATCAACAGTAACTGAATATTACCCTCTAAGATACTCCCCAGTATCATTAATGCACAAGTCAAACAACAATACTTCAAATACAGAACACTGTGATACACCATTAATCACATTCCTTCTTAGGCTCAGTACTTCCACAGATCACTTTCTGAAACAATTCAGTCAGCCAGCCATTCTCCTATCTATGTCAGAAGTCTATTTTACATACCCATCCCCTTGAGTTTGTATAAACCTCTCATGTGGAGTCACATTAAATGCTTTGGCAAAATCCAGAAGCATCATGATATGTCCATTTCCCTTACCCAGCTGTGTTATCACTATTACAGAATGTGAGTAGGCTGCTAAAGCAAGACCCACCTCTAACAAAGTCATGTTGTTCTCTATAGAAAATGAAAGTGCAATTTACCCACTTCTGAAAATGTGACCTTCATCTCCAATACTTTAACGACTACTCCAAATATACTAATTAGTCTATAATCTGTTGCTTTTGTCCTAGCTCTACCTCAAACAATGGAATTATCTTGGCTTCCTTCTACTCATCTTGCTTGTGCTGAGACTTAAGTTGAATAACTAAGGCAGGAGAATCAGCACAAAAGCACTTATGTAGTTTTGTGAAGCATTGTATAAAACATGATATACAGTAGTATCTCACTAATCCGAACTAAAAAAAACTGTGATCGTTCGGATTAGTATATTTCCCCCCAAGAGACAACAATAACTAGCATTTAAGACAAAAATAATCAGATTTTAATGGTATACATCAATTTAATTCTCTAAATAAATGAAGTAACTGATAGAAAAAAAGCTACTGTACTATAATGTAAAACTTAAAAAGTAATATAAGTTTATTTTAGTAAAAAATTTAGTTTGTATGTGCCTGTATTGTTGAGGATTTTGATTTAATAAAATTGCATAGTTCAGTACATAATTTAATTTGTGAAAAAAATATCACTTTCTTGTACACAACACACACAAAAAAAGTTTCACAAAATAACACAAAAGTTTTTTTTTTTTTATTTCTTTGTAAAAAAAGTCTGATTTTCTTTTGCTTCTTGGAAGCTAAACTTTTTTTCGAATGCTTCTTCTCAGAGCTGCATTAGCAATAAAATTTTGTGGAATGGCATATCATTATGCTTAGCCCATTCTATACATTTATTGTTTTACTTTTTTTTCCTTCAAGTTCATCATCGTCTTCTAATTCATTCTGTAGCGTTGTATTTATAATTTTAGCATCTGATTTGATTTTGAATTCACTTTCGGTTCTACCTGTGATCCATTCTATAACATCTGTTTGCAAAATATCAACATTTGGATTTATATTTTTAACTAAATTATGCACATTTTGAATTTCCTCTTTTTGTATATCACCGTAGTTATCTTGATAAATTCTAGAAGGCCACAGTTTTTTCCATGATACGCGAATTGCTTCAGGTTCAAGGCTTCGCAAGCAGCAGCAACTGAGAATGCTACATCCTTCAAATTTATATTTTTTATTGATGTGGTAATGTCATAATTTTGGGAAATTACATTTAAAAGCAGGTCTTTATGATCTTTTAATTTAATGGATTGTATTATGTTCTGATCCATTGGTTGTAACAATGGAGTACAGCTTGGAGGAAAAATAATAGTACACAAAATAATAATATATATAATAAAAATAATAAATAAAACTTTTTTTTCTTTCAAACTGCAGTTCGGATTAGTGAGATACTACTGTATATATATAACAGAAATGGAAGGAGAGTCTAGACAATGACTCTACAATAATTTCTCTTTCTAACCATGAATCAAAAAACGTACCTAGATACAGTGCACTACCAGGCATGAATATTATTTATCAGTATACTGTAATAATATAATGGTATACACATCTGATGTAGAAAGTTTTTGTGATTAGTAAGTAAATTATACTTGACAAGAAATTATATTCATGTTTTAATCCTTTATTCAAGTGTGAACACACAAAATTTTGCTTGCATGTGAAATAGTTTCACACCAGGTCACTTGTATATAGAAGCTGTTCACTTCACATCAAACCACCTCAATATCCCAATAATGCATAGCACATATACTTTTTGGAGTGTAATAATTTGATGCAAGATAAAACCTCGGTGTTCAAGTAGTCTAATTGTGAATATACTTCACCTGCAAACAACTTTGGTTTGCTCAAACTCAAATAAAGGACTAAAACAGAAATATAACTTCTTGTCAAGTAGAATTTACTTTCCAACCAAAAAAAATCTAAACTTTCCTTCATCCAGAGTATTCAATAATGTGCTGATACACCATTTTTTTGCACGCATGCACACACATGTGGAAAACATATGTGTGTGCGTGCATGCAAAACATACTTCTATATTGATTCAGTTCTCAGTATGCATATGCATCTAGCTCCCCATTGATATGATCTTAAATAAGGTAGAAACTGGTTTTGACAGTGACCCTTCCCATAATGCATAGCAATATCCATGTTAAAAAAACAGTGTGATGTGCATTATGGGATACTGAGAAAATTTGATGTAAAGTCACAGCCTCTATATACAAGTAGCCTTCATGAAGATACATTAAAGAATTAAAATGAGAATATTTCTTGTTCAGTATAATATGCACATCAGATGGCCAAGGTTGGAATTATATCAACTTTCTCAGATAGTGTTTTTACTAGTGTAAGACTTACACGTGTAAGTCATTTATTATTTCGTAATAAAATGTTTCAAAGTTAAAAACCATCTGCAATAATCCCATGTTTTATCTTGTTTAAATTAAGTGTGCTGTTCAAGAAACAAGAATATTTCTAACATAAATATTTACTGGGTAAAAATAAAGAAGTGGTATTAAACATGCATTAAATTTATTCACTTAAAGTGAGAGACAGGCTATTAAAGAGACACAATTACCCATTGGTAGACAGGGATCCTTGAGCCTTCCTCTGATGCCACTGGTCTATAATAGGATGGCTCTGGGGACACCATAGGAACAGGCCTCATAATAAAGAAAGGAGCTGAAAGAACATATATGTATGAAGGATAAAGAGAAAGAGGAACTCAAGGAGGCAATATGAGGAAGTTTATGACAGAGAAGTCAGCAAAGTAGTTTTTCTTAAATAAAAATATTTTTAGTGCAGTGAAATTTAATTATAAATATTTTGGTGAGTAATTAAGAACAGATGTGTTGGTGAAAGAGAGTAATTCTTGTATATTTAGTACTTATTTGTTCATAGTGTCAAAAATAGGAAGAAAGGTCGAGGGAAGTTTAAAATACAAACAAGGATATTAAACTTGACAAAAACATTGAGATATAGATAAAATCATCATCCATGCATACTGAAAAATTGTGCAAGTACACTAATTTTCACTATTATTATAGTTATTATTCACCACATAGTAATTTAGTGCAGTCTTGAAAGAATATATTTACTGGTAATATGACTGCAAAAAAATTGTATGTGTAAGCTAAAACAAGTTTTCTGCTTCTACTCTAATTCTAGTAATTTAAATTTTGGCTGACTAGTGAATAACAAGTCAGCCAAAATTCTTAATACGTTTCAATCCCTAAAATGAAATCATTCTAGAGAGCAGATACATATATTAAGAAATATGCTGTATTAATGTTATCACTATATGTAAATCCAAATAATTATCAGAGATGGAATGATTATTTATAAAAAAACTAGTAATAATTACTTAAATGGAATCATAATTGTTTACATATTTCCTCCACCCTCATTCTTCATCATCAATCTTTCACAAGAGAACCATTTTAGGGTTACTGTGCTATATATCAGATGTTTATCTGAAATACTTCTGGTATTCTACATATTGCTAACTGCAAGTATCTTTCCATCTGGTTTGCAAGTTAGCAACCTTCAGAGAAAGGTTGATTTTCCTCTGAAGACCATTTTTTTCTTTTGTACTATCCAGAGGTGCAATTCCCATGCTGCTGTGATGTTTTATACAATAGACAGACCAAACTTAAAATAACACTAAGATTACACACAAAACATGAGAGTTAGACAAATCTGGACTTATACCACACTATTTCTTCCAGATAGAGAATTCATTAGAGGGAGAAAAAAAAAAAAGAATAAATTCTTACATAAAAGCCATTTTCTAAGCTCTGAAACTCTAATTCTTCCAATTGACCTAAATAAGAATTATTATTTAAACTTTCCTTGTTTGGGGAAGTTGTCTTATTAAATACATTCAAAGTGTGTGTGCATGTACTGTATATACTGGTATACAAAGTGACTGAGCACATAAGACAACCCCCAAAATTTCTGTACAAAATGTTTATTTTGTACCATACTCATTGTATAAGATGACCACAAATTTCACACCTACTGCTGACAGCTTCTTACATGTTACTTTTGCTTTAATATAACTAAAAGTATTGTGTAAACATAAAATGTAAATAACAGCAGGTATTTTCTTTACTGTAATTTATGAACAATGTTTTTCTGTAAGAGATGATCAGTAAACCTGTTCACAATATGGTCACATCAGTCTCTGGTTTTGAATATAATTCACGTGATCATGCCAGTAAGATTTCATTAGGATTAAAATGCAAAAATTATGCTTACCCTGTGGAATACATTTATAAAATACAAATATTTATATACAAAATACATTAACATAGTAATATATTGGTAAATTAACATGTAACATAATATAAATGTAAAATAGCAATTACCCTATAAACAGAAGTGTATTTACAATATCTTTATTGGTATATTTTAATAAAATGTTCCTCACTTAAGCTAACAAGTATTAAAAACCTTCATCAATATGACCCTCTGGTTTGGACTTCTTCATTCTTATTCTCCTGCAACCTTTTATCCTTTGTACCATTGCTTATAATAATATATAATATTTTCAAATGCCAAATTCAAAAGTTCATTCGAAACCTGGAGTATAAGATAATTTGTTCAGCAATTTTTAACTTCAATAATTTTCTTATATGTATATTATATGCATACATACATATATGGTATGTATGTATGTATATTATTTTACAACCAAAAGACCATAATGGCATTTAGATTGAACTCTTCTCTAAATTACATATGCATCTTTGCTTTCTAAATATTATTTTGTTCTTCTTGATTATAATCACTGCAGTTGCAAATTTCATTAAGAATGATTAAGAAACAAGGTTGAAAATTTTGCTAAATAAAATTTAAAAAAAAGTATACATACATGATTATTCTGTCTAAAAGTTTGGCCCTTACATCCAGTCATTTGGAACAGTCTCCTCATAGCTACTTTTCCCCAATGTCCCCAATACATACAACCTCCAACTCTTCTATCTATACGTATGTGCACGTGCAAGCAGCACTGTTATATAGGTTTTCAGAACTCTGGAGCCGATATAAAAAACATGGAGGGAGGGGGGGGGGAATGGTGGATAGAGAGTACAAGTACAGAGAGGATTATTTCAAAAGTGGACAACATATACCATATGATTACTAGCTTGCTGAAGGACAAATTGATAAGCAGCAATAAGGAAGTCTTACAGCCAGATATGGCTGTAAGACTGTTATGTCTGAGAACCACTACTGTCCATAGTGGTTCTCAGAATTTTTCAGATAGCGGCACACTTGTTAATGCAAATTTCTAGAGATAGATTCTGGTATTGAGAGCACATGTTTATTAAATACAAACAGGATATGTGAAAACCCAACAAATTTCGTAAGTCGTATGACTTTTTTTTAATACACCAATGCCCCATCATCGGGGCATTGGTGTATTAAAAAAAAAAAGGTTAAACACAACTAACAAAGATTAAATTCATAACCCATTAGATGTTTCTAACTGTAACATTGAAAAAAATTTAAACATTCGTTACTGAATGTTTGTTGGAACATTGTTATTTGTTGTCACACTCTGTGCTTCACGTGTGTTATGTCTGAGATCTGAGGAAGTTAGATTTTTTATGAATGCCGACCACACTTGGTGTAATATCAAAGCTTGGTTTTTGTTGCAATGTGATGCAATGTGGAATTCTAAGCATTTTTGTAGTTTCCTTGAATTTCCTTATGAGACAGTTTTTATCAATATATGACATGATCATTTTTTCCCAAAGTACTTTATGGCCAGTGAAAGTTGTGGGGAAAGCTAGGCCTGATTTGTGTTCTCTTCTTTTTTCTACGTCTTTTTTATGTTCTGTCATATGGATTTTTCCGGACCTTCCCGTCTGGCCTACGTAACAAATGCCACAAGAACAATAGATTTGAGAGACCACTGGTTTTTTTTATGGGATGGTGTGAAGGTTTCAGTGAATATAGGAATCTTGATATTTTATCTAAAGGGAGAAGAGCTACTTTGTACTTGCAGAGCAATGTCACTAATCTGTCTCTGACATTTTTGATGTATGGTAGTGAGATTGCATTTTTGAAATCTTGTTTTTCTACGTTGGTTGTGAGAGCTGTGCTCAGGAATTTATCGATTGTTTTTGACTCAAATCCATAAGTGTGAGGTTCTGTGTTAAGTAGCGTAATTCCTCATTTCGCTTTTTGTCCCGTGCTGGATATCTTATATGCTCTGTCTCTCAAGGTTTCTATTATACCTATTTTTTGTGAGGGGTGGTGGTGTGAGGCTGCATTAAGAAATCTTCCTATAGTTGTCGATTTTCTGTAAACGGAAAAGGTTAAACGTTTTTCTTCTTCATTTTTTTCCATGAGGATATCCAGGAAAGGTAATTTTTTATGTGTGATTGTATAAAATATAAAATTCACTTTGGAAATAGATTGAGTTCAGTTAATCAATAACTCAATTGATCCTGTGTACAGGTGTATCCAAAGCATGGTCTGCTAGGCCTGACTTGCCATAGTGATAGTGCCAGATGTATCTTTTATGTTCACTGATGCAGATGTCCACAGTTCTTCCTGTTTGATCATAGTAGGCTTGATCACACAAGCAGGGTACTTCGTAGACTCCTGGATGTGATAAAGGAGGGATGCTCCTTGGGTGAACGGATGAGAGTTGCTAATTTGACACACGGTCTGAATACATTGCATAGTTGATATGTATTGAGAATTCCAGATATCTTTTCTGATGTTCCTTTAATGTATGGGATGGTGACTGTTTTGTTTTAGTTCTCCATGGTGGATAGTGGGAGGGGTTTCTTTGGAGCATTTAGTATTCTCTTTATCTTATGGGAATTATAGCCATTTGCCAAGAAGGTGTGACGGAAGTGAGCCAGTTCAGCAGCAAGAGCATTGTCATTGGAACAGATTGCTCTTACTCTGTGAGTTAGCATTTTTAAGATGCCATACTGTTGAGAAGGGTAATGGTGTGATTGACTGTGTAAATATCTCCCTGTATGTGTGGGTTTTCTAAAAACTGAGAATGATAAGGAACCATCTGGAAGACGTGATTAGTGTATCCAGGAAGGGCAGACAGTTATTAGCTTCCAGTTCCATTGTAAAGTGGATTTTTGGATGTGGCTATTTAAATGCACTAAGAATGTATACAACGTGCCTGGGCCATGTGGCCAAACAGCAATTACATCGTCAACATAGCATAGCCAAAGTATTGATTTGAGAGTGGCTGTATTGATAGCTAGTTTTTCCAGGTGTTCTATGTAGAAGTTGGCTAAGGGAGGAGAAAGGGGGGAGCCCATAGCTGTCCCATCTAATTGTTTGTATATTTTCCCTTTCCATGTGGAATATCCTGCATGTAATGTGAATTTAAATAATTCAAATATATAGATCTGATATATTTGAACTGTTTGAATCTGTTCCAATGACAATGCTCTTGCTGCTTAACTGGCTCACTTACGTCACAACTTCTTGGCCAATGGCTATAATCCCCATAAGATAAACAGAATACTAAATGCTTCTAAGAAACTCCTCCCACTATCCACTACAGAGAACTACAACAAAACAGTCACCATCCCATACATTAAAGGCACATTGAAAAGGATATCTAGAATTCTCAATAAACATCAATAATGCTCTGTATTCAGACTGTGTGTCAATTAGCAACTCTCGTCCATTTACCCAAGGAGCATCCCTCCTTTATCACATCCAGGAGTCTACAAAGTACCCTGCTTGTGTGATTAAGCCTACTACGATCAAACAGGAAGAACTGTGGACATCCGCATCAGTGAACATAAAAGATACATCCGGCACTATCACTATGGCAAGTCAGGCCTAGCAAACCATGCTTTGGATACCCCTACACACAGGATCAACTGGAAGAAAACAAAAGTACCACACAGAAGCTTTTACAAGTTAGAGAGATTGTTCTTAGAAGCAACAGAAGCCTTAAAACATACTCCGAATCTCAACAAATATGGCTGTATAAATTTGCCTAAGATTTGGGAGACAGTCATCTTAAGACATAACTAGTACCTGCTTTCTCTCTCTGTTTTTTTAGGACTTTAGTCTTTGTGTTGTTGCTACAATTTTGTTAAACCAGTCCCTTTGTTACACCATGTTGTTACAGTCTCGTGTACTGTGACAAACTGTGTTTTTCTGCTCTGAAGATGCTGGTTATAACGCTAGTGAAATATCAGCAATAAGTCAATAAATCATTATTTACTTATAATTCTGTGTTCTGATATATATGGTCAAAATTAAACAACATGTACGATGAACACCTAAGCCTTTCTACATGTTAGAGTGAAGCAGAGATATTCGTCTGGTTCAGGAGAATGCTGTAATGGTGTGACAGATTCCAAAAACACTAGAGATCATAAAATTCTAAATTGAATTTGATGATCTTGTTAATCCTAGAGTGGCTGTGGTGTATATTGTTCTTTCCGTGTTCATACAGTTAAATATTAGCTGTTTTTACATTTAGGATTTTTATGGTATGTTAGCATCTTAGGCTATAATGCACCAAACTGAAGGTGAAAATGTATTAAATTATAACCATAAGCAAAGTTTAACAGATTAAAAAAAATTCTAAGTTGTATAAAAGGTAAAATATATTAACTATTATTATTATTATTTAGGCCTACAAGGAGTCAAAAGACTCATCACGGGAGGTCCTTCCTAGGAAACACAAAGTCTATCATACCACTCCTTAAACTCATTGACCGTTCTCGCTCTCACCACTCTATCAGGCAATGCATTCCACGGTTCAACCACCCTCCATGCAAAGAAACACTCCTCACCTCTTGCTCACAGTTTCCTTTCGTAACTTCCAGGGATGGCCCCTTGTCATCACCATCACTCCTTCCTGCTGTTCAACTAAGCGAAAGAACTCCCCAGTGTCAACCCTGTAACCACCTCTCAACAGTTTAAAAGTCTCAATCATATCACCTCACTGTCTTCTATCCACCAAACTCTATTCCCTCAGCCGATCCTCATAACTGGCATTGTACAGTCCTGAAACCATCATTTTTATCTGCCTCTGTACCCTTTCCACAGTTAATTTATCCCCTTCAAATCCTGAGGACCAAATTTGAGAACAATAGTCTAAGTGTGGTCTGATCAGGGTCTGATATAACAGAATGATAACTCTTTTATCTCTGAAGGTCAGCATCCTTCTCAGTATTGCAGCAATCCTCTGAGTTACCTTCACCACCTTTGCAATATGTCCCATAAATTTTAGGTTTCCATCAATCACCAACCCCAGATCGCTTGTCTCCCCTACTTCCTTCAGTATAGCTCCTCCAATAGAGTATGCAGAGTCCCATCGATGTGTCCCGAACCTCAAGACCTTACATTTTGCTGCATTAAACTGATACCCCCAGTCATCTGCCCATCTGTCTAGTTTATTCAACTCCTCTTGCATGACTGTCACATTTGCAGTATTACTAATAACCCTTCCCAGCTTCACATTATCTGCAAACAACTGAATATCCCCCTGCAATCCACTGACAATGTCATTGATATTAAGGTTAAACAATATAAGTCCCAGTACTGAGCCCTATGGGACCCCACTTGTAACCCTCTGCCTCCTTGAAACTGCCCCACCATACACAACTCTCTGATACCTATCGGACAGCCAATCCTGGATCCAGTTGACCAACCTGACATCAAAACCCATGTGCTGCAACTTAAATGTCAGCTTATCTTGTGGCACCCTGTCAAATGCCTTCGCTAAATCCAAGAAAATGGCAGTATATGCCTTTCCCTCATCTACTGTTCTTATAACTTTATTATAAAAGGCTATATTACTAAAACAAGAGTGCCCCCTCACAAATCCATGTTGACTCTCACAGATAACATTACCCTCATCTGCTCACTGTTGTATACGGTCCCTCACTAATTTCTCCAAGATCTTAACAACTACTGATGATGAGTCTTCGGACTCCTTGGAGGTATCAGGAATAATAATAATAATAATAATAATACACAAACTGGCCTATAATTAGATACTTCCAGTCTGCGACCACTCTTATGCAATGGCACTATCTTACCTTCCTTCCATTCCATGGGCATCTTTCCCACAGCCAGACTTTCATTGAAAAGCCAGGTCGAGGGCACTGTCAGTTCCTTAGCACATTCTCTCAAAACTTGTGGTGAAATGCCATCCAGTCCCACATCTTTACTAACATCCAGAGTACTCAGTATGTGGAACACACTCTCCTGATGCACCTCTAAACCTCGAACCTGCTCTATCCCTCTAGTATTCAAATTGACTCCTCCAGGATGAAATACTCCAATAAAGTGGTCATTGAACAATTCCACTATGTCCTCTGCATCAGTAACTCTATTCCCATTTTACCCCACAATGTCATTCTTCCACAGTCATTTCTCCTCCTACTGGCCACATAGCTAAAAAATTCCCTAGAATTTTCTTTGGATCTTAGGGCCAATCACTTCTCATATTCCAGTTTTGCCTTCATCACCATACTGGTCACTTTCCTGGCCTGTGTCTTGTATTCTTCATGCATCTGCTCTTCACCCCTCTCCTTATCTCTCTTCCATAGCCTCTTTTTCACATGCAGCTCCTGTTTAATATTGTTTGTCATCCACTTTACACCAAATTGTATCCTCTTCTTTACTATTGCTGCTAACAAATATTCCTTCACAATTTCCCAAGCACTCATGATATCCCGGCCTTCCAATTCCTCCCTCCATGAAACTTCCCCAAGTTGATGTCTAAGACTATTATAATCACTTGCCTTATAATTCCACATATGTTCCCATCTCTTTGATACTCCTGCATGTCTTTTCATCTTCCAAGTCAAAACCACATGGTCACTCTCTCCAACTGGTGGGAGAGATGTCATCTCAGTTATTATCAACTCTTCTGATGCTATAACCAAATCCAAAACTCTTGAACCTCTTGTTCCCTCTATTACATGTTGCCTAAGATACTTGTCCCTCAAGAATTCTAGAAATTCCATTCCCTTATTGCTACATGCATCTTCCTCTCCCTAATTTATACTGCTGTAGTTAAAATCTCCCATAACAATCATCTTGCACTTGCCAAGCTCAACTGTCTAAACATCTCCTGGTCCCCACCCTCTGTGCTCCTTGGTTTATAGCAACACCCCACTAAATATCCTGTCTTGTCTATCTCTACTTCACACCATATGCTTTCAAAATCATTAGTGCCTTCCAAAGCCTCCACTCTTAGAGGACATAAGTCGTCACTTATCATAAGCAGTACTCCACCACCACCACGCTTTCCCTTTCTATCCCGCCGAAAAATGCTGTACCCTGCTACCTCTATTCCTGTTATTATATCCTCTTCTGTCAACAAATGTCTCAGTGATCCAATAATCCCTGGCCAGGCTGATGCTATCAGCACCACCAATTCCTCTCCCCTACTCAGGACACTCCCAGCATTAGTGTAAAGCATAAAAATGCCACTATTTATATACCCAGCATTATCCCCCTCTAGACGCCACTGGGCTCAGTGCTACCCGATGCCATCCCCCCCCCTCCCAAGTATCCTTTCTCATAAGAGGCCACCACCGCCACAATCCACCCTGGGCATTCTAGTTTCCCCTGCACTGACACACTGACTCATTCAGAACAGCAATCCCTCCAGATGCCTACGTCCTTCCTCATTCAAATGCAAGCGGTCTCACGTATACAATTCCTCTCTATCCTCAAATGCTCTCCAAGCATCCACATATTCCAATCCTCTCTTCTGCTCAGCTCGTCACAATCATACCTAGGCAACATGCACACATCTTTCCTCTCTGCATCTACTTTTGTACTACCCCAAGCAAGAATCTCCTATCTCTCACTGCCCAATTTACATTACCTCTCAAGTCATTTGTTGCTACCATCGCAATCATCTCATCCACCCTTTCACCCCTCTTAACTGTTGTGATTTTAAGGTATTAAATATAATTACAGAGATTAATGCTTTGGAGAAGTTTAGAAATATCATTTATGTCTGAAGAAAAAGATAAAATTTGATTCTTCAGATAAGAATCAGACTGTGCAAGTAGATAGGTCATAGAATATGCTTAGAGAAATGAGAGCAGTCTTATCTAATCACAAAACTAATCACAATATTTGATATAATCATCACCCCTCAACAGTAAGCAGTGCAAGATGATTATTACCTATGCAGAGCTGAGCAAAGACAATTCCTCTCAACAGACACTGCATTACTATATTTTAATTTCACCAGGGTTTATCCACTATCATTTATTATTCTTTCCATTCAAAGTATTTAAAGTTTTGTTTCCTGTTTTGATGTAATCACACTATAGAGGAAAAGTAGATGATGGTCTGTTAATGGAAGAACTTACCTAGCTGCAATACCTGCAGCCTTGTTTCCCCTTTGTCAGAATGTGATATGGGATCCAAGAAAGGCAAATGGGCAAATGTCTAGATGAAGCCTTCTTAATATCTGTACTAAGCTTAATGAATCTGTATAGATGATGCACTTTTAGGAGCATTTCAATATGATATGAATTAGTGTATAAGTAAGCTCTATGGAATGCAGCTCAGCAGTGTAGTTGCTATATTCCAGTGGAGAAGCTATTAGATATAGTCTAATATCTAATAGCTTATGCTTCCTAAGAAGAAACAGCAGACACCCTGGAGATTCTGATTTGAACTACAGACTACTTATGTCTGTGTTTGAACTACTTATGTCTGTGTAGACAGGTAGAAAATCACAGTATTCTGCTCTTCACATTTCAAAGAGCTGCTAGTACCCTGAATGAAGACTGGGTTGTCTCTCTAAACTGCACAAAGAAAAGCAGCATGACAGAATGCAGCTGTGCCAAGATGGAAATGTATTCAGTGGCATTTGTGCAGTATTGTTCACTGTAATGTCTAAAGTTTGTAGTATATCTTTGATACAATCTTATAGCAGTCTGACATGTTATACAAGTTTTCCCAAAAAACACTTGTCCATATAGGATGATTTGACAGGATCTTAAATGTGTGTTGCAAACAGAGCTGATGATTTGCTTGTATAGATGTGGAACAGAAGATGTTCAAAATTCACCAGGTGCTGTTCTGATTGCCTGATGATGATGAATGAAGTCTGACAACCATCGGGGTGTGCCATCTTGCACAGGCATAACCATAATCAGAGAAATGCTTGGTAAAGATGTAGCAAAGAGCTCTGATTTACACTCCAAGAAATGGCAGAGAGAGAGAGAGAGAGTAAAGGATGTTTGCTGCTCTTCAGCAACTTTCTTGTAACTGATGTGTGTAAGAAAATGTTAGTTTTATTTATTTTTGTTAAATTAAATAAGAGTCTAAATAACTTTGTCTCAGTTACAACTGTGATTATCATTTGTCCTTGACTTAGTTCCAGGACAGGATGAAGCTTATGCAGCAAAAGTACATGTAAACAGTCTTCTGCAGAAAGAAACTGAAAGTATTTGAAAGTTGCCAGAAAGAAAGGCAGTCAATGGCTTGATGCAACTGACTCTCATATTACATGATATTATTTATTTTTATCACACATAAGATATTTACATGTATTATTTATAGTTCAAAGGAAGCTGTTCTGTTAATGAATTAACTTCGACTGCAAATAACAAGAAACTTAAAACTGATCCTTGCAAGACACTCCTTTTAAAGCAAGTTTCAGGTGAGAGTAGTTCTCACTAGAATGTTGAACTTTCAGTTAGAAAGTTTTTAATAAAACATGCCACTGATGACTGGGTTTTAACTTCAAGTTTTCCCAGAGCAAAAATTAAAAATATAGAACATGCAACTGAAAAATAGAAAAGCAAGGCAAAAGAGATTGTAATTCTAGTAGGTATGAACAACTTAACTAAGCCATAAGTTCAGTATGAAAGAGGATATGAAAGGATTATTTGAAGAAGCGACAGTGAAGAGAGAGAAAGTGAAAATCATAAGTATATTATCTAGATATGAAAGAAATGAATTAAGAAGAAGGGCTATGATGGCAAATGATTTGATGCACAGGTTATATAGAAGGAATGGATGCGAGTTTTTGGATGTGTGCAGTGAGTTTGAGGGAAGAATAGATTTTTTTTTTTTTTTTTTCATGTTACTCCCACCCACAAAAGCTATTTGTAAACCTATAGTACATTTATTAAAACATTATAAGAGGGTCGGCCTACACTTAAATATGTTTCATATCAGGAGTCTTAAGAAATTATTAATTGGAATAAGATCTAACACAGACAGTCAGGGAAACTAGTTTATGATGGGAGGAACAGTGAGAATCTACGTGTTAAGAGAGACAATGTTATGTAACTGTGTTAATGATGGGAATGTGCATTATCGTGGAAATGATATGTATAGAGAATGATTTTGTGTTCATCTGGTTCAGACTTATCAAGAATGTGCAAGGATATTTGCATAAGTAAGGCACTAGAAAAGAACAGACATCTACAAGTTGTCCAACTGTCATGCAGACTACAGAAAAGAGTATATAAAAAAAGCATGCAAGTAATTTATTGTATGTACAAGAATGTTGGGAGTATCAGAAAAAAATGATTACAGTTTGTTGCCTTGGTGAATACATTGGGATCTCAGATTGTATGCATTAGTGAGACCTGGCTATCAGAGGCAGACATATTAACTCGAAGGACTCCAGAGGAAACTTAAATCTACTAGCCACTAAAGAATTTTACTTGGGAAGGGCAGAAGATGATTGGTTTATGTTATAATTTTTAGAGAACACTGACAACAAAAATTGCAAGTTTTTTTTTGTGAATCTTGAAAAGGAATGCCTATGGAAGGAATGTGAAGACTATGTTCAAATTAAGGATTTCAGATCCACAAGTTTTATTATTAACATCTAACCTTCATGGAGTCAGAGACTCATCTAGCAAAGTGCACACTATCGCACACAATGCTTATCCAACCATGCCTTAAACTGATTCAATGTGTCCACATTCACAACCCACTCACCAACCACTCTCCATGCAAAGAACCTCCTCCTCACTCCTCTGCTCACACCCTCCTTATTCAATTTCCAGCGATAGTTCAACCCTCACCTCTTCCATTCTATGAAAAAAATCTCTTCCATATCAATCTGATAACAATCCCTGACTAGTTTACATGTCTCAATCATATCTCTCCTCTTCTTTCTATTCATGAGTATTTGCAACTTACATTCTCTCAATGAGTCCTCGTACTCCACAGTCCAAAGACCACCTTTGTGAATCTTCTTTGGACCCTTTTCGACATATCCTCGTCACCATGAAAACCCAGTGACTAAATCTATGCACAATCTATATGAGGCCTGATCAAGGCCTTATACAATGCCATCATAACCTCTTTATTTCTACATTAGGGTCCTCTGCATCATTGTCATTATCCAATGTGATGCCTTCACAACTTGCGCAATGTGGCCCATGAATTTCAGGTCCTTGTCCACCATCACTCCCAGATCTCTCATTTAAAGTTTCTCCACCAAGTGTATATCTTGCATCCAACTGTTGATTACCACTTTGCAACATTGCACTGGTAGTTCCATTTACCTGCCCAGTCATGCAATCTATTCAAGCCTCCTGTAAGAATGCTTGACTCTGCATTTCTCTCCCCAATTTTGTATCATCAGCATATCACTAATTAAACCCAACCCAATATCATTAACATACAAATTGAACAACAATGGTCCCAAAACTGTCCCCTGTGGTACACCACTAGTGACTTTACTCTTTCAGGATACTACCCCCCCCCCATATACAACTTTCTGACAGCCAGTCACTGATCCAACTCAGAAGTCTGTTATCCAATCCCATCTATTTTTCAATTTATTTAACAACTTGTTGTGTGTCAGTCTATCAAAAGCTTTTGCAAAATCCGAGTACACCACTGTATATATGCATCTCTCCTGTCCAGGGTATTTCTCACCTTGTTATAGTACATCAGAAGGTTAGTAAAACATGATCTACCTTTAACAAACTCATGATGATAACCACAGAGTATACTGCTGTTATCAATCCATTTCTGTATCCTACTTCTCATCAATCTCTCCAGTACCTTCAACACAACTCCAGATATACAGGTTGGCCTATAATTTTAAGTTACAGCCTTATCACCACCTTTATGCAGTGGAACAACTTGACACTCCTTCCACTTCCTTGGAAACTGTGCTGTTGTAAGACTTATTAAACAGGCATGCCAATGATACTGCCAATTCCCTGGAACATTCCTTTAAGATGAGTGGTGATATGTTATCATATCCTATTGCCTTATTGACAAGGTTATTTCCTCAAATATCCCCTGCTCCCTCACTATTAACCCATCCTCTCCTATGCCCTCTATACTCAAGTCCCTCATGATTCCACCCTCATCAGGACGAAACACCCTTATAAATTGATCACTCAATATCTCTAGAATGCCTTCTGCAGCAGTTAACTTTCTACCATTTTCATCTATTAACATTGTCTTACCATGATCATTCTTCCTTCTACTTACCAAATACCTGAAAAAACTATCTTTTTCTTTGCGTGATTTCGCATTTTCTGCTCATACTGCACTTTTGTTGTCCTTACTGAGTCACTCCCCTGGCTTGTTCTTTATACTCTTTATATAACTGATCATCATCATCAGGCCTAGAGTGGCCTGTTCCAGCCTTAGAAGTCATCGTTAATCTCTTAAGAGGATATCCTGGTTTTCTTTTTCCTAATGGTTTGTAATTTAAGGCTTGTTTTGGTAATCTTTCTGTTTTCATTCTTTCAACATGTTCCATCCATTTGTGTTTATATTTTTTAATTTTTTCTATTATTAATTCCTGGTTTAATTCTTTCATAATTTCTTCATTTCTTTTGTGATCAAATAGAGCATACTTTGCAGTTTTTCTCATAAACTTCATTTCAGCTGTTATTAATCTTTGTCTTTCTGTTTTATTGTCCAGATTTCACTTCCATACAATAGGACTGGTAGGGCTAATGTATTGTATATTTTCTGTCTGGTTTGTTTTTGTACTAGGTCTGGTTTAAATATGAAGGTAATTATACCTGTTATTTTTAAATATTTTGCAATTTTTAAGTTTATATCTTTTTCATTTTCATATGTAATCATACATCCTAGCTAGTTAAATGAATTTACCTGTTCTAAAATCTTGTCATCTATTACTGTTTTAGTTCTTACTGGATCTTGTCCTTTAAAGGCCATCATTTTTTATTTTTCTGTTGATATTATCATTCCATAATCTTTGGCTATCTCATTTAAATTTAAAACACCTTTCTGTAAGTTATCTTCAGAATTTGTAATTATTATTTGGTCATCGGCAAAAAGGAGAGTGTTTAAGTTCATAGTAAGAGAAAGTTTAATACTTTGATGGAAATTTTATTCCATTTTATTATTATTTCATTTAGATAAATATTAAAAGGAGTTGTTGAAAGGGGAGGGACATCCCTGTCGGACTCCTTGGTTTATCTCTCTTGTATATGATAGGTCATGATTTAATCTTATTTGTATTTGATTATTTGCATATATATTTATGATAGCTTTTAGAAGATTATTTGGTATTTCTTTCTTTTAATATGTTAAATAAAATGCTTCTTTGTCAAATGCTTTTTCAAAGTCAATAAATGTAGTATGTATTTCTAAATTGTATTCTCTTCTTTTCTCTATTATTAATTTTAGGCAGAAGGCCGGTCTATACATGATTGTCCTTTTTTAAATCCATTCTGTACTTCTACAATAAAGTTTCAGAATATTTTATTAGTTTGTTAAAATTCTACTATATATTTTGTAACAGGAATTTAGTATACTTATACCTTGATAATTTTTAGGGTAATCTCTACTACCTTTTTTAAAGATAAGGATCATAATTGCTTTTTTTTTCATTCTATTGAGGGGTTACTAGTTGAATAGATTTTATTTAAAAAATAATAGGAGTCTTTCTTTGAACCTTGTTCCTGCATATTTATATAATTCTGAGCCACTTATCTTTTTCGTTTCTTGTTTCTTTCAGCCTGATTTCTATTTCTTCTTTAGTTATTTCCTTTTCATTTTCATTAAATGTTTGCCAGTTATCTTTTTTTTAAAGTATTTATCTGTCCACAATTCTGTATAGAAATTCTTCTAATTTCAATTCGGTGTTTAATTTTAATTTTTATGTAACTGATTATTACAATTATTCATCTTGTCCTGCCTCCAAAGTACCTTCTTCCAGATTTCATGCTTAAACCCCTCATTCATCCATTCTACACCTGCCTTATTCAGCCTTTTGGCCTTTGGAATACACTCACACATTAATGCTGTTATGTATTTCTTTGTCAGTTCCCAAGCAGCATTGATTTCCATACCACTCAACTCTTCATTCCATGCTATAGCTCCAAGCTGTCTCCTAAGCTTATCATAATCACCAGCCTAATAATTCCACATACATCCTTTCCTTGCAGAAGTCTGCATATGGCTAGCCACAACCCAGGTGATCACTTCATGATCATTCTCACCAACTGGAGGAAAAGGAAAACCTGACTCACAATTACATCCTTTGATGAAATTATCAGATCTAAAACTCTTGTTTCTCGTGTGCCCTCCTTTATATGCTGCCTCAGATAGTTATCTCTCAAGAACACAAGAAATTCATTTCCTTATTCCCAAATGCTATCTCTTCATTCCAGTCTATACCACTGTAAGTAAAATCACCCATAATAATTACCCTTTCTTTGTTCAGTAATCCAAGTTGTTTATACATTTCTTCATCACTACCCTCCACATTTCCAGGCCTATAGTGACATTGAACTAAATATGTCTTCCTGTCAACCTTCATGTTACACTACACTGTTTCATAGTCAGTGCCACTATTTCTCTCTTTCACGTCTACCTTATCTGAACATAATTCCATTGCTATCATCAGCAACACTCCCCCTCCCTTCTTGTCCTTTCTATCCTTGTGAAAAATACTGTATCCTTCCATTTCTATTTCATTACCAACTCTCTCTGGAAATAAAACTATAATAAACTCATTGGCAGCCACCCCATGATCAAATAACTTGAACAGTGAATGAGATTATGTTTAATAAACTGTGGGGGGGGGTGTAAATTATGTGAAGAAAATGGTATATTTTAAATGAATTTAGAACAAATCTGAAAATTCACTCACTGCTTATCTCTGATAACTCAGCTATGGCAAGTGGATTTCTGAAGCCCTGCTAACTGGTGTTGAATGTAAAGGATACACTACTGAAAGGATAGGAGAGGAGCTAGGTGTGCTGCTAATGATATTGGATGATTTGAATTCAGTTGGAGTTGAGACCAATGACCACAATTCTAGTAACCGTTCTTTATGTGGCAGTGAGTTTGAAGACATCTGGTGCAAGGTGGAGTCTAACTAGATCAAATACATATTGGCATGTTGATACAGACCCAGTGGATTGGTTGCTAGTGATGACAAAATGCATTACCAAATAAAAGATTGGGAATGCAAAACAAGTAATCATGATGGAGGGGACTTTAATTATCCGAACATTGATTGGGTATTAATGAAATCTCATCAGAAGAATGAAACTGAATTTATTGAGTGGATGCAATACAACTTCTTCAAGCATCGTGACAGATGGAACTCAAGGTCAAAGAATGTTAGGTCTAATTATAGTGTCAGTGGGGACTTCAGTAAAAGATGTAACTCTTCTGCCTCAGGTTGGTGACAGCGATTATGTAGTACTGAATTGGGAAGTGGATTATGAATATTCCATTTGAAAAGGGTAAATGCTGAACTACAAAGTGCAAATTATGCACAACTGAGCAGTATGTTGGGTTCTGCTCCATGCTATCAGTTGCTAGATGGGCTAGATATCAACAGGGCATGAGAAGCAATTGAAAAATACTTAAATAATGCAATATTAGAATGTGTCCTTAGGGCTTGAAGAATGAATATGGTAGGAGTGAAATGGATGTGCAATCTTATAAAAGGATTTGTAAGAAAGAGATGATGTGGAAGGAATACCATGTGTGTAAGGATAATGTCAGTTATGAAAATTATAAGGAACAGGCCAGAAGAGCTACAACTGTTGTAGAGAAAGCAAAGTCTGAGTAATGAAAATAAACTGGCTTTGCAAGATAAAAGCAATCCAGAAGAATTCTATCATTATGCTGCAAGTAAAAGAAACAACGAATATGAAAGAATAACTATAGTGAATGCAGATGTTATGCAGATCATTGGTGCAGAAGAGAATGTTAAATAATGGGAAGCATTTAAAAATTATTAAATTTTTAAATTAAATTTATCAAATTGGTGTATGCCATATCTAGCTCTGCTACCTCTTCACTGGATGAAGAAACTCTGCTGTAGGTGGAGGAAGTACTACAATTGTTATGCAAACTGAACAGGAATTCAGAATAAGATCTGATGGGATATCTGCATGGATGCTAAAAGAATGTTCAGCTTAAATAACTCTTCCTTTGACCAAGCTATATGACTTGAGTCTCAGAACAGGGAAGATTCCATAAGAGTGAAAGGAATATATAATAATTCCATTGCACAAGAGTGGTACAAAAACTGATGTATCCAACTATCAACATAATTTTATCTGAAGTGGTTGTGAAGAGTAATGAAAAGTTGGTAAGGACTTTAATACAGGAATGCATTGACAGAGAATCTAGACTTTGTGATGAAAAGTATGGGTTTACTAACAGAAGATCATGTCTGATCAACTTCCTCACACTTTATAATAATGTTTATTAAGACAGCTGGTATGTTTAAAATGTGGTTTCCATCACTGGGTCCCTGACTCTCAGGTGGTCTCTCTTAATAATGATAATATAAAAGAAAATATTAGATGTTTTTTTTTTTTTTTTTTAAGGGAAGCATATTTAACAGTTGCTTCCAGTCTGATTAAATGTTCTAATATTGAATGATTTTTATGGAAGCCAGATTGTGTCTTGGCCAGATTACTGTTGCTGACCATTTTTTCCAAGATACTGCACATTAGAAGCTGGTCAGGGCTGTTAGACAATTTGTTGTTGGAAATTTATTATCACAGAAAAGTCTGTTAAAAAGGTAGAGCAGTTGATCAATGGAAATTGGTGAGAGACCTTTGACCATCTCACAGTGAAGGACAACTGGTCATAAAAAAAGTTGCTTGATACTGAAGCCAAAATAGCTTTCAGTTCCTCTTCTTTCATGAACAGTCTGTTGTAATGTACCAGGGTATTTGACATGAATAGAATCTGTTTTGCTTTGCATTTTAGGGCCAGGAATTCTTCAGTTGTGCATCCATTCTACCAATATGTTTCTGCACTTTATCCTACATTACTTTGTTACTGGCTGATCTAGTTATTATTATTGTTATACTGTATCTCCATGGAGTCCACAGACTCATTGTGAGAGACCTAAACTACTATTTCACACACAAAACTGGCAATCCACTCCACTAATTCACCCCCCCCCCCTCCATGCAAGAAATCTAGTCTGCATACCCCTACTCACCCTACTGGTGTGGGTAATAAGTTATTTCCCTCACTGGCTTCCTGACTTCCTGGTAGTCTCTCTTAATAATAATAATAATAAAAGAAAATACTAGATGCTCATGTTTTAGGGAAGGATAATTAACAGATGTTTCCAGTCTGATTAAATGGTCTAATGTTGAATGATTTTTATAGTGTGGTGATAGCATGGTCTGTACAATTTGCACAGACATGCTATACAACTGTACAGCACCATACTGTTGAAAGGTGTGACCAATTATGGATGTAAGTAGGTTTTCTGCATAGACAGAAAAGGATAAGGATTAGGTAGTGGAATGATGAAATGACAAGGAAGAGCAAACAGTTATTTCCATTTCAATGGTAAAAACAGATCCCAGGGTTGTCACAGAGCATGCCAAAAACATTTGTAACATATCCAAACCATGCGGCAAACACAGAGAACGTCATAAAAATAGCATAACAATAACGTGAGGTTTGAGTGAAGTCTTGAGCACTTTTTTGATCATCCTGAATATGACCAAACAATGATACTTCCATTCAGAGAATGGTACATATATTTTAAATGAGATCCTATTGAATACACAGACACACACACAAAAAAAGCCCCACTAAAATTCCTAGAATATGTCATATCATATTTGTCAGCCTGGCTGGCCAAGTGATTAGCATATCTGTTCTCCAACTAATAGATGAGACCACTGCCCTGCGTACTGGAAGCCTAAAGTGGCTTGTTTCAAGTTCCATGTTTGGTCTCTAGAGCAGGGTTGTCAGAGCATGTAAAAAATAAAAAAAAAATACATATATGTAAAATTGATTAAAAAAAAAGTCCTTAGTCCACCCATTGCACAAAAGTACTATACCTTTGCATACAACCTTTCATGAGTGGGAGCCACATAAAAAATATCACAACTATCAGAAATTTATAAATTTCCAGTGGTTGTGATCCTAAACACCCAGATTTATAGACTGCTAAAAATACATTCACCATGTTAAAAATTATGTACACTTCAAATTTTATCTTCAGAGATCAGACATAACCTTCAAGGATACTGAAATTATGGTCAGTTTATTCATGGGTGGGCTAAAGATTTTTTCCCCCTATTTTTATTAATTCATATATTTTTGTATGTATTATCAAATACAGTTAGAACTATCTGTTCAGACTCTACTAGCCTCTCCAATGAAACCACTCACAATATGGCATTTTGCTTTTTCCCCTTTAGCCATGCTTCCCCCCCCCCCTCCACACACACCAAAAATTAACAAAATCTACATCATTCGCAGACAAAATTTCAAGGAAATCATTTGCCATCTTACATCTGGGACATCTCATGGGAGAAAAACAAAACAGGTATTCTGAAAAGACAATATTCAAACTTTTTAAGCCTTAAAATATTTGCTACCCCATATTCATTAGTCAAGAAATCCCCTCCATTACTTATATCATCTCAGTCTCTACAGTATTCTTTTGTTTCTGCAAAGTGATGTATTCTGGTCAAACAGGAAGAACAGACAATATCTGACTGAATGAATTGTGAAAAAAAAAAAAAATCGATATCTACATTACATCTACTTTGAGACTACAAACAATGACAGATGTAAATTTAAATCTGAGTAATTGTTATCAAAATCTGCACAGCTTTACAGCATTTTTCTAACTTTGATAAACATAGCTACCTTACTCTACCAAAAATTTGGGAGAAAAATCATTATGAGATCATTAGCTGAATGACCAAAACTCCCTGACCACACCCATAGAGGGCACCAATTAAGATTATAGGATTACATTATGAACTCTATGTTTACTTTCCTGCTGTTGTGCCTGTGTGCAAATGCTTATGTCATTCATGTGCCTATGAAGATGCCTTGGTGACCTAAGTAAAACGCTAGGTAATAATAAAAGTTAGTTTATTATTATTCATAGATGTCTATTTCTGCATTTAAACAAATAACAAAAACATGAAGCCTAAGATTGCAACAGTTCTATAGAAAGTGACCTACAGAGAGAACTGAAGAGGGTTTCCAGGTGACAAAAATTGGTGTTTGACATAAAAGAAGGATATGATTGAAACAGAAGTTACTAAAGGGTATTATACGACTGATGCAGACGAAATTTTTCCATAGCATCACCTCCTGGAAATTGTAAGAACGTAACTAGCAAACATACGAGGACTAGATTTTTTTGCTTGGAGAGTGCTGAGTCGAACAAATTGCTTATGTCAATTGCAAATGACATAAGCAATGTCTGTGAAAAACTTAGGGAGAAACTGCTGTTTATTTATTTTTACATTTACAACCAAAGTGACTAAGGCAATGAAGCCAGTGTATTATGTGTATAAAGTGTGCCTGTTTTGTGGAATGAAAAATCCTGACGCCTCTGTATGAGACTGGTAATTAATTGAAAAGCCTTCTTAAAAGTTCTTTGCATCCTAGACACTATTCAAACCCAGGTCTTTCCATCAAAGGGCATTTCTGTGAATCAATATCGAGTGAGCTACAATCAAGTAGAAGTATGACAGGTTTTGTTAGTGTGGCCTTCTGTGATAGTTTTAGACTCTATGGAGATGCTCGTGTAGTGAAAATTACACTAGCATCCAAAATTTAATTCAGAATTATAAAAGATAGAATATCATCTAAAATACAAAAGCATGTAAGTCATCAATGAAACAGTTTTGTATCCAAAAAAGACCATGCAGTTTATTTTATAGACACCCAAAAAACTTATGTTAAAAATAAAAAGCTCACAGATATATTTTGGAAGAACAAGATATAAATACCAATGACTTCAAGATAATAGCTCTATTATACTGGAAAGAACACCTGCCTTAGAGATTTAAAATAAAAAATGTTAGTCAGCAAGGCATATTATCATTCATTTTATATTATATATATATACAGGGTGTTCGGGATAAATTTGACAGTTTCGTAAGGAAAAATAAAATCTTCTTTGTATCTATTAAATTTAATGAATTGACAAAAAAACATTACAGGCAGAGTTAATTACAATACTATCAACAAGATTTACTCAAAATAACCACCATTAGCATCGATCACAGCTTCAATTCTGCTTCGGAACCTCGAACAAGCTGATGCTACAGTCTCCCTGGGAAGGGCCGCAAAAACTGTTTTAATTTTATCCATTAACTGGGCTTTTGTATTACTGGAAGTGCGATTGGTGTCTTTTTCAACTGCGCCCCATACAAAATAATCCATGGGGTTAAGGTCTGGGGAGTTTGGAGGCCAAACATTTGGACTGGTGAAGTCGTAGAAATTTTCAGATAACCATTTTTGACTTTTCCCAGAGGTGTGGCAAGGGGCCGAATCCTGCTGCCATACATACGGCCTACCATTGGCTACCCTTGTTATCCAGGGCTTGACTACAGTTAGCAACTCCACGAACAAAGCCCGAATTCCAATGCCAGGGTTCTTCAACACCTGTTCCTGCAGATTTGCGAGGAATTCTGCTGTACGAACGCAATCAGATCGTCTGCTAGGGATCTTTCTTCTTGCTACATCCTCGTAGTCACCATTGCAAGTCTCTAGTTCATGCCTGATTGTTTTTACTGTATTCAGGGAGCATTGGGCAGCAGTCGTAATATCCTTATTTTGATGGCGGGCACGAATCAGCATGATACAAGTTATTCTCTTCCATGATTCAGGTGGGTTCCAGCTATCCATCCTTTCTGACATCTTGTATATGAATGAAGAAGGGTCCAAACTTTTAAATGAAGAGAAGTGTGTGTTAATACATGTAACTTACGGAAAAATATAATTAATTATAAATATGTCAAATTTATCCCGAACACCCTGTATATATATATATATATATATATATACAGAGAAAAGGTAATAATACAGTATAACAACTAGCAAGAGGAATCAGAATTAATGGTAGAGCCATAATAACAAAATATGCAGCTAAATCTTTTTTTTTTTTTTTAGAAAAAGTCAAAATAGGTTTAAAATAACTGTTCTTATCAGATTATGGAAAAGAATGTGGCCTAGAACTAAATTATAATAAAACAAGATTCCTGAAGATTAATAAAGGAATTCTGAAATGAGAAAGGGGAGGGATGAAAATCACTGACAGCTGAACTAGTACATATAACTACTTAGGTAGCTTAATCATAGAAGACAGAAAGACAGTAAACAATGAAGTACTGTGTTCATGTACCAATATTACACAATTACACTAGATGCCTGGACTATCACTTCACAACATCTGCCCTAAAAGGCATTTGTACATCAAATATTTATCTGCGACTTGAATGTATCCTACATGGCAGTTTTTGTTTCCCACAATTTTCTATATATTACATAATAAAACTGAAATGCGAATTATGAATACCTGCATATCTTATTTAAGTTTATAATAGTTAAAATTTTTCATTTATAGTTGTAATTAAAAAAAAAAATTTCTGTAAACAGTAACAGAATATTAATTAAATATTAATACTACAGAATTTTGTATATTTTGGAAGATTTGAGGAAATATTTCAGTTAATGAACATTAACATTAAAGCTACCATTAACCAACCTTGGTAATGGGGCCCGTAGACGGAATCGAACCACCAGAGCGATTGAATGCAGATCCCCCACTATGAGAAGACTGCGAGGAAGTAGGACTAGTCTTTGGTTTGAAGGGAGTTAGTGACTGGCTTACTCCATCAGCTAAAATAAACTGTTCTCGAAGCTCTAAGTTGGTGCGTCCTTTTGCTAAGTTAATAAACAAACAAGTGCCACTGCAACAATTGCCCATGCAGGAGGAAAAGCATGCATACAAAACACAAAAAACAAACACTACACAATAAAACATAATAATTAGCTATAATAACTTCTTTAGGCAAGGCAAAAGTACTACACTATGGGAAAGTGGAACATGCATGGGGGGGGGGGATGTATTTACAAATTCACAGTAAAATAAACAAACAATAACAATTAGTTTAGGTGCCAAATAAACATGGTATTACAGTTCTTATTCTAGACAAATACTACAAAAAGCAATTTTTGATCAGTACTCAACATAAGGTGGAAGCAGGCTGAATCAAGATAATTTAGCATGACATTCAATACAACATTCAGGATAGGAAGGGAAACAAACTAATAAAGAGAAGGCAGAAACTTACATTTTGAAGTTTCAGTTTGATATCTGTACATGACTTTTGATTTTAATGTCAAAACTAACAGTCAGAAACACACGATCTTGTAACAAAAATCCTCAATTGACACATTTAGAAAATTTGGAAATATTAATATCATGAAACCATTCTCCATGGTTTAATACTATATATATTTTAAAATTAACACAAGATTAATGAAAGTGCATTTTCTTTCTTTTTTTTTTTTTTAATGTATCTGGCATATTGTTCCACATTACACGTGTGCAATAGTACATTCACTCTCTGTTAAGTTCTAAATTAGATTGTGCTTAAGGATGATTATTAATTCTGATATAATATAAGTATTAGTCATTCATCATGTAAAAATTGAACAATACAATATTCAATAAAACTGAATATCAAGACCCTGATTTAAATATTGTGTGTTAAGTTTTAATTTACAGTTGTCACAAATAATTCATATTATCTATTATAAAATAATAAAAATTCAGAAAAGGAGAAAGAGACAACTGACTGAACAAAAACATGATTGCTCATTCAAATCACTCCTTCAGATTTCTGGCATCATTCCAATAAGTTTTAATATACATACATTGTTGCTTTATTATGTAGCTTCATTCTATTTACCTATATAGTTTTTCTTGTAATTTTTCATTTTAAAATTTAATATTTTAATAAATTTTCAAGGATAAACAAAAAGGTCAATAAAATAACTTTAAATTTATTAATTCTTATTACATTTTCTAAAGCAAAACTGTTCTCTCTCTCTCTCTTGCATGTTAATATATAGTTTGAAGTGAACAATGTTAATTTTGATTTCAGTGAGAATTTTATACCTATTTTTCAAAACTCCATGCTTTAGCAATAGCAAAAGAAAACCTTCATTAAGTAGTTAATATATATATATATATATATATATATAAACTTAAACAGGAAAGATGGGATTTGCTTAAATTACTTGTTCTTTATTCATTGTCTTCTGAAAAAAGCTTACTGAATACAGTTAAAAGAGTGAGGAATGCCTTCAACAAGCAACTTATGAATACAGAGTGTGTAGATTTATGAAATTTAGCAGGTATGAAAACAATTTTTTTTGGGGGGGGGGATGAATACTTTTTTTCCAAATATTTGCAAAAAAAAAATTCCCACTAAACAAATTATTCTAGTATTTTTTTTTTTAAATCTATGAACAAGATGGTATCATTTCATACAGATATTATTATTATTAACATCTAACCTGCATGGAGTCAAAGGACTCATCGTGGGAGGTCCATACTCTCTCTCATGCAAAAGGATTATTGAAAAGTGCCTTAAATCCATTCACAGTTTCTGTACTCGGTAATCACTCTCCATGAAAAGAACCTACTTCTCACTCCCCTGCTCACACCATCCTTATACAGCTTCCAGCTTCCAGGGATGGCCTCCAGCTCTACAGAGTGTTCCTCTACTCTATGTAAAATCTCATCCACATTAATTTGGTAACAACTGCTCACCAACTTATGCTGTACATATCAATCATATTCCCTCTTCTATGTGACACTGCAAGTTGCATTCCCTGAGTCTGTCTTCATATCCTTCCACACACCCCTAAACAGAGATTTAGCGAACCTTTGCTGAATTGTCTCCAATACAACCTCATTCACCTGAAAATCAGGCAACCAAAGCTGTGCATAGTAGCCCATATGTGGCCTGATCAAAGCCTTATACAAGGAAGCATTCGCTTCTACATGGACTACAAGAGAACATGTAAATGCAAAGAGAATAATCTCTTTGCTTCTACATGTCAATGTTCTCCATAAATTTCAAGTCTCTATCCATCTTTACTATCAGATCTCTTAACTCTTCAACTTCCTTCATATTTTCCTCACTAATTGTACACTCTGCATCCCAACTTTGTGTACTAAATTTCAAGACCTTGCACTTTCAACATTAAACTGAAAGCTCAACTCACTTGCCCACTCACACAGTTTATTGAGATCCTCCTGCAAGGCCACAGCATCTTTATATATATATAATTTTTGTATCTGGTGCACACACACACAAAAGGCCACAAGACCTATAGTACACGTGATGCTGTGTGTGTAGGCAAGAGGAACAGAAGAAAGGCGGAGTCTGTTCTCATTTTGTTTGAACAGCTGAGGATTGTTATCTTCGGGGAAGGAAGAGTGGGGAGACTGTTCCAAAGGACAGAAGTAAATGGAATAAAAAAGGAGGTAGTGAAGTTGGTTTGGTGAGTTTTTAGGTGGGCTGTAAAAAGATGTTGATTAGCAGTGGATCTTATTTTAATGATTTTGGAGGAGAGTGGAGGAATAATAGTGGCCAATTCAGCAGAGCACCGCCCATGAAATTATCTGTAGAAGAGGCAGAAGGCAGGAACAGAATGTTTATGAGAAAGGGATTGAAGTGGGGTTTGTGAGAGAGGGAAGGAGGATCATTAATTGGCTGGATTGCCCTCTTCTGGATAGAATCCAGAAGATTTGGGCTTTGTATAGAGTTTGCAACCGTGAAGGTGCTTTCTGCAAAAAAGTACACCAGTTTTTGGCAGCTGAAGAAGCTATAGTTGAAATATGGTTGTGCCAGGAAAGATCGAAGGTGAAAGTCAGTCTAAGAAGAGAAATCTGATTGTGTTTGGATAGCTCAATATTACTGAAGGTAAGAGGAAGGGATGTGTGTTCTTTTTTTTTTCTTTTTTTTTTTTTTTTTGAGAGAGAGAGAGATCAGACAGAACTGGGTTTTGGTGGCATTGAAGTTTACAAGTTGGCCTTGCCACATTGGGATACAGCTAGGAGATCTGAGTTCAGGTTGCTAGTCATGGTGTACGGTGTACTATCATCAGCAAAGCTATGGATAGGATTGGAAGTCTGTGAGAGTAGGTCGTTTATATACAAGAGGAAGAGAGTGGGTGAAAGAACAGAACCCTGGGATACTGTTCTCCATGGCTTGAGTCCACAGGTGGGTGGTAAAAGCAAGAAGATCAGCTGTAGATCGCAAGTGGCGGAATACATATGAATACATACTGCTGGTCACTGATTAGTTGGTATGTCTCTAGAAGTTTCAAGAGTTGGTTGTTGATAACCTTGTTCATAATTTTTGAGAGAACAGAAATGAGAGCAATAGTTTGGACAACTGGACAATAGTTTGTTGGTCGATATTTATCAACTTTCTTCGGGATGGGCTGCATCTACCCGACAACATGGAAACAGGTTGTCAGGTAGATGCCAGTTGAATAGGATAGGATGTGTTAAAAATTGTGCCCCATGATAGGTGTTAGTTCTGGGGCACAATTTTCAACACAATAGGTGGAATACCATCAGGACCAGATGCCTTGTTTGTGTTCAGGTTTAAAGATTCTTTGGATTTCTTTTTGTCAGAAGACTATGGGAGACATGAAGGGAGCCGTTCTTTGTGGAGCAGAGGAAACTTTATCCAGGTCATCAATGCAGGAATTTAAAGAGAAGAGTGATGCAATGGTCAGGTGACTACAATACCATCTGGATGTGAGAGTGATGGAAACTTGGTTCAGCAGAAGTTGTGTCCAATGGCCTTGGCAAGGGACCAGAAGAGCAACTGCCATTTGGGCAGGAGCTAAGTTTGCAGCATATGGCCCTTTCAAAGTCCGACTTGGTGATGATTCTTTTACAACTATTGTGAGTTGCAGTATAGGTAGAAAGGGTAGATGGAGTTTTGGTCTTGAGCCAATTATAGTAAGCAGTTTTTTTTCTTCTTTCACAGCACTGGCACAGTTTTCTGAGAACCAATGCTTGGATGGTGGCCGAGAGTTTGGACTGGAATAGGGAATGAAAGCCTTCATCCCTGTGAGGATGATTTCTGTTATTCGCTGTACAACTGCTGTACTTCTCCTAGTTCTTCCCAGCATTACATCATTGGCAAAAAGCTGTATATCTTCAGTTAAGTCTGTGTCACAATATCATTAACATACCAGTTAAATAATAATGGCTAAGATTTTATCTGGATAAGATATATTAATGATGTGTTCTCTATTTGGTAACATGGCTTAGACATATTAGACTCCTTCCTCTCATTCACCTCAACTGCTGGTGCCCCAGAAAAAGAAAATAACAATAGCCTACCTTTTCTAGATATTCTAATTACACATCTTTCCAATGGCACTCTTTCTTTCTCAGTTTACAGAAAGACTCACCCACACAGGTAGATACATACAATAAACTTTCCCATCATCATTATCATCTTAACAGTAAGGTGCTATCAAAATCATTGTCAACAGAGCCTCCAACCTTTGCTCCATTCAAGGTTCCCTTTCAGCTGAACTTTCCTTTATTAGCTAGACCTTCCTCTCCAATGGTTACAATACTAAAAAGAGAAACAAATTAGTTTTTCCTTCCCTCTCTACTAACAGACCACATTAATACCAATACTATTCCTTATATCTTGGGCACTTCACTAATTGCTTTCAAACCTCATCTGAAGCTTGCTGCCCTTATCCACTCCCTTTCCTCTCTCTTCCAGGTGTTTATGACGGTCCTTGTTCTTGCAAATTATGTTATTATGGTCAAACTGGGAAGTCTATCAACTTCTGCACAGAAGATTACAAGATATATATCTGCCCACAACTATCATTAGTCTAGTTTAGCTGACCATGCTTTGTATACTTTGTACAGAATCAAATGAAAACAAAAAGCTTTACACAAAAAATATAAACTGAAAGACTTTTCTTAGAATCAGCAGCAGATCTGGTAACTCAGCCTAACTGTAATAAGTATGGTTGTGTTAAACTTCCCAAGACTTGGGAAACTTAAATTCTTTTTTAATGGTGATTATTTCTTATTTCAAATGCCATGTAAATCTGAATACATCTATGTTGGAAAATGATGTTAATAATGACTAGTCCATATGCTGAACAACTGAGTCTGGCTCCCACTGACGAGACCTCAATAAAGGTCGAAACCGGTCTGGGTAGTGGCCCTTCCCTTAATGCATATCATTATACATGTCTGCAAGGAGATGTGCTTTGCATTATGGGAGATACTAAGACAAGGAGTGATGAGATCTTGATCCACCTTTACCACGAGCTGCCTCAGTCCTGAAGATACTTCAGGCACAAACTTTGTTTGCTTACACTTGGATAAAGGATTAAACTAAATTTATTATAGTCTAACCAAGTGGACAAACACTTCCAATACTTTTCCCCATTATTATTATCTTTGCTTTTCTGTTAATTTTTCCAAGATATTTCTAAACATCTAGTATTCATTTCCTATGCTGCTTTTTAGATTTCCAAAAAAATGACAAAACAACTTTTCCTTTTTTTTTTTTTTTTTTGTCAGCTGTCTTCCGTATTAACTTGAAAAATGTTGCTTCCTCCTTAGTAGAACCTTCTAGGGAACCATACCACAAATAAGTCTCATTGTCCAATTCTCCATTTTAATGTGTGCCAATATCACCGTATGAGAAATTGCCTGCCATTCAACCTTTCTGTTTTGTGCTGAATACTATAGCTACTCTTCCTTTTCCTGATTATTATTTCACGAATATAACATCTTGCAGATGTTAGAGTCTCATCAGTTTCTGTACACTTTGTTTTGGTAACTCCAATTATGTTGATGTGGTATTTCTCTGATTCTTCTACTAGTTCCACTTCTTTTCTGTTTGATACTTCTGGGCTGATGTTGACTGAGTATGTTCTGGTAACAATTTTCACTGTTCAGAGAACCAGCTAACTTTTCAGTTTGCTGGTTCAATTCCCTGATTAAAATAGCAGAGGCCTTGTTTAGCCAGTTAAAAATTCAGCTTCATGACATTTACTTTTGTTGTATCATTGATTTTTGGGTTAAGGCAATAGAGATTACAGTCTGGGTCAGCTAAATCTCAAATTAGCAACTCATCCATATTCATTTGTGATATCTAGGTATACTTACTAATGGGATATACCATGAGAAGGTGAGGATTGGACAGTAGGTCAGAAATCCCAGTTGGTTCTCTGCATTCCTTAAAAGGTTAAGTGGCCTCTCTTCTCTCAGTTATCTAGATTTTATCTTTAAGCAAGCAAAAGAATTATAGGACTGCCTTATGGGGTAAGGTATGGTGGAACTTAATGGGCCCAAGCCATCAGGGTAATCAAGAAAGCCCATAAGGAACTCTAAAAGCAGCTAAATCTAGACTGGTAACCAGTTGGCTGAAAATATCCCTTCCCCCACTCAATCAAATTCATCTGAGCTCTTTAATTTCCTCTCCTTAAAAACTGATTTTCTCCAATCCCACTTTCCCAACAGCAAAATTATCCTCCTAGAAGATTTTAATGTCCACAACACCAGCTGGCTTTCCTCCTCCAGTTGTACAGATCTTGCAGGCAGAGATGCTGAAACATTTGTCATCACTAATGACCTTACGCAACTTGTTAAGAGGCCAACCATAATGCCAGATAACCCAAACTACTCCCCAAACATCCTAGTTCTCTTCTTCACCAATGATTGCTCCAAATACACAGTGAAAATAGTGGGCCCCCTAGGTAATTCTGATCACAATCTAGTGCTAATCTCCTTCCGATGCAACAACACATACACAGCCACTCCCATACAAGAGTAATCTGGCATTACAACAGTGCCAAGTAGGACAGCCTCCGCAACTTCTATGCCACATTCCCATGGTTGGACTACTGCTTCCGGCCTTCCAACCCAAACATATGCACCGAACTTATCACCAAAGTAATTCTCACTGGCATGGAAACATACATTCCACACACTACTCTGAACTGCCATTCCTTAACTAAACCCTGGTTTCCCAAAAGATGTGCCAAGGCTGTACAGATGAAAAACTAAACATACCAGTTGAAATCAACCCCATCCTCCTTTAGAGCTTATAACGAAGCTGAAATAGATGCAAAAAAACAATCAACACTTCCAAAACAGATTTTTGGAAGTGCTGATTGTTTTGAAAGAGCAAAATGCAGGAAACTAGCAGCATGTCCAAATGGCAGCCAAGCCTTTTTGTCTCTCACCAAAGCAATTGGCCGTGACTTCTGTCCAACGCTATTCCCACCCTTATCGTATCCAGATGGCTCTATTGCATCATTCTGGCTTCACACTTGGCTTCCAATGCATGCATAACTGACAATGGTAAATGTCCCTCAACCATTCCAGACGCCCAACATGCAATGTCCTCCTATATTTTTTTGCCAGGATGAGATCAGAAAAATACTGTCCAAATTAGACACAAAAAAGTCTCCTGGCCCTGATGGCATTCCTCCAATTGTCCTGAAAGTTTGTGCTCCAGAACTGACTCCTATCCTATGTCACCTATATATACTCTCTTACTCCATTGGTGTCTATCCTAAAACCTGGCCTATATTCAACCCATTCCCAAGAAGGGCAAAAACTACTGCCTATCTCACTTACCTGTCTAAAGTAACGAAAAAAATCATCAATTCCCAACTCCTACACCACCTTGAAGTCACCCACCTAATAAACAATTGCCAGTATGGATTCTGTCGCTGCCGATCAACAGGAGATCTGCTCACATATGTCACCCATCTCTGGACAAATGCCATGGAAAAGTTTGGCGACTCTCAAGAGGTTGCACTTGATATCTCCAAAGCCTTTGACCGGGTCTGGCACAAAGGCAAACTACTATCATTCAGACCCAGGACTTCTGTAGTTGGATATTGCCAGCTTTCTGCCTGAACGCACACTGTGTGTGTGTGTGTGTGATGGTTCCTTATCCTCTCACCATTCAACTAATGCTGGGGTTCCACAAGGTTCTGTCCACTCACCAACCCTCTTCTTGCTGTATATCAATGACCTACTTCAGTTCACCTCAAACCCAATACAGTTTTGCAGACGACAGCACATTATACACTCTCCCCTCTCATTTGATAAACCTTACCCTACACAACTCACCTCAACCTATAGAACATCAACCACCACCCTCAATTCGAATCTTCAAGCCATCCTCCAATGGGGTTCAGATAACCTCATCAATTTCAATGCCAATAAAACCCAGTTCTGTCCTATTTCTAATAAAAAAAAAAAGAACCAGTTTTTCCTCAGTATTCTTTTTGACGATATCCACATTTCCAGACAGTTTGAGATTTCTCTTCTTGACTTACCCTGACATCAAACCTCTCCCTGGCATAAACACATCACAACCATTGCATCCTCAGCTTCAAAAAAAACTAGAATTTCTCTTTCGCTCAAGACCTTACTTCATCCCTGAACAGCTGTTAGCATTATACAAATCAAAAATCTGCCCAACTATTAAATACTGCTCTCACATATGGTGTGAGGGCCCCTAAAAGCTCCCTCAAACTGCTTGACTCAATACAGAGGAGAGAGCAATTAGTCTTATTAATTACCCATCTCTTACCAACTCACCCCCCCCCCCCCCCACACTTTTGCACAGATGTTTGGTTTCTGCAATATGTATATTCTACAAATATTTCCATGGGAAATGCTCATCTGAAATAACATCAATAATTCCTCCACTCAGTACTAAGCTCGTTGGAACACATGCAGCTGCTGCACAACATCCCTTTACAGTGCACCTAGAAACAAACAAAACAAGTTACTTTTCCTCCTCCTCTTTCATCCCTGCAACTGCTGTATTGTGGAACAGCCCCCCCCCCGCTGTGTTTCTCAAAGAATACAATTATACAATCGAAAGGGAGATCGTAAATCCCATTTTATTTTATAGCCAGGTCTGAAACTTGGATCGAAATCCAAATAGTTTCATGCTGAAAAAACTATCGGCGAGCCCAAGTGTAAATGATCACTTGGGTAGTACAACACCAGGACAACTCCATGCAAAGGTGAGCAAGCTCCATCACTAACTTTAATATTCTCTCATAATGTAAAACCCAGCTCCTAAGAGATGTATATATATTGTTTTACATTATGAGAAGAGGTCACTACCCAGACCGGTTTCAACCTTTTTTGAGGTCTCATCAGTGAGTAGGTAGACCTGGAATATCAAGGTTTTTAAGTGAACACAAACTTACATACCTCTACTATTGAATTGCCAAGGTGGTGCACTCCTATATTGTTAATTACTAAGATAATAAGCCGAAAGGCTATTTTACCAGCGAACCTGTTAATTGAAAGGGAGATGGTAAATCCCGTTTTATTTTATAGCCAGGTCCGAAACTTGGATCGAAATCCAAATAGTTTCATGCTGAAAAAACTATCGGCGAGCCCAAGTGTAAATGATCACTTGGGTAGTACAACACCAGGGCAACTCCATGCAAAGGTGGAGCAAGATCCGTCACTAACTTTAATATTCTCTCATAATGTAAAACCCATCTCCTAAGAGATGTATATATATTGTTTTACATTATGAGAAGAGGGCACTACCCAGACTGTTTAAACCTTTTTTGAGATCTTATCAGTGAGTAGGTAGACCTGGAATATCAAGGTTTTTAAGTGAACACAAACTTACGAACTTACAATATACAATCATTTAAATCAAATGTAAATAAGTTCCTCCTTTCCCAACCCAGTACCCACACACAGAACTAATGTACCATAGTTCTCGTGGAAAGGCTTAGACGTTGGTTATGCATTTTTTACTAAATAATTTAAGGAAATTACAACATAAACTAGGATACACATTAAAATAAATTTTAACATGCTTCAATATTTCAGCAATGTCACGTTGCCATTTTCAAGGAACTTAAGAACAAGACACGTGCACGCAGGCACAACAAACAGTAAGTGAGGAAGCAGCAGGAAGCTATTATTTCTCTTAAAGTCCTGATGGTATTCTTGGGCGATTGGGCTGAAGGTCTTCTGATGTAGGTTTCCCAAATTTGAGGCAGTCTCATGCAGCCAAATTTGTTGAGGTTTGGATTGTTTCTTAGGACTGAAGCTGATTCCATGAAAAGCCTTTCATATTTGTATTTACTACGGTGTATTATCGTGGCTTTCTTCCACCGTATTCTATGGCAGGTATCCAGTGCATGGTCAGCAAGACCAGAGTGGCTGTATTGGTGAAACCGGATGTAGTCCTTGTGTTCTGAAATTCTGATATTTGCTGTCCTGCCTGTTTGGCCAAAGTAGGACAGCTTACAGCTACAAGGGACCTGGTATACACCAGGTAGGTCTAGGGGGGAGGTTGGTCTTTAGTAGAGCAGATAAGGGATGCCAATTTTTTATATGGTCTGTAACAAGAAGTTAAGTCATGTTTTTTTAGAATTTTTGTAATTTTTTCTGAGGTGCCTCGGATATAGGGTATGGTGATGGATTTAGAGTAATCATTGTGGGGGGGGGGGAGGGGGTTGTGGTTTACTGGTTTCAATATTTTTTTGATTTTTTTTTGGAGAGGGATTAGCCATTGGCTGAGAAAGTGTTGAGAATGTGGTTTAGTTCTGTGGTTAGGGCATTGTCATTTGAACAGATAAAGTTTAGCCCTGTTGTGTAGCGTCTTAATGACTCCATATTGTTGCGAGGAGGGGTGGTGGGATTGTTGGTGAATGTATCTGCCTGTATGGGTGGGTTTTCTATAGACTGAGAAAACTAAGGTTCCATCAGGCTGGCAGGTGACTAGTGTGTCTAAGAAAGGAAGGCAGTTGTTTTTTTCCTCTTCCTGGGTGAATTTGATTCTGGGGTGTTGGTTGTTTAAATGTGTTAGGAAGGAGAGGAGTGCACTGGAGCCATGTGGCCAAATAGTGAACACATCATCAACATAGCGAAGCCAAATGGTTGGTTTTTGTGGGGCAGAGTTTAAGGCTCTCTCTTCAAAAGTCTCCATATAAAAGTTGGCCAAGGGTGGGGAGAGTGGAGAACCCATGGCTGTCCCCTCTATTTGTTTGTAGAATTTTCTTTGCCAAATAAAATAGCCTGAGTTCATTGTGAACTGAAATAGGGCTGTGATATCGGGAGGAAAGTTGGCTTGGATTAGCTCTAAGGATTCTTTGAGTGGGACATTTGTGAATAAGGAGGAGACATCAAAACTGACCATTATGTCAATGTGTTTGAGTGTAAGGTTTTCTATGCTGGCTTTGAAGTGGGCTGAGTTTTTTATGTGTGAAGGTGTGTCGCCAGTATAGTGTGAGAGAGCTTTGGCCAAATGTTTAGCTAGTTTGTATGTGGGGGAATCAATGCCGTCCACTATGGGACGTAATGGTATATTTTCCTTATGTATTTTTGGGAGTCCATAAATATGGGGGGGGGGGTATGGAGTTAAATGGTTTTAATTTGTTAGTGATTTCCACAGTGATTTCCTGTGGAGTTTTCTAATTTGTGAGTTGGTGGGATTGTACTCAATAGGGAGGTAAGTAGCCCGATCTAACAATAGAGCTTTTAGCTTACCTGTGTAATCCTTTTTGGTTAAGCAATACTGTGGCGTTCCCTTTATCAGCTTTGACAATTATTATTTTCTTGTTTGTCTTTAATTCTAGTAGAGATTTAATTTCCTTACTGGGCATGTTGGCTTTTGGTGGTTTAGCTTTGGTCAGAACACAAGCCACATCCAGTCTAATATCATTGGGATAGTGGTTTGGAAGGTGTCGTATCCTGCGTTCAATTTGTATCATAATATATTCAGCAGGTATTCTTCTGGGCGCAATGGTGAAGTTGTGGCTACGTGCGAGGGCATTGAGTGCTTCAGGTTTCACACTAAATGATGAAAGGTTGACTACCGTTTTGGTAGGAAGTTGTGGTTTTGAGATCGAGTTCTTTTTTTAAAATTTCAAATTTTTTGATGTGTCGATCTCTTACTTTTTTTAAATTCTTTCTCCGCTGCAGTGCACAAGATGTCGTATAAAATTTCGTGGCTTGAGGTGCTTGAAAGGTCATCTTCGAGTGTCTGGATAGCTAAGTTAGCATCATTCAGGAAATGGCGAGTCGTAACGATGTGTTCCCTGAGCAAAGCTTGGTTGGCATGGTTATAAATACGAAGAGCCTTTTGCGAAGAGAAACGGTGCTTGAATTTGACAGAGTTAGGAATTACCTGGTTATCCCAGCAGCGTTTTAGGAAGGTGAGACGATTCAGTTTTCTTGATAGTTTTAACTTCATTTTACCATAATAGCGTGCTTTACGTGCGATATCATCTCCATGGATTATCGCAATTCTCGTGGAAATGCTTAAAATTTTAAATTATTTCAACATTTATAAGTGCTATATAATTTAAATAAATCACTTAAAATCATATTTTACTAGGATTTTATCAAACTCTTATAGATATTGTGTTCATCTAAAAAGTAATAGAAATGGTCTTGAACAATAAAATAAAAAATGAAAAAAATTACTAGATTTTTCACCTTCCACAAATAAGAAACTGAAAACTACTGAGGATATAAATAAAGAATTAACATTATGCAGAAACTCTCAAAGATATATATATATATATATATATATATATATATATATATATATATATATATATATATATATATATATATATAGCAATTTGTAGTATTAACTCGGAATTGGGATAAAACGCAACGTTTCATCGGATTGTCCGACTTCTTCAGGCGTGGGAACATAGAAAGCAAATAAACACAATAAGAAACATCGTATCTCTATAAAAACGTTTTTATAGATTCTTTTATAGTGATACGATGTTTCTTATAGTGTTTATTTGCTTTCTATGTTCCCCACGCCTGAAGAAGTCGGACAATGTTGCGTTTTGAATAAATTTAATTGTTATTCTAGTCTCGGTTATAGTCAGTATATATATATATATATATATAGAAATAGAAAGTATTTTTACCTTGGGTATAAATATGTTAAAGATACCAAGCAATTTTAAACCTGGTTTTACTCCATTTCCCAAGTAAGCAAACAGACTAAAAGTCAAGTTTGCGCCTGCAATTGATGCAAGTCTAACTGATCCCACAGGTAGTGCAGGATCAGGGCAACTCGTGGCAAAGGTGGAACAAGCTCCGATCACTAATCTTAATATTTACCCTTAATGCCAAAACACATCTCCAAGAAGGGGATGTATGATGTTTTGTATTAAAGGCAAGGGGCCACTACCCAGACCGGTTTCGACCTTAATTGAGGTCTCGTCAGTGGGAGCTAGGCTAGAAATATCAAGATTTAGTAATACTGAGCTTGTAAGTATTTCGCCAAAACAAGTTACCATAAGGTGTTTTAACCTTATTAAATAAAAATCTCTGGAGGAGATATAAATGTAGAAATAGAAAGTATTTTTACCTTGGGTATAAATATGTTAAAGATACCAAGCAATTTTAAACCTGGTTTTACTCCATTTCCCAAGTAAGCAAACAGACTAAAAGTCAAGTTTGCGCCTGCAATTGATGCAAGTCTAACTGATCCCACAGGTAGTGCAGGATCAGGGCAACTCGTGGCAAAGGTGGAACAAGCTCCGATCACTAATCTTAATATTTACCCTTAATGCCAAAACACATCTCCAAGAAGGGGATGTATGATGTTTTGTATTAAAGGCAAGGGGCCACTACCCAGACCGGTTTCGACCTTAATTGAGGTCTCGTCAGTGGGAGCTAGGCTAGAAATATCAAGATTTAGTAATACTGAGCTTGTAAGTATTTCGCCAAAACAAGTTACCATAAGGTGTTTTAACCTTATTAAATAAAAATCTCTGGAGGAGATATAAATGTAGAAATAGAAAGTATTTTTACCTTGGGTATAAATATGTTAAAGATACCAAGCAATTTTAAACCTGGTTTTACTCCATTTCCCAAGTAAGCAAACAGACTAAAAGTCAAGTTTGCGCCTGCAATTGATGCAAGTCTAACTGATCCCACAGGTAGTGCAGGATCAGGGCAACTCGTGGCAAAGGTGGAACAAGCTCCGATCACTAATCTTAATATTTACCCTTAATGCCAAAACACATCTCCAAGAAGGGGATGTATGATGTTTTGTATTAAAGGCAAGGGGCCACTACCCAGACCGGTTTCGACCTTAATTGAGGTCTCGTCAGTGGGAGCTAGGCTAGAAATATCAAGATTTAGTAATACTGAGCTTGTAAGTATTTCGCCAAAACAAGTTACCATAAGGTGTTTTAACCTTATTAAATAAAAATCTCTGGAGGAGATATAAATGTAGAAATAGAAAGTATTTTTACCTTGGGTATAAATATGTTAAAGATACCAAGCAATTTTAAACCTGGTTTTACTCCATTTCCCAAGTAAGCAAACAGACTAAAAGTCAAGTTTGCGCCTGCAATTGATGCAAGTCTAACTGATCCCACAGGTAGTGCAGGATCAGGGCAACTCGTGGCAAAGGTGGAACAAGCTCCGATCACTAATCTTAATATTTACCCTTAATGCCAAAACACATCTCCAAGAAGGGGATGTATGATGTTTTGTATTAAAGGCAAGGGGCCACTACCCAGACCGGTTTCGACCTTAATTGAGGTCTCGTCAGTGGGAGCTAGGCTAGAAATATCAAGATTTAGTAATACTGAGCTTGTAAGTATTTCGCCAAAACAAGTTACCATAAGGTGTTTTAACCTTATTAAATAAAAATCTCTGGAGGAGATATAAATGTAGAAATAGAAAGTATTTTTACCTTGGGTATAAATATGTTAAAGATACCAAGCAATTTTAAACCTGGTTTTACTCCATTTCCCAAGTAAGCAAACAGACTAAAAGTCAAGTTTGCGCCTGCAATTGATGCAAGTCTAACTGATCCCACAGGTAGTGCAGGATCAGGGCAACTCGTGGCAAAGGTGGAACAAGCTCCGATCACTAATCTTAATATTTACCCTTAATGCCAAAACACATCTCCAAGAAGGGGATGTATGATGTTTTGTATTAAAGGCAAGGGGCCACTACCCAGACCGGTTTCGACCTTAATTGAGGTCTCGTCAGTGGGAGCTAGGCTAGAAATATCAAGATTTAGTAATACTGAGCTTGTAAGTATTTCGCCAAAACAAGTTACCATAAGGTGTTTTAACCTTATTAAATAAAAATCTCTGGAGGAGATATAAATGTAGAAATAGAAAGTATTTTTACCTTGGGTATAAATATGTTAAAGATACCAAGCAATTTTAAACCTGGTTTTACTCCATTTCCCAAGTAAGCAAACAGACTAAAAGTCAAGTTTGCGCCTGCAATTGATGCAAGTCTAACTGATCCCACAGGTAGTGCAGGATCAGGGCAACTCGTGGCAAAGGTGGAACAAGCTCCGATCACTAATCTTAATATTTACCCTTAATGCCAAAACACATCTCCAAGAAGGGGATGTATGATGTTTTGTATTAAAGGCAAGGGGCCACTACCCAGACCGGTTTCGACCTTAATTGAGGTCTCGTCAGTGGGAGCTAGGCTAGGCTAGACTTGCATCAATTGCAGGCGCAAACTTGACTTTTAGTCTGTTTGCTTACTTGGGAAATGGAGTAAAACCAGGTTTAAAATTGCTTGGTATCTTTAACATATTTATACCCAAGGTAAAAATACTTTCTATTTCTACATTTATATCTCCTCCAGAGATTTTTATTTAATAAGGTTAAAACACCTTATGGTAACTTGTTTTGGCGAAATACTTACAAGCTCAGTATTACTAAATCTTGATATTTCTAGCCTAGCTCCCACTGACGAGACCTCAATTAAGGTCGAAACCGGTCTGGGTAGTGGCCCCTTGCCTTTAATACAAAACATCATACATCCCCTTCTTGGAGATGTGTTTTGGCATTAAGGGTAAATATTAAGATTAGTGATCGGAGCTTGTTCCACCTTTGCCACGAGTTGCCCTGATCCTGCACTACCTGTGGGATCAGTTAGACTTGCATCAATTGCAGGCGCAAACTTGACTTTTAGTCTGTTTGCTTACTTGGGAAATGGAGTAAAACCAGGTTTAAAATTGCTTGGTATCTTTAACATATTTATACCCAAGGTAAAAATACTTTCTATTTCTACATTTATATCTCCTCCAGAGATTTTTATTTAATAAGGTTAAAACACCTTATGGTAACTTGTTTTGGCGAAATACTTACAAGCTCAGTATTACTAAATCTTGATATTTCTAGCCTAGCTCCCACTGACGAGACCTCAATTAAGGTCGAAACCGGTCTGGGTAGTGGCCCCTTGCCTTTAATACAAAACATCATACATCCCCTTCTTGGAGATGTGTTTTGGCATTAAGGGTAAATATTAAGATTAGTGATCGGAGCTTGTTCCACCTTTGCCACGAGTTGCCCTGATCCTGCACTACCTGTGGGATCAGTTAGACTTGCATCAATTGCAGGCGCAAACTTGACTTTTAGTCTGTTTGCTTACTTGGGAAATGGAGTAAAACCAGGTTTAAAATTGCTTGGTATCTTTAACATATTTATACCCAAGGTAAAAATACTTTCTATTTCTACATTTATATCTCCTCCAGAGATTTTTATTTAATAAGGTTAAAACACCTTATGGTAACTTGTTTTGGCGAAATACTTACAAGCTCAGTATTACTAAATCTTGATATTTCTAGCCTAGCTCCCACTGACGAGACCTCAATTAAGGTCGAAACCGGTCTGGGTAGTGGCCCCTTGCCTTTAATACAAAACATCATACATCCCCTTCTTGGAGATGTGTTTTGGCATTAAGGGTAAATATTAAGATTAGTGATCGGAGCTTGTTCCACCTTTGCCACGAGTTGCCCTGATCCTGCACTACCTGTGGGATCAGTTAGACTTGCATCAATTGCAGGCGCAAACTTGACTTTTAGTCTGTTTGCTTACTTGGGAAATGGAGTAAAACCAGGTTTAAAATTGCTTGGTATCTTTAACATATTTATACCCAAGGTAAAAATACTTTCTATTTCTACATTTATATCTCCTCCAGAGATTTTTATTTAATAAGGTTAAAACACCTTATGGTAACTTGTTTTGGCGAAATACTTACAAGCTCAGTATTACTAAATCTTGATATTTCTAGCCTAGCTCCCACTGACGAGACCTCAATTAAGGTCGAAACCGGTCTGGGTAGTGGCCCCTTGCCTTTAATACAAAACATCATACATCCCCTTCTTGGAGATGTGTTTTGGCATTAAGGGTAAATATTAAGATTAGTGATCGGAGCTTGTTCCACCTTTGCCACGAGTTGCCCTGATCCTGCACTACCTGTGGGATCAGTTAGACTTGCATCAATTGCAGGCGCAAACTTGACTTTTAGTCTGTTTGCTTACTTGGGAAATGGAGTAAAACCAGGTTTAAAATTGCTTGGTATCTTTAACATATTTATACCCAAGGTAAAAATACTTTCTATTTCTACATTTATATCTCCTCCAGAGATTTTTATTTAATAAGGTTAAAACACCTTATGGTAACTTGTTTTGGCGAAATACTTACAAGCTCAGTATTACTAAATCTTGATATTTCTAGCCTAGCTCCCACTGACGAGACCTCAATTAAGGTCGAAACCGGTCTGGGTAGTGGCCCCTTGCCTTTAATACAAAACATCATACATCCCCTTCTTGGAGATGTGTTTTGGCATTAAGGGTAAATATTAAGATTAGTGATCGGAGCTTGTTCCACCTTTGCCACGAGTTGCCCTGATCCTGCACTACCTGTGGGATCAGTTAGACTTGCATCAATTGCAGGCGCAAACTTGACTTTTAGTCTGTTTGCTTACTTGGGAAATGGAGTAAAACCAGGTTTAAAATTGCTTGGTATCTTTAACATATTTATACCCAAGGTAAAAATACTTTCTATTTCTACATTTATATCTCCTCCAGAGATTTTTATTTAATAAGGTTAAAACACCTTATGGTAACTTGTTTTGGCGAAATACTTACAAGCTCAGTATTACTAAATCTTGATATTTCTAGCCTAGCTCCCACTGACGAGACCTCAATTAAGGTCGAAACCGGTCTGGGTAGTGGCCCCTTGCCTTTAATACAAAACATCATACATCCCCTTCTTGGAGATGTGTTTTGGCATTAAGGGTAAATATTAAGATTAGTGATCGGAGCTTGTTCCACCTTTGCCACGAGTTGCCCTGATCCTGCACTACCTGTGGGATCAGTTAGACTTGCATCAATTGCAGGCGCAAACTTGACTTTTAGTCTGTTTGCTTACTTGGGAAATGGAGTAAAACCAGGTTTAAAATTGCTTGGTATCTTTAACATATATATATATATATATATATATATATTTTTTTTTTTTGTTGTTGTTGTTCCATTTTGTTGCTGGAGTGAATGATGTCAGTCATTCCAACAACAAAAATTAAAAATATTATCACACTATGAAGTAACAATATCAATACATTTTTTATTGTATTTTATTCTTGTAATTTTCAATTTTTGCTACTAGCAAAAAAATATTGGCACTTATTTTTCACACACAAAAAAAAGCACTAGTTTTAACTGTGGAGGAGACACATCCAGAGGTCACAAAAATGATGAGATTGAAGTAAATCATTCAGGGTCTTCAATGCCTGATGATGTCACTTCAAAAATTAGGAAAACTAGACTGTGTATAGCAATATAAAATGTAAGAAGTTACATATGGACAGGATATGACGAGATTAAGCCAAGTACCTACACCTTTGTTTATTCAGGTGAAAGTAAGCATGAAAATAGGAGAGAATATAATGAACAATTATACCTTAAAGTCTTTAAAAGACTTCTAGTCTATCTCAAAAAGAATTATTATGATTAAGCTGAAAGTCACACCAATCAATTTATACATATTACAGATATATATGTCTCAACCTGGGACAAAAAGGAAAGGTTGCACAAAAGATACAGAAAATATTAAAAATATATAAAATAAAATAAGTTCCTGATAATGATGATGAGTGACATGAATACTGAAGTAAGCCGGTTGGCTGGTTGGATTTGGATTTATTGGTACAAGGACAACAAAGGCCATATGCACCATTACCAAGGTTACTACAGTTCAAAGGGTAATAAAAAATAAAGGACAAAATAAGTAAACAATACCTTATGTACAAGAAAATAAATGTTAAACAGTTGAAAAACGCCAAATGCATCTGCAGAAATTAATTCATTCATGCAGTTTGTTTGGGTTTAACAAGATATGCATGAGAGTATATAAGTAAAGCAAGTGTTATCATCCTCTGAATGGGTAAGAATGTGTTATATGACTACAACCAAAGGGGCCTAGAAAGAGTAACCTCTTCTCTTCTGCATTTTTGAAAATTATGGAGACAACTACCATGTTTGAATAAAAACTTTAGTTTAATATAACTAAAATCTACATTCGACGTTTAGACCTTTATGTCAAGGTCATCTTCTGGAGCATACAACTATACACAGAAAACAAACTACACTACAATCAAACTGGTTTGTTAAAGATACTAACCAACTACTACAACAATTGTTGGCCTGACCTCTGGTGAAAAAAAAAAAAAAAAAAAAAATTATACATCAATGCTAGAGTCCTATTATTAGTGTTATCTGTTGGTTGTAGAAATACATTGGGCACAACAACAAGTAATAATTTTCAAAATGCATTCGGATCACCGTGTAAGCTTAAAAGAAAGGACTCTTCTCTTCTGTTTTCAGACTGGACCATCAACACTTTAATCTCATGCAATGCAGGATGACTGCCACAGATTAATTAATTTTTCTTTCATTAACTGTCTTTAGGCTACATAAGGAACTGACAAACAGCATGTGAAGAAAGCTGAGATTACCTAGTAGCTGCATCTGAAGTCTTGCTCCCCTTGATTCTCATATGCCGGCCTGGTTGGCTGAGTGGTTAGCATATCCACTCTCTAGCCAAAAGGCTGGAGAGTAGATATGCTAACCACTTTTCTAACCAAAATGGTTAGAAATGTGGTTAGCCATAAGAGATGGCCTGTAAAGAACTCAGTGAGTATGTATGATACATTTTGGTAGTGTTTTTTTTTAAATGTGTACAACTGCAAGCTGGATGGCATACAACTCTGCAACATGGGACATTAATTGAAATTTAACACGTTTGCTGCGACGCTCCTCAGGCATAGTTTGTTTCCGCACACCAAGCACTTTCACTTCTTCAAGGTCAGTACGAGTAATCTCGTAGGCGGCGGTAATCGACATATGAGTATATTCGTAGTTGGCTTGTGAGGTTCATATGTCAACTACGAATATACTCCTTGTTGGCAGCGAACGTGTTAACTTGAGGTGATCTAGTATTCTCTTTTCTACTGAGTGTCCAGTTTGCCCAAAGTAGGATAGATGGCAGTCACTCCTGTATCTTATAATTTGGAGCAAATCTCTTCATCAGGAAGACCAAGGGGGTTCCACTCTACTATTACTCCTGGAAAAAAGTTCAAAGTTTTATGGAGAGTTACTGTAATTGGTATTCCTGTTTAATCTCAATGCTGTATGAAGGAGTTGTTCCAATTGCTTCTGGGTGGAATTTTCTATAATAATGTCTCCTGAAAAGTGTTTTTTCACCCACTATCTTTCTTGGTCAGACATTTACCTATTCATTGAATAGGAGGAAAGAGGGAATACTTGCTGATGCATCGGTTGCTTTTTGTTTTTGCCGCCTGTTGATGTGCAAGTGGTTTCTGCAATGGATTGGCACTTGAAGGCCTCTTGATAAACTTGAGAATGAAACATCATTCTTAGAAAGAAGTAGAATTCAGCATCAGAGCTCCACACCTGCCATGGAGCCATATGGGGGGGGGGGAACTGAAAAGTTCCGATAAACATCTAGATCAAAAATGATATTAAAGTAAATGATAGCATCAACAGTTGGGTGGTTATATCAATTGCTTATATCAGATGAAACATTGCAGTTAAAGGGTCTTAAGATAAGTTCTTTCTTGTGGTTATATCAGTTGCTTTAATACCATCTTTGTTTTTGGTGTTTATCAGAACTTTTCAGTCCATCAGTACATGGATGCCAAGTATCCAGGAAGTAACGCCTGTGTTCAGAAGCAGAATGTCATGGCTACTTCAGATGCCATACAAGTACCAAAGCAAGCCTTGTACCCTATTCATGAATGATGGGGAGGAGATTACTGCAACCCTGCCAACACTTTCAAGTGAGTCCACAAGCTATCTGCACCTGGCAGATACCAGGACCTCCTGTCCTGAAGAAGCATATGTGCAAGACTACCAAGATGATAGTCATGCAGTTCTTGATAGGAAGCGGCTAAGTTTATGGATGTTCCATTCAGAAAATGTTAAATACAAAGCAGTAAATTCTCAGTACCTGAGGAGTATGGTAAGCTTTGTCCAATGTTATCAGTTTCTAGTCAGGAAGGATGCTGGAAGTACATAAGAATTTAAAAAATACTTAAATGATGCAATATCATAATGTATCGATGGAGTTTGAAGAGAATGGGAGTGAAATGATTGTGCAATCTTATTAAGCAAGAGATCCTTAAGAAAAACATGATATGGAATGAGTACCATATGCTTAAGGATGATGACCGTTATGAAAATTATGAGAAGACAAGAAAAATAACTATTATATGGAAAGTAAGACTGAATAGTCTGTGAACTAAAGGCAACCTAAAATTATTCTATCATTATGCTGCACATAAAAGAAAGAATGAATACAAATAGTATACAGGAGACAACAGCAGAAGAGATTGTTTAGAGACCTACGAGGATGGTCTGAAAAGTTCTCGGCCTAACAATGAAAACAAAGTTATAATTTCAAAATTATTTTTATTTTTAATTTTCAGCATAATCTTCCTTAAGACTAATACGTTTATTCCAGTGATGCTCCAGCGCCATTATCCCATCCCTGTAGTGATCCTCAGTAAGATTTGCAAAATACCCCAAAAAAGGGCCACGTTTAAACCTGGAAGCGCATTTCTTAATTGTTGAATATGAAGGAGAAGAGTGCCCATAAATTTTTATGAGCTTCAAATGAATTTCTTTTGGCATTAAAGCTTCTTTTACAAAGAATTTAATAACCACATGATACTCAATTTCATCCATTCCAAGGGATACAAACAACACTTTTGTTCCAGACAGCTGTATGAAACAAACTACTTGATAGAGTGACTTGCAATTTCACACAGATGCTTATGACAGATGCACCAACTTAGAAAAAAAACTCTTGCTGATAGTGTTGCCATCTATGATCAAGGCCAAGAACTTTTCAGACCAACCCTTTAATTAGTGCTCATTTTGCTAAAAGTTATCAAACTGGTGTGTGTGCAGGACTGTACTTACACTTTTCCTGAGGCAGGTGGGACTCAAGGAGATCGAGTGCTCTGAGGCCTCTCTTACTGTTTGAGGGTCCTTAAATTTGTCCTAATTTTTTGGGGACCCTGCTAAAGTCTCGTGGTCCTGTGCATTGCATAAGTATGGCCCTGTGTGTGTGCAACATTGAGCTCACTGCTATTTCTTCAGTGGATGAAGAAACTAAGGAAATATGAAGAGGTACCTATTACACAAACTGATAACAATTTAGCAATTCGGCTAATGAGATATGAGCGCTGATGGTAAGAGTATTCACCTGAACTGGCTGTTGCTTTGACCAAGGTATATAATTTGAGTCTCAGAACAGGGAAGATTCCACAGGAGTGGAAAGGATGTATGATAATCTCATTGCACAAGGGTGGTGCAAAGACTGATGTTACAACCAAGCCATCAGTATCTCTGGAGTGTTGGTGGTGGTGAAGATTTTAAAAAAGTTGGTAATCACATGCAGATAGAAATGGATCAATGGAGAAACTATTCTTTGTAATGAAGAGCATGGGTGTAATAAGAAAGTTTATGTTTGAGCAACTTGCTCACATTTTATAATAATATTACCATTGGGTCAGACAAAGGAAACAGATACACCATGATACTTTTGGACTTTGCAAAGGCTCTTGACATAATAGTACGGAAGACTGTTGTGTAAGCTGCAAGATGTGGGATTGGATTATAAAATATTAGCATAGATAAGAGGATGGCTGACTGAGAGATATCAAAAAGTGGTATATGGGGAATGTAAGTCTGAAAAATTTAAGATAACCAGTGGTGTACCACAAGGATCAGTCCTTGGTTCACTGTTATTCAATCTGTACATTAATGACATCAAAAAGGATTTGACAGGCAACTAACAGTTATTTGCTGATGGTACAAAGATAAGTAGGGTAATCAGGAATGCTGCTAATATGCAGTACTTGCAGAATAATCTGAATAGGCTGGAATTGTGGGTATGGGGGTAATGGATGTCAGTTCAATGTTAGTAAATGTAAAAATTTATGCACTTTGGTGTAATGAGATATTCAATGTCATATTATATTGGTGGAATTATACAAGAAGAAACTGATCAGGCTAGGGATCTTATGTTTTAGTAGAGAGGAAGTTTAAGGGCCATATAGCAAAAATTGCAACTCAGAGGATAACTGCAGTAGAAAAGAACCTTAAAGGATAATGAAGTAATTTTGTCTCTTTATAAGGTGACATGACCTCACCTGGAACTACTGCACACAGGTCTGACATGGTGATGCTCTGACCATGTGCAAAGAGAGAGAGAGAGTGCAGAGGATTGTAATAAAGTTGATACTAGGATTTTGGAATATAGTTTATGAAGATAGATTGAGTATTTGTGGAGTGTAGCTACTAGGAAACAAGAGAAAGAAGGACTTTCTCACACTGCCACCACTCCAAACTTCTCAAAGGCTCATAGAGGATACCAGCAGATGGAATTTTTCATTTGGAGGGTGGGGAGAGAATAAACGGGCATCCATGGAAGTTGAGAATGAATGCAAGAAGGAAGTAAGAGCTGCTAGATTTTTTTCTCAGTGTTGTGCACGAAAGGTACTGGTGGTGATAAGTGGCTTTGTTCAATGAGTCTCTGACTCCTTGGAGGTCACTCTTCATAATAATAATATTTAGTGTGGACTACAAGAGGTGGAAGAGGATAAATAGATATTCACTCTTCTTTGGCACGTACCTTATAGTTAGAATATGTTGGGAAGAGCTGTTAACTGTTTATAAAAATAAATCACAACAATTTTCCTTTCTTGCAACTGGGATGTCATTTATTCTAATCTTAATTCTTGGTCAGAGTGAAGTACATATTTGTGGCAAAAATGCATACAAAACAGTTTTCTTGTAGAGAAAAAACCTTGTTTCAAGTGTAAAGATGGGAAGGAAGTTTATTTTATCATTATTATCCAAAGACCTCATGGAGTCAAAGACTCAAATAGGAGGTATTTTTGTTATACACACACAGCTCATCACACCGTGCCTTAAACACACTCAAATTCTCTGCAGACATCACACTCTCAGGCAAGGCATTCCAATCATTCACAATTCTGCATGCAAAAAAACCTGCCTCTCACTCCCCTGCTCATGCCCTCTTTACACAGCTTCCAGGGATGACCTCTGATCTCCTACAGTTTTCTGTAAAACCTCTCCAACATTGATCTTATAACACCTCTTACTAACTTGTAGGTCTCTATCATACCACCCCTCTTCCTCTTATCCACTAGACTTTGTAATTGTATATTCTCAACCTGTCCTCATATTTGACATTCCAGAGATCAGAAACTACCCTAGTCAGCCACCTCTGGACCCTTTCCAGTATTTATTCGTCCTTTTGAAAACCAGGTGACCAAACCTGTGCACAGTAGTTAAGGTGCGGCCTAGTCAAAGCCTTATACAATGGAACAAGAATCCCCTTACTTCTCTAAATCAGTGTCTTCCACATCATTGCAAGAATTCTTTGTGTTGTCCTCACAATTTTGGCAATGTGTCCCCTAAATTTAAGATCCTTACCCACTATCACCTCAAGATCTCTTATTTCCTCCACCTCCAACAACATATCCCCAACAAGCATAAATTCTACATCCCAAATTTTAAAACCTTACATTTTGCAACATTGAACTTGCATCCCCCATTCCCATGCCCATTCATTCAACTTAATCAAGTCTTCTTGTAAGGCTTCATAGTTCGTCCCAACATTGCATCATCTGCACAAACAACCGAATATCCCCATCAAAATCTTTGCCAATATCATTAACATACAGGTTAAACAGCAATGGCTCGAAATAGACCCCTGAGGCACACCACTAATGACTTTCTTCTTCCAGAATATTGCTCCCCTATACACAAATTCCTGATACCTATCAGATAGCCAGTCTGCGATCCTGTGAACTAATCTAATATCCAATCCCATCCATCTAGTTTGACTATCAACTTATCATGCGGTAATCTATCAAAAGCCTTTGCAAAATCTAAGTATATTACTGTGTATCTCTCTCTCTCCTCTGCCCTAGGAAGCCATCACCTTATTGTAATAAGTAGATTAATAAAACATGACCTCCTTTTAGCAAATCCATGCTGTCCAAAGGTAATACCATTTTTGTCAACCCAATTCTGGATCCTAGTTATCACCAGCTTCTTCAACAACTTAACCACAACACCTGACACACAGATAGGCCTACAATTTGATGTTTGAGTTCTATCACTTCCCTTATGAAATGGCACAATCTTGCCTTCGTTCTACTCCTCTGGAACTCAACCCAGTGCAAGACTCATATTAAATAACTATGTCAAGGCAGATGCCAACTCCCTAGCCCATTCCTTCAAAATACGTGGTGATGTATCATCAAGTTCCACACCCTTATTAACATAAAGTTTGCTCAGTCACATTCACAAGAATGAAAGACCTTTATGAACTGCTCATTGAGTATCTTCACTATATCTTCTGCAGCAGTTGTCCTTATATCATTTTTTTCCTATCAATGTCGTCCTTCCATAATTTTTTTTTTTTGTTTTGTTTTGTTTGTTTGTTTGTTGTTGTTGGCTGCAAGGAACTCCCTAGGATTCTTTTTGGATTAATTAGCTAACTGCTCCTCATACTTCACTTTTGCTACCTTACCAACCAAATCACCCACCTTGCCTGGTCTTTGTAATAATTATGGAACTTTGTAATAATTATTGCTACTTCTCTTATACTGCCTCCATAATGCCCTTTTTCTCTGTGTCGCAAACTTAATGTCTTAATTCATTCATTTCACACCTACCTTATTTAATCTTCTGACCCTTGGAATACATTTAGACATTGCTTCTACTAGATAGTTCTGGAATATCCCCCAAGCTGCAATGATCTCTTTCCAGCTATCTCCTCATTCTATGCTATAACTACAAGCTGTCTCCTGAGCTACTCCTAATCAGCAGCCTTGTAGTTCCACATATACTCTTTCCTCACAGAGGTCCTCAAACCGCTAGCAAACACCCAGGCAATCACTTCATGGTAACTCTCACCAACTGGACAGTGATTTGACATCTCATTATAATCACATCCTCTGATGAGATGATCAAATCCAAGATCCTCAATCCTCATGTGCCCTCTGTTACATACTATCTGAGATAGTTGTCCCTCAAACACTAAAGAATATCATTTTCTTTACTTCCAGTTGCTATCTCATCATCCCAATCTTTATTGCCATAATTAAAATCACCCATGATGATCACTCTTTTCTTATTCGCTTGGCTAATTTGATTATATATTTCATGATCACTACCATCCATCTTACCAGGTCTATAACAACATCCAACTTAGTATTTCATTCTATATTCACTTCTATCTCACACCATACTGCTTCAAAACTACTGGCACTATTTCTCTCTTGCATCTCTACCTTGTATGGACATAACTCTTTTTCTATCATCAATAGCACTCTCCTCTCCCTTTTAACCCTTTCTATCCTCATGAAACACATCATACCCTTCCATTTTTCTCTGTCAGATTGTCAGGATGCCATCCTCATCCAACTATGTCTCACTTATTCCAACAATTCTTGGGTGAACAGACTCAATTAATGCAAACTTTTCATTTGCCTTGTTTCTTACACTTCTAGCATTTGTATACAAATATGGCAGCTCATTCCTGGATGTACAGCTAGTTCCACTGAATGATATATCCACATAACCACAAGAAAGATATTTATTTAACCAAATATTTCAGTCTGGATATAGCAGACCATCCTCAGTGGTATTACAAGAACAGTTTTAAAAAATACAAGCTAGAATACTAACAATAGATCGTTAAAAATAGAACACGCCATGTGATGTTATATCACTAAGTATGAAACGGAATATTTTGAAGTAGAGACATGTTTAAAAAAAAAATAATAAAAAAAAATAAATATTAATGAGTAATCTTGATTAGACTTTAACAGATTTTTGATATAGATATACAGTCGTTACGATTCAGGTTGGGACGATGGAGCAAGGCCTCCACGCTTTCCTTGAACAAACGTTCGAACCTATAACGGGATCTATGTAAGAGGCGAGTCCTGGACCAAAAGATGCTGTGGTCAGTTTCAATCCTGTGTTGAGCCAATCCAGACTTTTCAGGTTTGTTGTGAAGAATGGAGGATTGATGTTCTTGGATTCTTTTTTCAAGAGAATGTCCGGTCTGTCCAAAATAGGAGAGATCACAGTTGCACGGAATTATATATATCTATATAATTGACTGTATATCTATATCAAAAATCTGGGAAAATCTAATCAAGATTACTCATTAATTTTTTTTTTTTTTAATCATGTCTCTACTTCAAAATATTCCATTTCATACTAGTGATATAACATCATGCGGTGGTCTATTTTTAATGATCTATTGTTAATATTCTAGCTTGTATTTTTTAAAACTGTTCTTGTAATACCACTGAGGATGGTCTGCTATTTCCAGACCGAAATATTTGGTTAAATAAATATCTTTCTTGTGGTGTTACGTGGATATATCATTCAGTCTTATGTCACAAATATCCTTAAAACAGCTAGTTCCACTTATACCACATATTTAATGTGACTTCTCCATGCTTAACTCTAGACATTTTTTTTCCTCCTTATTCATCTTAGAACCTTCTTCAAATTCAACTATTTTCCCTTGATCCCAGGTTATCCCCTTCCCTTTCTGTCTACACATGCATTGATCCTCTTGGAGCATCTACCTTTCTCATGCACTGTGTTTCTCAGTTTTATTATACTTTAGCATACTAAGGTTTTGTGCCAACTCTAAAGTTGAAAATACATATGTACTCACCCACATACAAGAAATAAATGTATAATACAACCAGAAATATAGGTATATAAGTGACTTTCCATCATGAACAAAATATACAATTGGAACAATAATACTCAGTTAAACTCACAATGTATATTGTTAAAAGTCATATAAAATCTAACAGTGCATAATGATCAGATTATTAAAATTGCTATAAATGAATGCATTCGTTAGGCTGCAGAAATTTTTCAACTTGGTTACAAAGTAAGTTATAATGGACAAGTTCTTGTATAATCCTTACCAAAACATAAGAAACACAGGTTTGGCATGAAGTATCCTCATGACCGGTCTACTTGTATATGAAGGCTGTTGATTTCACATCAGCCTCAGTATCTCACATAATGCAAAACACAATTCCTTTCAGATGTGTATATCACTCTAAATTACAAGGAAGATCAGTATGTAAACTAATTTCAATCTTTATTGAAATCTCTTTGGTGGTAGCTAGATGCAGAAAAATACCGAGGTTAAATCTATGCATAAGTCATAAATTTTCCATATACAAGTAATACAAATGATGTATCACTATATTATTAAAATAATCTGGATCAAAGATAGTTGTAGGAAGAGCTTTCTTTTTCTTTATGTAACTAGGTAACTAAGCAGAAAAACTTTCTACCACTACCTTGTAGAAAGATATGGTGATACACCATTTTTAATAATTGTATATGGAAAACAGGGGTGCTTAAAGGTCAAAGCTGTATAACTGAGAGAAGACCTCCACATAGCCCTTAAAGGAATGCGGAGAACCGATCAGGGCTTCTGACCTAATGTCCAATCCTCACCTTCTCGCAGTGCACCCTGTTGGGTATCTACCTGGATACTGAATGAACGAGGATGGGCTGGCAATTTGGGATTTAGCTGACCAAATTGTATTCTTATTGGCTTAAACCAATATACAAAATGATGGTACAACAGGACAAAATTTCATGCTGGCTGGGGCGGTTAAACAAGGCCCCTGTTATTTTCGCCAGGAACCAGGGCGAACAGCGAAAAGTCAGCTACTGGAACAAATCTGAAAGCACACCCCAATTCAACATCACCAGAGTAAAAGATCGGTACTATCAACATAAAAACATTTCAGCTACTTAGGCATGATTTTTAGTGAAGATGGTAAATTAAATATGGAAATAGACAACAGAATCAACAAAGCTGGTATGGTAGGAAGTCAACTGAATAAATTCATATGGAATAAGAAAGAAATTAGTCAGAACACTAAATTAGCTGTATACACGACAGTGTTTAAACCAGTTTTAACTTATGGATCTGAGAGCTGGGTCAGAAGTAAAACACTTGACCAAAGACCACAGATATGAGAGTCCTGAGAAAGATTAGGGGTGTGAACAGATGGCATCAATGGCACCATCATATTAAAAACGAGGATATTAGGAAAGAACTTGACATTGTCGGCATCCACGAATGCATTAGCAGAGCTAATCTCAGGTGGTATGGTCACTTAAACAGAATGGGTGAGGAAAGATTAACAAAACAAGTGTTGTCTGCCAGGTTGGCAGAAAAACGACCCAGAGGAAGACCAAGATATAGGTGGATTGATATGGTACAAAGTGCCTTAGACGATAAAATATAAGATCTGATAATGTTGGAGTCTTGACAAGTAACAGACTGATTTGGAGGAAAATTGTAGATAGGAAGTTAGTAATGATGTAAATTTTTCATGTAGTACTATCATATCCTGTACACCCTTTGAGGGTACATGTCAGGAATTTGATGATGATGATATGGAAAACATGACTTCTACAATGATTTAATCTCAGTTTCTTCATTGATCTACTGCCCAATAATAAAACTTTAATAAAGGTCAAAATTGATCCAGGGTAGTGACCTTTCTCATAAGCTAACCCAGCTGAAGTGTATCTTTATTTCTTTTGATCTGAACATGTCTTAGGATTCAATATTAGCAAATGTCCAAGAGAATTATTCTGATATACATCAAATGTTCAATATGAGAGACTTCTGAATGTGATTGGTGTGTGTGTGAAACTGCTTAGTGCCTACAGAAAATTTAGTGAACCCATATAAATGATGTACCTTTGGTAGCATTTCAGAATAATATAGTTTTAGTGCAAGCTCTATGGCATACTGAGTGGCATGCCATAATGAGAAGCCAATGTTTAAAAAGATAAAGCATCAATTGGAATATATAATAAAAGAAATGTATCCAAAAAAAATTAGGTACATATCAATAAAACCATATAGAAATATATGTGCTTCAAGAAATTTTTAAAAAGATTATATGATTAAAAACATTACATATATTTGATATATCTCATGAAATCTGCCTGAGGCTCAGGCAGATTGGTAAAATAATGACTGTCCTCATTAAAGTAAACTCAAGATACTGCAAGATGATACTTTTGGTCTGCAACATAATACTGCAAACCAAAAAAACTGCTTGTTCCTTATGGTCAGGTGCTATTTTAACATTGTATTATAAAGGCATCTGTTGTTGTCAAGACAAAAGCAATGGTTCATTTACTCTGATGTAAATGACTAGGCAGGTTCGAAGTAACCAGTTGCATTGCTAATGGTGTGTTGGTGAATAAGATCCAACCATTGAAGTGTACTGTTTCTTGCAGAGACAGACTTGAGACCTATAATTAGATCTTGATTAGTTAAGTGCTCAGTATTAGCAAAGAACATTGACCAACACTGCATGAGCTAAATGATCCTGGTTGGATCATTCTAAACTACTTATCTTGCCAAACTAGGCTCCAAAGCAGCAAATCACAAGTATTTGCTGCTTTCGCAGATTTTCAGAAGTCACACTATATGGCAAACTTTGCATCAGAATCCTAGAAGTAATGGCATGAAAAAAAGAATAGTGAAATCAACCCAGTAAAAAGTAGAAAGAAGAATTAGGAATGAACAGATAAGTACTGAGAAGAATGAAAAGGGCAGCTTTATTACAAACAGATGCCACATATGAATGAGTGAGGAACTTCTATAATTCTAAAGAGGTTCAGCAATAATAATAAATTGTATAATGAATTTATCATCAAAACCAAACAGAAATATTTTGCTGCTTTGTTTTCTTCCACATATTTCTGTTTGGTTTTATCATCAAAACCAAACAGAAATATGTGGAAGAAAACAAAGCAGCAAAATAGTTTTAAAAAACTGATAGTGCAATGTTCAAAAAACTTACCTCGGCATGGATCATTTTTCACTAAGAATTCATCTAGGGCAACCCATCCACCGCCAACTCGCACCATTACTGTACTGCGAAGGATGCGAACAAGCCGCAATTTTTGAGAATCGCCAAACTAAACAAAACAAGAGAAACTGGCATTGTAACACAAATTTAGTTTCATAAAATAAAAGTTAGAAACCGCTATATTTTATTTAAATTCAAAATATACTCTTTTGCTAACATAGTACTAATTTTATTTTAAACAATTCTTTAACATCCTGGGTTAAAGAATAAAGAAAGGCAATTGATATTAAGAAATTATTATTCTGCTTTGCATTAGAATGCCAGAAAATATTAGCTTGAAAAAGAGAGAGAAGATGTGTGTAGGAGAAATCAATACCAGTTCACAGCCTCTCTGGAGAATGGCTTAGATGATGTGATATTCTGATTACAAACAATTTGTAAGATCACTGGTAACAGCAGATGCCTTAGATTAACAGTTATCATTTTTATTTTTTTATGTGAATCTCACCCCCATACAGTTTGAAGTACGTAATGTATTAGTACTGTGGATTGGCTAAAGGTTAGATGGTCCAAATGCCCTGTTATAAACAAACTGTGGTCTACTAGTACGAGCTATTGTTGCTTTTGTTTTTAGACTGGATTAGAAACTATGGCTATAATGTGCCAACTCGATGTTTACAAGGACAGAAATCAACAAAAGTATGTAAAATTAAAAATCTGTATCTAAAAATTGTGGAGTATACGCATATCAATAAAATCACTCACACATACTTTAAAGAAGATTATATAAATTAGTATGTTGTGGACATTTGAAAACATAAGATATATTGAATAAATCTAACTGAGGCTCCAGTGGTAAAATAATGAGTGCAGTCTATTAAACTATGGTGAACTGTTAAGATGGATGAATAGCACTCAAACATAGGAAATCATCACCTCCAACAAGAAGGAATGTGTGAGATGACCTATGCAAAAATAATGAGCTCAGTCTATTAAAATATGGTGAACTGTTAAGATGGATGAATAGTACTTACACATAGGAAATCATCACATCTCAATAAGAAGGAATGTGTAATATGACCTTTGCAGAGCTCAGCAAGAATAGATTCCTCTCAACAAACCCTGCATAAACTGGACCACTACAGTTTAATTTCAGATTCTGGTGTAAGTTTTCTATTCCATGATATTTACCACTGGAATATGAATATATCTTATAATGTGCCTGTGATTGGCATTGGCAAAAGATAGATGTTTTAAGTGGCAGGGTGTTCTAGATGCAGTGTTTAAAGCTTCATTTCTCTCAATCCCAAACACAGCTTGGGATCCAACACAGGCAATATATGTTGAACCCACGAGAGAGCAACGCACGTGCTTAGAATACTAGACCTCTCAAAGCTTGTAGAAAACTTACCATGTGTAAATAATGCACCCTGTGATAGTGCTTCATCATTATATAATATAATGCAAGCGTTATGGCATGCAGCGCAGCAGGAAAATTGTTAAATTATAGTTGGAATGTAGCAATTAAGATATCATTAGATTTTATCTCCAGGCAGCATAACATGCCATCAGGAAAAATAGCAGCAGGAGCAGATTCTTTCTAGAGACTGATTTTGAACCATTTCTACTCTGTTTTAGAAAGTGTGGTATATTTTCCTAATTTGTCTATAAAACAATATTGCCTATAAAATGTTAAGAGACTGCATTAATTCTTTTATATGCAGTTCAAAAGGACAGTTGTTAAAACCAGAGTGGTGGTTCATCTGCTTCAAGGTTAAGACTAGGAACAAGTGATGTGGGAAATGAGTCCTGATTGAATATGTGCTCAGAACAGATGGAGGAAATAAACTAGTTCTCTAGTTTTCTCTTCCATGACTGGTGTGTGTGTGGCATGAATATTAATTTCTTTTTTTGTTTTGTTTTTAACTGAATCTGAGTCACAAGAACTTTGTTTCTGTTGCAAACTGGATAACTGCTGGTCTCATCTTATCTGTCTGAAAGGATAATGGTACACCTTCATGAAAAAAAAATGCATCCAAATGGTTTTCTGTGGTGTAAACCTGAAAGAACCCATTTGCAAGCATCTAGGTGGAAAGGTGATTAATGGCTTGCTGAATTCTCATTCTATGCCATTGGCTAAGAACATACGTTCTTAGCATAAAATTGTATGCTGTTGGCTAAGAACGTATGTTCTTAACCAACGGCTACAATCCCTACAAAATAGATAAAATACTACATATGCCCATTACTCTGCCTTCCCCTAACACACAAGAATACAACATGACCATTTCTATTCCCTATATCAGAGGTACATCAGAAAAGATAGCCAAAGTATTGTTGAAACATGGCCTTCGCACCACTTTCAAACCTCATGTCAAGCTGGCAACTCTGATCTGCTCGCCTAAGGATAAACTTCACCCTCTAGCACACCCAGGAGTGTATGAAGTTCCTTGTGACTGTGACTTGGCCTATTATGGGCAAACAGGAAGATCAGTGAACATCCGCCTGGAAGAACATGAAAGATACATTCGCTACTATTACTATGGCAAGTCGGGACTGGCAGACCACACTTTGGACACTCCTTCACACAGGATTAGATGGAGGGAAAACGAATGTGCTATTTAAGAGTCATTATAGATCTGAAAGATTATTTTTTGAGTCAGCAATGGCTTTGAAGAATTCTCCCAACCTTAACAAATATGGTTGCATTAATTTGCCAAAAATTTGGGAGACAGTTATCCTAAGATAAAAACTCCTGGAAGCTGCTTTTTTTTTCTTTTTTTTTTTTCGTTAGAGCGCGCCAAAAATAGGAGACTTAAGAGCTTTTGTCTTTTGCAATCACTGCGCATATACAAGTGTGTTGTGCTCTGATGATGCTGAGTTGAAAATCAGCGAAATATAAGCATTAATAAAACATCTTTGTGATAAAAGTGTTGTTAATACCGTGAAAAATAAGTCATGAATAACCATCAACACCTAAGCTTATCTGTTAGATTGATCTCTCCAAGTATACTAAACCTTCAAAGTATTTCACTCCCATGAAAAAGAAACTGATATTATATGCTCATTTTGGAGGAAAGCATTTCTAATGGATGATTCTGGTTTTTCATGTTACACTTTGTAATATGATTCACTATATCTATGACAGAAGATAAACTGACTGTTGCAGAATCAAATGCTGATAAGAAGAAGAAAGAAGTGATCCAGTGAACTTGTTCTATTTCCCATCATGATATCTGTGATGGAGCACATGGTTGCCCAAATAAAAGAAAGAGAATATTATTGGAGGGTGACCAGTCCCATACAGGTTAATAAGTGGGGGGGGGGAGAGAAAGATCATGAGCAGATTGTTAAGTCAGTGACAGTGAATATTCGGATGCTTTACAATCTGTCCCCATGATGTTAGTACAAGCACTACTCTACACAGTGGTATGACCTTTTAAATTCCCCATGAAAATTACAGGGATTGGCAACTGCTATATGAGGTCACTAAGGTTGTCTTCAGATAAATCTGAAAATCAAATTGTAATAAGAGGTCCTACTGACCTCTTATTGCAATTTGCAGATGGCCACAGGCAGGTCTATCCTGTCTTTATGGAAGATGGTAATATTCCATAATGTAGGATCTTCACCAGATTTAAAGATTGCTTCCTGCAGACAAAAAGCACAGACTTATACTTCGACAAGAGGGTCTTGATATCATCAATGTCTTGGGGGAATCCACAACAATTCCATTGTAGGAATGCATTCACTATTATTTATTTTATTATTTTGTGTATCAATTTGGCTTTATTGTGATGCAGTCTTGTTTTTATCAGTCTAGGATTTTTCCTTTTTGTAGAACAACAAAACATGTTGACAACATGTCTATCTTTTCCTACATAGGAAAAACATCCACACATTGGAAAATTCAATGGTATACTAGGTATTTTAATGATTTTTATTCCTCTGTGGACATAGATGTATCCATTTTATCTATTAATGGATCTAGAGAAGTGTCCCAATTTTTCAGTACCTGCGCACTTCCCTTAGGCAAAGGCAGTTTGGAAATTATAATATTTCATTCAAACATAAATAATTATAAAGGTATTTATTTTTAACATTTGCATATATTTTTAAGTTAATTGAATCCAACATTCATAAAGTACAAAAAGTTATGAAGTTAAAATTTCCAACAACAAAAGTTCAATGAGACGAATGAAAATATTTCTGTTGGGAAGAAATTAGTTTTGTGAAATCTGGTTCTATATTTGTTAATTTTAGTCACAGATGGAACTCCACATCTAGAGTCCATAAGCACAGAAAAACCTAGTAGATGCATATGAGGCTTGTGAAACAGTCGCTGAGGGCCAGTACAATTTAAGATACAAACGATTCTGAATTTTAATGGAGAGTTCCAATTATATGATTGACTATTTGAATTAAAACTTTTAATACTAACAGTTAGAACAACACAGATGGTACGCATCATACTATCAACCACAAGTACTCCTAACGAGGGTCAGTCAATACATGACGAGAGACATTTTGTTTAAAACTTCTATTAAAATATTTAATTGTGTTCCGAACAGGTTCACGTTGCTCTTTTAGTTTCAATACAAGAATGTATAAGGTTTTTTTTTTTTTTTGTCATGAAGCTCTATTATTTTGTTATGGAGCTCCATGATAACAACAACAATAAAAAGCTAGCTGCTAATATATACTCACACTTCCTGTAGATTTTTTAGTTATGGAAAAATTAATTATAACACAGACCTGAACTTATCTGCAATAAGTTATTGAAAAGGCACTTCAGGTGTTCAAATACTTTAGAATCCACATTTCTTTGGAAAGCAGCTAGAATATGTTTCCAGCGAATTTCTGTTCAAGTCAATGTCACATCATTTTATGTGAAAACTGAACTCCTTGAAATCCTTGTAGTTATGTATAGTTTCTGTGAGCAGTCCTAAATATTTTTCTTTACATTAAAGAGTGCAGCTTTGTCTTTGTAGTACAACTGCTTGAATTCCTTGAGCAGTTTGTCTTGAAAGCACATCTTGATTTTTTTTAGTTGACAAAACAAGATAAATCTTTCCAGTGTTTTTAATATTTTCTGATCCCATACTTTTGCTTCATCCAAGTGTAAGCAAAACAAAGTTTTCACGCGAAGAAACTTCATGACTGGACTACTTGTATACAGAGGTTAATAATTTCACATCACTTGATGTAGTAGCCCATAATGCAAAACATATATCCCTGTGGATATATATAATGCTATGCATTTGGGAAGGGCCACTACCCAGACTTGTTTCATCCTTTATTGAGGTGAAAAAGTAAAAGGGTGCTCATCATAGGCCTAGAGTAGCTAGTATAGGGTGCAAGATATAGCCTGATAGTATTAGGAGAAAGAAAAGACAGATAGTATGAGGATACAAAAAAGGCCTCAGCTCTTTTATATTATCATATAGACAAAAGTTGGTTTTCCTTTTACACCAATCTCACGTAGATGAACCAACTGAAACTAAAGCACAAAGATGACTGATACACAGGTGGTTAGCCTTGTCTGAGTTAACTGCCTTGAGTTGGCCTTCTCTGCCTGGAATTGCTCATTCCTGCAATTAACTATAAGACCACATTGAATTAAGAAGATGGAACCATTTAAAAACCTCTCATAGTAAAAATAGTCAGAATTTTATCTCCCCCCCCCCTGGTGAATATTGCATGTGAGTGGTCTGCCCCATCTATTCAAAAATTTTATACCTCCTAGAGCGCTTCTTTCTAAATACAAAAATCATCTGACTGAACGATAAAATTTCCACAACACAATATTATAAAGCATTTGGATGTCATATTACTGTTTTCAAATCCATTTTTCTTTCTAACCTTCCATAAAAGGTATTTTAATTCATTAATTATAAAAATCAAAATTCTCTTCCCACTGCTCACAAGTGGTGGGTATTGCAAATAAATAACCTGTTCCAAATACGCAGGGCAAAGGAGCAGTTGTAGAATGCATGTTCTACTGTTTCCAATAGGTAGCAGATGTCACAGATTGGATCTCTGATGTTAAAGTATCATCATTTGATGGTATTGACTGGAAGGTAATCATATACAATTCTCCAAGATCCCTTCTGTTAGGATATCTTTGGAACTTCAGTAAGTTATGAAACAAAGTGTTGTTATTAATTAAAAGAAACACATGTATTAACCCCAGTGAAAATTATTTAATTGTAAATATTTCATCCTAAGTATCTTAGGACATCATCAGTACAGTAGTTTAAAACAATAATAGGAATAACATACAGTTAGGGTGCATGATTACAATAGAATCTCATTAAACATGTGTAACGTGTTACAGAAGTAAATAATAATAATAATTATTTAACACAATTTTGTATGACAATTTCCCATACTTTAGGAATAGTAAGAACGTCGTTGCGGTTTAAGTTTGGTCTGTGTAGTAGGGCTTAAGAACTTTCTTTGTATAAACGTTCATGTTTATATAAAGATCTATGTAAAGGTTTAGACTTTTCCCAATGGATCCTATGGCTTGGATTTTCAATTCCGTGTTGAGAGAGGCCAGATTTATGCGGTTTAAAAAGACGAATGTGATCTTGATGTTCCGAGATGCGTTTCTGAACAGACCTACCTGTCTGTAGAAAGTAAGACAAACTGCATGAGCATCATCTCATAAACGTCAGGCAACATCAAAGGTGAGAGTTTGTCCTTTGCCTGGTGTTTATGAGATTCCGTGCTAATGCAATTTGTCTTACTTTGGACAGACAGGTAGGTCTGTTCAGAAACGCATCTCAGAACATAGAGACCACATTTGAAAATCCAAACCATAGGATCCATTGGGAAAAGTCTAAACTTTTACATAGATCTTTATATAAACATGAATGTTTATACAAAGAAAGTTCTGAAGCCCTACTACACAGACCAAACCTAAACAGCAATGATGTTCTTACTATTCCTAAAGTATGAGAAATGGTCATACAAAATCGTGTTAAATAATAATAATAATAATAATTATTATTATTATTTTTTTTTACTTCTGTAACACGTTACGCACGTTTAATGAGATTCTATTGTAATCATGTGCCCTAACTGTAAGTTATTCCTATTATTGTTTTAAACTACTGTATACTGATGATGTCCTAAGATACTTAGGATGAAATATTTACAATTAAATAATTTTCAGTGGTTAATACGTGTTTCTTTTAATTATGATCGCAACACAGGTTTTGTTATTTAAAAAAGTGTTGTTGTCAGTACCCAATTGTGGAAGTTCATTGCAAAACAGATTAAAGATTTCTTTATACCAAATTTTACTTTTTTTTTTAATGGAAAGAATGTCAGTATCAGAGTGTCATAACAGTCTTAGAGTTAAGCACAGAGTATTGTAGTATTCGGGAACAATCTCAGTTTTTGGACCTTTATAATCATTTACTCCAAACAGGGAAAGATGAAAACTCAGGTACTACAGGAAAAGGTCTGCACGTGTGTGATTGGTCGGCAATATTTTATGGATTTTTGAAGCTGTATTGCTTAAATAGCAGAATTTTAAGATTGGAAACCCAAATGTTCCATGCTTCTTTGATAGTTGAAGAAATTCTTTTTTAATTTCTTGGTATCAGCTGGCCCAAAAAAATTGCACAGGCTTACTATATAATTGCTTTTCTTCAGCTTCTATGATGTCTGTAATATTCAACCTAATGTATAACCACTCAGACAGCCGGCTTGGCTGGCCGAGTGGTTAGTGTATCCGCTCTCCAGCCAAAAGGCTATGGGTTCGAATCCCGCCGTGGGCATGGATGTGGTGATTTTCTATGAAAATACTAGTGGCTGTGGTCAATGGTAGATGGCATTAGTGTAGATGACAAAAGTAGTTGGTGTTAGAGATGGAGATTTCTGGAGTAGGTGCCCTCCCTTGATGAGTCTTTGGACTCCCTGGAGGTGTCATGTAATAATAATAAGTAAAGAGCCTCTCTAAAAATGTGATAATCCCCCTACTACTCCCTACAAGTGACCGAAGGATCGTCCAACTCAGTGGCAGTTCCACTCAGTGACAGGCTCACCCTACACTGAGCAGAACCACTCATATTCCAGGAAAAAGTATCCACCAACACAGTCCCAATAGAGGCCACACTGGAAAACACCAATCCCAAGAGACTCAACTTGCTCCCTTAAAGCAGAAACTCTCATTCTGTGATTTCTGTAATATTCAACCTTTATTAAGGTCTCATCAGTGGGAGTCAGACCCAGAAGTGATATCAAGGTTGAAGTAATGCAGAAGTCATACTTCCATATACAAGTAGTCAAAAGACATCACACCTTATTATTGAAATTATTATTATCACACTATCCTTTGGTATTGTGAATTATATTGCTAAAATTCTAATAAATTACAAAATGGTTATAATGAGAGAGATGAGTAATGTAGAAGTAACAGAGGTAAAAGCAGAAGAGTGCAGAACAGGGAATGAAATTTCACAGCTGTGATGAGTGCTTCATAATGCAAAAGAAACTGGAGACTTGAAAATTACTGATTAAGAATAATACAGTAAGAATGACCAATGATCCCAAGAATAGTGGGACTAATTAGACAAGAAAACCACTGATCACAGCGGTGGAGTAAAGAATTTGGTTGATGAATCAAACTCAAGCTACTTATTTGAACTAGTCAGATTTTTAAGAGTTACTTGAATATGCATTGGCTGTCATTTTCAATTTTTATAATTCATTAGCAACTGAGGCTATAATACACCCAGTCAAAGTTCAGAAAGTATTACAGTGCAACTATATATAAAAGTATAATATGTAATGCTATAACATAAAAAAATTTCTAATAAATATATATATACCATATGAATTGATTTTTTGGAAAATTAAAAAAAAAAAATTTAATGTTGTCAAGTCAATCTGACTGAACGTAATAAAGCTCAGGTAAAATGGTAAAATAATTAATGTCCTCATTATCCTCATATTGTCCTCAACTTCCTTTTCTACAAACCCTGCATAGACTGGATTACCAAAGTTTAATGTCACGGTCAATGTGATATAGTTTGCTGCTGATCTTTATGCCATGATGGTGGCAACTGGGATATTACTCTTGGTCTTATAATCAGCCTGCAGGAATACATGTAGGGATCAAAATGATGGTATCTTAAGAAACAAGGCTAGCCTTGCTGCAGCAAATTTGATATTAGTTATTAGATTTGATGTAGAGTATCTAAGAAACATACTACAAGCTCAATCTTGACCTTTTTTTGGCTGATTGGAACTCTGGGTTCCAGCTAAGAAAAAGTATTCCAGTGAGCCAGTCCATTTTCCATATGAGTATCTGTGTAGAAGGTACATGATTCCTGTGAAGATATAGTGTAAATCATGTCTTCACAGGAAAATGATTGCTTCCATAGATGTTCTCTCCAATATCACAAATGAGCAGTGGAAAAATTGCAGGAGAGCAGTTACGATATATATATATATATATATATATATTTTTTTTTTTTTTCATCTTTTTTTTGACTGACTGAAACCGAGAAAATAGATAAGTTAATTTAACGGAGCACACAATATGTTTCATCAAAAATGACTTCTTCAGGTGTGGTAACACTTAAAGCAAATTAAAAAAATCATAAAAACACTGAGCCATTATAATAACAGACTTGTAAATTGAAGTTAAGTTTGAATTGTCGTTATAGTCTATTCTGTAGTTCTATTGTTGTGCAAATGCGAGCGTATGAGTTCACGCGTATGCCAGTATCTAATGGCAGAACTATGCGAGTCAGGTAGACTATAACTGAGGTTGCTGTTGATTTGAGAAGGGTCTAGGACAATTTCTTTGGATTCCACTATGGGGCATTCCACTTCATTGTGACAAATATAGACATTTGATGTTGGTTCCAATCTATTTCATGTTGGAGGCCTTCATCGTTTGTGTTCACTGAACATAAGACATGATTTGAGAGTGCGCTTGCTCTGATTCTATTGTATGAAATGTCTTTCTGATGTTCCTCTAGCTGTAGGAGGATTGATTTCTCAGTCTACTCTTCATTGTGGTCTCCCGCAATCACATATTATTTTATATACACCTGGGAACTGAGGATGGTTATGAGCTTGTTTTGGGTGGCTTAGAACTGACCTTAGTTTTGGAAGAGTTGAAAAACAAGCTTTTATATGAAATTTTTTCAAAATTCTTCCTAGTTTCCGGGAGAGTGAGCTGATGTACGGTAAAGAAATATAACCCTTGGGGTTGTTGGGATCTCTGTATTGTTTCGAGGGCGCTGGTATAGTAACTAATGATCATAAATATATATATATATATATATATATATATATATAGAAAGTTTTTTCAACTTGGGTATATTATGTATTCAAGATACCAAGTAATTTTATATAAACTTGGTTTTAATACTATTTCCCAAGTAAGCAAACAGACAAGAAAGTCAGGTTTGCCCCTGCAAGTAGTGCAAGTCCAAGGCAACTCGTGGTAAAGGTGGATAAAGATCTGATCACTTTTCTTAGTATTTCCCCTTAATGTAAAGCACATCCCCTTGCGGAGATGTATGATGCTAAATATTAAAGGCAATGGTCACTACCCATTCCGGTTTCGACCTTTATTGAGGTCTCGTCAGTGGGAGCCAGACCTGAAAAAGTCAGACCTTCATCCTTAGCATTTTCAGGTCTGGCTCCCACTGACGAGACCTCAATAAAGGTCGAAACCGGTATGGGTAGTGACCATTGCCTTTAATGTTTAGCATCATACATCACCGCAAGGGTATGTGCTTTACATTAAGGGGAAAATACTAAGAAAAGTGATCAGATCTTTATCCACCTTTACCATGAGTTGCCTTGACTGGCACTACCATGAGTTGCCTTGGACTTGCACTACTTGCAGCTGCAAAACTGACTTTCTTGTCTGTTTGCTTACTTCTTGGAAAATAGGATTAAAACCAAGTTTATATAAAATTAGTTGGTATCTTGAATGTATATATACACATATACAGGGCTGGCGGAAGCGGGCATGCAGTGCATGCGGGAGCCGCTACGATGGGGGCGCTGCTGCCAGGGAGCAGTTCATAAGTTAATTTTTAAGAAACAAAATTTTTATCATAAAAACAAAAAATTCTTAGAATGATCAATATTAAAATAAATAAGGCCGGATACACCGAATAAAAATTAAAAAAAAATGTATATTGCCACCTCTTTGATCAGCCGGCTGTTTACAATTTGCAGCTAGAGCAGGCTAAATGCTTGCCTGCAGAATGTTGTGTCTACTGCAATCTATCTAAAGTGAAACGATGAACGGTTTTTATGCGCAGAAACAAATTTTCGTACAAAACATTTGTTGCTAGTTAACCAGTCATATGGTACGCATCTCAGTAGGCTACTGACAGTAGCACAGTGTTGACTATTATTTCATCTCTGTGTCATGTTGTGTAATAATTTCTTGTGGGTATAAAATAGAAATGGAATCAAAAATTAAAAAAAAAAAAGAGTTATTCAGTGCACAAAATTGTAAGCATCATGCTGCAAAAGAAGTAGATATTAAGAAACAAATTGGGGCTCTTAATAAATTTGTTAAAATATTAAAATATTCTGATGCAGATTGTAACCAACTCAATACATCAGAAATCAGAGTTGAAGAACCGTGCACATCATCCAGTTTTCATGAAAGTACTATTGCAACTATTAAACAAGATAATTGAACATGATTTAGGTGAAAAATAGTTAGGATTTAGTCAACTACAACAGGATTTAGTTGTAGTTGACCACAAAACTAGCACATTGCTAGTCTCTGTAAATTTAGAAGATCCAGGTGAATGGGGAAATACTAATGAAAAATTACGAGCTGTTTTAATTGAAATGGGGCCTGTTCAAAAGAAAAATATAATATATCCCAGAGATACATATGGTCATAAATTTGGCGATACGTATTATAATAGAAAAATGGAAAACAGGAGCTCGTGCCAAGAACATGGCTCATTTATTCCGAAACTTTAAATTTTGTTTTTTGCTTTTGTTGCAAACGTTTCACACCTACTGAATCAACTGAATCACCTACTGAGTCTTGTAGAAGGTTATAATGATTGGAGAAATGTAAGTTCAACTTTACATAGACATGAGACTAGTTTAACTCACATGAAAAATTTCTTTAAATGGAAGGAACTTGATAAAAATTTAAATAAACAAAACTACTATTGGTTTCCAGACTCAAAGCATGTATGAAATGGAAAAGAAACATTGGACGAGTGTTTTAGAATGCTTGATTGAAATTATAAAATTCCTTGGTAGTCGAAATTTAGCTTTTCGCAGATCATCTGATAAATTATATGAAAGGAGTAACGGCAATTTTTTAAAATTAGTCCAACTGTTTGCTATGTTTGATCCCGTTATGGAAACTCATGTTGAAAGGGCCCTACAACGAATACAATAGGGTACACTATTTGAGTAAAGACAATCAAAATGAAATATTGGAAACTAACTAATGCAATCAGGGATACAATTTTATTATAAATTCGAAAATCTAAATATTATTCCATAATTTTAGACTGCACACCTGATGCAAGTAAAACAGAATAAATGACCATTATTATTTGCTTCGTTTCCTGTGACAATGAAATTGTCAAGATCAGGGAAAACGTTTTAGGTTCTGCAGATATATCATATTCGAATGGACGTTGTTTATGTGCAACAATAATGGAACAACTGGAAAAATGGAACATTCCCATTGAAGACATGCGAGGTCAAGTGTATGAAAATAGGGCAAATATGAAAGGGAAAAAATTTGGGCTCCAAAATTTGCTTTTGAACAAAAAATCCTCGAGTGTTTTATGTGCCATGTGCTGCTCATACTCTAAATTTAATCATTAACAATGCAGCCAAAGGGAATGCAGATACAATTAGTTTCTTTGCAATTATTCAAGAAATATAAAATTTCTTTTCATTCTCTTACAAACGTTGGGCAATCCTTTTAAAGTTCGTAAAAAAACTAACATTGAAACAGCCATCAGAAACGCGATGGGAAAGTAAAATTAATGCAATCCGCCCTCTACGATATCAGTCAGGAGAAATTTATGATGCACTTTTTGAAATTTTAAATAATGAAAATTTTAATAAAGAAACTGAGCATGAAGCACAAACATTATGTGCTAAAATAAAGGACTACAAATTTATTTGCTCTCTTATAACTTGGCATAATTTACTTAACAGAATAAACCCTGTGAGTAAAATGCTTCAAGACAAAAATATGAACATTACACTTGCTTTAGAATCTATCGAAAACTTAAAAATATTCTTACAAGAGTATCAATCAGATACAAATTTTAAAGAAGTTCTAAAAACGTCAAAAGAACTGAGTGAAGAGGTGGATGGAGAACAAGAATTTAAAACTGGTATGGAAGTTCGACGAAGAAAGAAGACAGGACAATTTGACTAACTATGAGCATCATTAAGAAACACCACAATCGTCAGAAGATAAATTAGAGTAAATGTGTTTTATACACTTCCAGACGTTGCAATGTGTTCGTTAATAGAACGTTTTGAACAACTAAAAACATATTATGATAATTTCAATTTCTTGTACAGATTACTACAAATTAATAGCGAAGATTTACAAAAATTTCAAGTATATTTATGTAATTTAATTTATTTTCTGTTATTCTGTAAAGATGTCATTTTTTGAATACTTATATTAAATGTTCTAATTATTTCTGAATTCTTTTCTTATTTTCTCGTCTATTTTGAGTTTCTTTTATTTTTCTAAAAGACAGTTCCATTTATAAAAATTTTTTACAAGTTACTAAATTCTTAGTAACTTGTAAAATGCAAGAATTTTTTAAACTTTAGTTCAAATAAATTTTAACTTTAATTAAAATTCATTTTAATTTTGTTAGCGATTCAGGTCGGTGAGAAGGCTATAATCCATGTCATTATATTCAACGATTAAAGTGAAGTGGCTTTATCAAAATTTGCTTTAACTTTTGAGAATTTTTTGAATATTCTGGTTTTTAATGATTATCCTGCCTAGCCAACACCCCCGGTTCGTTACATTTAGCAAACCAACATGTGGCTGTTACATCAAAATTTATTTAAGAAATTTCAAATAATTAAAATTTTTATTATCGTAAAAGAACTACACTCTCCTGGATCGTTACAGGGGCGCTTAGATAGAAATTGCATGCAGGCGCCAAAGACCCTAGCGCCGGCTCTGTGTGTGTGTGTGTGTGTGTGTGTGTGTGTGTAGTAACTTGGACAGAGTGGAAATCAAGATGATATCATGAAAGATGTTGCTGCCTGGACAATACATCATTTTCACTCTTCCATACATATCTCGAATTCTCTTAACTTTATTCCTCATCTATTGCATCTCTTGCCTCATCTTAACCAACTCATCTTTTAAACCTTGCATCACACTTTTGTTCTCATTCATTCTTTCAAATTTTTGAACTTTCTAACTTTGCATCATACATGCTTTTTTTTCCCACAGTCAAAGCAGCTTGCCACCTTATCTTTAACTGCACTTTGTTTTGTAATTTCTGCCACATTCACATCACTTTCATCTTTCTTATCATCAATTGTTAAGTTTCTCAGATCGCTCATTCTCTTTTTCAAAACATTTGTAACATTTTTTTTTCCCTGATGCTCTTTTACACCATCCTTTTCTATCAGATGAGAACTCATTATCCTTGTGGAATTCTCACTGCCAACACATTCAGTTATCACCATATTAGCACTCATCAAGTTCTCATCCAGCTCACACGTCACACATATCCTCCTTCTATCCTTAAATATCCACAGTTTATCTATATAATCAAATGAGTACATATAGCACATCTCATATTTAATGAAACAACTGAAATCAAAATTGAATTCCTGCATGGACAAAATCTCACCAGTTACTATACTAAGCTCTAATTTCAAAGAATTTATAAATAAACTTAAACAAAAAATCCCACGCACCAATAACACTGCAAGCGTAGAACTTTTATAGAAACTCTTACTCATGCACACACACACACGCACTCATATACTATTAATTATTTCAAAAACCTTATCTCAAACGAGGGCCCTCCTTTACACACTGCTACTTCTCGCAACACCAAAGTTTCATCACATTTAACTCATAACCCAATAATAAACAAATTTAACATACTGTAATAAGAAATTCCATGGATAGGGAAATCACCACTGCCCTGAGCATCATTAACCTGAGCTACTCTACCATGAGCAAGACCATACCCAGTTCTGTCCTTCCATACAACAGTGAAATTTCTTAAGAGAGGGTCTTGCATTGGGTTCTAAATATGTTTACTGAAGACAGAATCAGGATGACTTGTGTTTCTACAGCAAAATCTCAATGTCATCAATATTCTGGTGAACCCCATGATGGTTCAATCGCAAAATATTTCCTATTGTTTTGGTTTTATAGACTTGTCCAATTAATGGGAGGTTGAGGGCTTATCTTTGCCAGGTTTAAATTTATCAACTGATTTTGGGAATTATGATCAGCCAGTGTCCATTTCTTTCTCTGCAAAAATGTTCAGTATATCATCTGATGTGTCAGGATCATATCGTTAGTTTAATTTACTCTCTGTAGATACTGAAGCTTTTTTTTTTTTTTTTTTTGTGGTGTCTGGCATAAACTGCCAGACACCACAAAATAAATTTTTGACAAGTCGGTTTTCATCGAATGGAAAGATTTTTGGAGTGAGAACATAGGACATGTGACTGATGTGCTCGCACTCATGATCAAAAATTGCAGGTATGGTGAAATTACCAGATGGTGGACATTTTCTTAACTGCCACTTTCTCAGGATAGTTGTGGTGGTGGTTAACTTCCTTTTTTTCTTTTGATATATTTTGTTTTAATCTTTTGAATTGCTTTTCCATGCTCCACTTCTGATATGCACAGGATTAAGCTGGATGTTATACCTGAGAGTAGACACATTTAGCTTTCTTTGCAGAGCAAGATTTGTTATCAAGCTCTTTACTGCCACATTATGCACAGGTAGTAAAGCTCAACAGGCATCTATATTTCTGACATTTCAAGCATCTCAGTGGATTAGTGATGTGCAGTCTAACAGGACAGTTGAGATAATCTGCTTTTACAAATGTTGGAGGCTTACATGTATCAAAGGTAAGGTTGATGGTTCCTGGTCAAAACTAGATGACAATTCCTATGTAATTTTGTTGCTAAGATGAATCTCAGACCAGTCAGTCACTCCCTGAACTTTAAGCTCTGAACCTATCTCCTCATCAGGAACATTTAAGAGTTTCCATTCTGATATCACTCCTCTACAAGAATTGAGTATATTATGAAGTGTTACTTTGACTGGTATTCCACCCACTGATGTTGCCCTCAGTAGTTTTATAAAACAGTGTTGCTGACATGACGTTTTCACAAGGATATCACCAAAACATAGTTTCTACTATTATTTAAATTAAGGGGATATTAGATCCCACATTGTTTTAAAACCAAATAAGAAACTCAAGGATTGGAATCAGAGAATTTCATGCCGAATATAGTATAAAAATAGCATTAAAAAACTATTAAAGTATCGGCGAATACTAGCGTGAGCTAATGCAAGTAGTCCTAGAACGTAGTACAAACATGGGCAACTCATTGCAAAGGTGGGTAAAGTTCTGATCGCTATTCTTGGTATTTTCCATAATGTAAAAACACATTTCCTAGGAAATGTATGCTGTTATTACATTATGGTGGGAGGTCACTATCCAGACCAGTTTCAGCCTTTTTTGAGGCTTCATCAGTGAGTAGCTAGACCAAATTAATACCAAAGGGTATAGCGAAAAGAACTTATATACTCTGCTATAAGAGTTGTCCAAAAGGTGCACCCATTAAGTTACTTAAATATATAAAGATAAAGAGCCAACAGGCTTCATTTTGGCGATATAAACATTATTTAAATTTAAAGTTAATAAATTTTAAGTTAAGTTAAATTTTAAGTTAATTTAAATAATGTTTATATCGCCGAAATGAAGCCGTTGGCTCTTTATCTTTATATATTATAGTTTCTACTGTTTTGGGAGATCTTGCCAGTCCTTCTAAATCTTTTTAAATAAAGAAGGGTGCCATTTTCCAAGCAACTCTATATGCTTTTCAGCCTGTTGCATACATGACAAACGCTGGTATACTCATACTGGTATCACGTCTTTTTTTTTTTCTTACTCCTGTTATCACATGATACCAGATTTGATCAGGACTTTGTGAAGGTCCCTAAAATATTTGAGATGAAAGTCATGATCAAGAGAATTTTAGTTCAGCATCAGAGTTCCACATCCACCACAGAGCCACATATGGACACCCACTCACTGGCATGCAATAACTGCACTTGGGACTGGGAATCCCATATGCATCATAAAGGTACCTATATAAGAAGCCTATGATCTCCATCTAAACAAACAGGTGATAAAATTTTTCAAATTACTTTATCTAGAGATACATGTAATAAATTGAGTTTAATCCTTTATCTAAGCATAACCAAACAAAGTTTGTGCCTGAAGTATCTTCAGGACTGAGACAACTCGTAGTAAAGGTGAACTAAGCTCACTTGTCTTAGTATCGTCCATAATGCAAAGCACATCTTGCAGACATGTATAATACTATTCATTAAGGGAAGGGCCAGTACCTGGACTGGTTTTGACCTTTATTGAGGTCTCATCAGTGGGAACAAGACCCAGAGGTAGTGATACTAAAGTGGAAGTAATGGAGAAGTCATATTTACACCTATACGAGTTGCCAAAGGTGTCTTACCTTATTATTAAATTACTCTGGATTAGAGAAGGATGTTGGAAGTTTATTTTCCACTTGGTTAGACTATAATAAATTTAGTTTAATCCTTTATCCAAGTGTAAGCAAACAAAGTTTGCACCCGAAGTATCTTCAGGACTGAGGCAACTCGTGGTAAATGGGAACTAAGCACTCATCACTTGTCTTAGTATCACCCATAATGCACAGCACATCTTCTTGCAGACATGTATAATGCTATACATTAAGGGAAGGGCCACTACCCAGACCACTACCAACATTATACATGTCCGTAAGGAGATGTGCTTTGCATTATGGGAGATACTAAGACAAGTGATGAGAGCTTAGTCCACCTTTACCACGAGTTACCTCAGTCCTGAAGATACTCCAGGCGCAAACTTTGTTTGCTTACACTTGGATAAAGGATTAAACTAAATTTATTATAGTCTAACCAAGTGGAAAATAAACTTCCAACATCCTTCTCTAATCCAGAGTAATTTAATAATAAGGTAAGACACCTTTTGGCAACTCGTATAGGTAAATATGACTTCTCCATTACTTCCACCTTAGTATCACTACCTCTGGGTCTGACTCCCACTGACGAGACCTCAACAAAGGTCGAAACCAGTCTGGGTAGTGGCCCTTCCCTTAATGCATAGTATTATACATGTCCGCAAGGAGATGTGCTTTGAATTATGGGAGATACTAATACTGATGTGAGCTTAGTGCAGCTTTACCATGAGTTGCCTCAGTCCTGAAGATACTTCAGGTGCAAACTTTGTTTGCTTACACTTGGATAAAGGATTAAACTCAATTTATAATGGGGATAGATGTATACTGATTTCACCAATATTACTTTCAGAAGCAATCTATGAATTCTTCTGGGAGTGTTCAATTCTCATATTATTATTATATAGGCTCCTACATGCAGCTGAGGGTTTTTCTAGATCATACACATCATACACTGCTTAAATGCCTATCATATTTCTTTTTGAAAATATTTACTGAAGATGCTCATAGAATCCATTGTACGCACACTCACTGATGCCAGGAAAAGCATCTAGATCTCACATGCTTCCTCACCACACCCTTACTCAGTTTCCTGGAATGACTGAGTTCACTGCCAGGTACACATTACATGTTTCTTTTATTATGCCTCCTCTCTTCCTTCTAGTACTCAAACTTTGAAAACCACAATACCCTAGGTTATTTTCATATACACAATTCCATCATCATAAAATTCCTTACATGTAACCTCAGGGGTGTACATGATTATACACATTTTCATATGCCTAATGTCATCTTCGTTATTCTCCTGAATCTTTTCAAATGACATCTCCTCTGAACCCAAGCGATTACATCTGAAAGCACCAGTCAAGATGTGGTCTTATCGCAACCTTGGATAGTGGAAGAATAACTTCCTTACTCCTACACATTAATGTTCTCTTTAAATTGCAGTTATCCAGCATAATGTAGTGAGGTCCTAACCTTTAACGTTCTGTCTACCCTCATCCACCCCCCCCCCCAGGTTTCTAGCTTAATGACGACATGTAACCTTTAATAAGAAACTCTCTGCTTGAAATAGCTGCAATCCAAAAAATGCATAATCTTGCACTTAGCAACAATGAACTTACTTTCACCGTCATTTACTCACAGAAACTGAAGCTGAAGATTAACTTCATATGTTCTTTAATTAAATTTATGCTTTCCAATCATTATTTTCAAAGAAATCTAATCTTCAACTTTTGGAATAAGAAAAAGTATGGATTATTTTTTGGCTATTGAAAACATTCTTGATGAAGTTCACCACAACTGATTTTCTTTCTAATCTTTTTTGATGAATCCTTGGAATGTTTTGTCAGGTGTGCCTATTTAAATTCATGTGTTGCTCATACATATTAATTCAAGACTTTTGATAGCCTATTGGTAACACAGTAGGTAAAAAATATAACATATTAATGCAATAGTTCATCTATAGTAAATGAAAGATTTTCCAGGATAAAGATAAAAGTTAAACCAAGCAAAACTGAATGAGAACACAGAATTCAAGCAAGTATTCAAATGTTTTCACTCTGCCCTCTAGGTACAATCCAAGTGCTCCCCCACATTTTGGTTGTTGAACTAAATGGCAGATGAAAGTCTCTCAGACATTTGGCATATTTCTACATCCAAATCTGTCAAATTTAGTTGGGTATTCTGTAAATCAGATCTCCTTATCTACTGTCAAAAACATGAAATCCATCCGTTATCATTGCCAGGGGTGAACAGGATTTATTTCTAATATAAACTACCTTAATATTGGAGTCTAGTAGATTGCTTAATAGATAGAATACTAACATTAAACAATTATGAACCAATATAGAAATGGATTAACACATCACACACATTAAGATGGAGAAAAACTGTTTACCCCCCCCCTCAAAAAAAAAAAAAAGACAACTTCAAATGTGATACCATAAGAAGTTGCTTATCCTTTACAGAAAACTCTTAATCCAAACAATGTATATATAAAAAAACTGTCAATATCTGGGAGATTATCATTGTATGTTTAAATCAACAAAAAAGTCAAGTATCATTGAATGTACCCAGATGGGACAGTCAAATTATTTGAATACTTGCTTGATATTCCATGTTCTTATTGAATATTGCTTTGGCTGCTAATATTACATTTGTTATCTTTATCCTTGAAAATATCTTGTGAAATACGATTGTTGTCAAGTTTTAACACTGTCCATATCCATATAAGATAAAGACATTTTAACTCTACCCTCTGGGTACAGTCAAAGATGATTCCCCCCACCATTTTGTTGATCTAGATCAGAGCTTCTTAAATTTTCCCCACTCGCGACCCCTTTTCGCTTGAGAAATTTTTACGCGACCCTGGGTATATAGGTATATAAAATAGATATAGCAATCAAACATTTACTGATAATAAATCATAACGAAATTTATTTTAAAACAATTCTTTGGTATACATATAATTTTGCCATTTACATAAAAAATTACAATATAATAGTCTCGAATCTGAGCCGAGGTGTTTCTGGTAGCGTTCACTGGCGTTGCATGGCGTGACAGCATGCACAATGTTCAATACTAAGGCTGCAGTGAAGTAGCACAATGCAACACTGGCAAGCGCTGCCAGAAACACCTTGAAATATCATTAAGCTTAATTTTTTTTTTTTTAAATTAATTTTTGGTCCTTGCGTGTTCAGAAACCTTTTTTCTGTTGCCAAATATTTCGTGACCCCCACATTAGTTATGCGACCCCATTTGGGGTCATGATTCACAGTTTAAGAAGCTCTGATCTAGATGATCCCAGATATTTGTTATATTTCTACATCCAAATCTGTTCAGATAAGGAGTGTTCTGTAAATCAGATTTCCTTTATCTACTCTCGAAAATATGAAATCCATTCAATGTCATTCAACTAAATTGCAAATGTTCTTCCTGACATTCTGGAACTTGAAACCCATGAAACTACTGTACAACAAAATCACTTCATTGCTAAATGACATTAAAAATATTTCTTTAGTCTACATATCTATTTTAACAAGTTTCATGCAAACTTAAATGCATGTGTACACACAGACACCCTGTTTTCTTTTTTTAAAATGAATTCTACCCATGAAAGACTGAACATATAGTACATTTGTGTTGATAACGTGGATAGATATATCAAAATCCTACTCTAGATGTAAATAGGAAACACTGTAAAACCTATTCAGGCTTCCAACAGACAAGGCAGTGGTCTCACACCAGATAATGGAATTCATCTACTACATAGACATTGAAAAAACATGTATGCTAGCAGTGGGATTCAAACCCACACTCTATGGTTGAACAGTGGATATGCTAACCAGGTTGGCCTAGGTTTTGCCAACAAGTGAATAACATGTACATGACTAATATATATTCATGATTCTGTCTCAAAACATGTCTGAAATATGGCATGAATCTGAAAATGAAAACCTTGGAAATTTGGATCAAATCATCTATTTATCATTCAAGAGCATCTACTCTTTCAGCAAAGAGAAGAAAAATGAAATAATTTCTGTTATGCCAAAACAGATGCAATGAGATGAATGTTATTTCTAATTAGCTTTGTTTGTCTCTTTCTGTCATGAGTGTTATCAAATTTTAACACTGTCAACATCCAAACAAGATATAGACTCTGCCCTCTGGATACAGTCAAAGGTGCCCTCCCATTTTGTTGTTGTTTATCTTACTATTTTTTTTTTTTTTTTTTTTTTTTTTAATAAATATGTTTTTCAAAAATGTTATATAGCAAACAGGTTGGATATACACATAAAGACTAACAAGAACAGGAACTATCGATTTAAACATCACCTACTGCAATTAATAAACTTAAATTTCCTTATTAGGAATAGGAAGCTAGAGGGGAAAAAAAACTTACCCTGTATTTCCCTTCTCCAACTTGGTAAACTTTAAACCTATGGACACATGTACATTTAGATACCTGTCTTTGAACCTCGTCCTGAATTTTCTCGTCTTCTGTTAGTGGGTGTCCCTATGATTTAATTTCCAATTAATTCAAATTTCTATCACAATTTGTTTAAGAATTTATTTAAGAATTATAGTCAAACACACACTTAAGACTGTGTGTGTGTGTGTTAATATTAAAAGGCAACCTACTTTATACATGATAAAGAATAGGAGGAGATTAAACAGTAATTTTCTAAAACTATGACATCAAACATCAGGTGCATCCAGAAATTAATTTCTGATTATCAGTAATTTTCAGTAATGCAGAAGTCATATGAAAATATGACTCCTGCATTACTTCACCCTTAGTATCACCTCTGGGTCTGGCTCTCACTGATGCGATAAAGGTCAAAACAGGTCTGGGTGATGATCCTTCCCAAAATGCATAGCATTATACATGTCTGTAAGGAGATATGCTTTGCATTATGGGATGCTTGTGAAGGCTAATGACTTCCAAAGCAATGTGAAGTCATTAGCTTCTATATACGAGTTGTCCCAGTCCTGAAAATACTTCAGGTGCAAACTTTGTTTGCTTACACTTGGATAAAGGATTAAGCCAAGTATAAAATCTCTTGGTATCTTTAATTTATAGACCTCAATCCCATCAAACACCTCTGGGATGAATTAGAATGCTGAATTCGCTTCAGACCACGGCCATCACCAGTAGTGGGGGATAGCTTTGCACAAGGAATGGCAGAACATTCCTGTTACGATGTATCAGAAATTAATTGACTGCATGCCCCAAAGGGTAGTTGCTCTCATTTAGGCCCAAAGTACCACTTGGTACTAGAAATATAATTAAAATGCATTTCTTTTACCCAACACAGCGTATATTGTTAATGCAGGGAGTGTTAGGATTTTACAATTCAGTATAATAAATATGTCAGTTGAATAAATCTCCCACGATGAGTCTGCTGACTCCATGGAAGGTGTAATAATAATTTTTTCTCTATAAAAATTTAACGTATCATTTATTTTAGTTGAATACAAAGAGTATACAATTGACTCCTTTGTAACCCATACATATAATGAATGTCTTTTTAATATATAATAGTGTTAACACATGGCCTCAAGTAATACAGAGAATACCAGAAATAATTTACTAGAGGCAATTAATGATGTTTAAATTCACCTGAGAAGGTGGAATAAGTGAATATTTCACAGGTGGATTGTCCTTGATTGTCTAATAAAGCTGATAAATTAATACTAAAATTAAAAAAAAAATAACAGAAATATAGAAGTAATACATTCTAAATAATCTTTTTTTTTTTTTTTTTTAAATGAGAAAATTGGGTGCAATGCTATGTGTGCAGTTCACTGGTATATAGTTATCATTAATCTTTCTCCAGTAACAAGAAATTTTCTTTTCATGCACAAGAATATTTGAATATCGCTTGTGCTTTTTTAAAAAAATTATTTTTATATCTCTAAAATAAACTTAAAGATAAGTAAGTATAACTAGTTGCATTTTAAAATTGTCTATCAGTCTGTAATTTTGGAAAATTATACTGAATAAATTCACATTAATTAATTTTGGAAAAAACTACACTTTATTACAGAAAGTGTAATCTTGGTGACACTAACCAGGAATCAGATACAATCATGCTATAGGATGGATTTCATTTCTTGTCATTTCAACTGATGGACATGGTCCAGTCTCTCACTGAAAAATTAATTCAATTATAGTAAAATAATGATTAGATTGAAGAACTTACATCTCTGTCAGGGCGGAGGGTGTCAATGTATTCTTTATGGTCAATAAATCCATCACCATTGCGATCAAATATTTCTGATACTCTCTCCATTTCTAGGCGACTTGTTGGAAATTCTGTAAATACAAGACTCACAATTATTTTGGAATTATAGTCAAATAATTCATTTGTAATTTAACAGACATGTAAGTACTTTACATTCCACATGTAAAGTACTTACATGTGGAATGTAAAGCAGAGTAAATTAAGTACTCTAAACAATGTAGAAGTACTCTTTGACATACACCATTCCAAATTAAACTATTTCAATATTATGCAATTTTATGAACATTACTACTGTTATGAATGAAATGCTTCAAAATTTGCATGTTATGTTTTGAACATACTACAAATAGCTATACATATAAAATTACACAAATAGAGTATTTAATACAAAATAGAATAATATAAAAATAGTGTATTTAATACAAAAACATATATTTCATTCTTGATGAATGCATTCTTGTTATGTAGCCAGCAGTATAATACTATTAGGAAGCTATGAAACAATTTAAACATAGCCAATAAAAAAAGATGTGAAAGGGTGCATAAATAGATATATTAAAAAAAAAGATGTGGATTATTAGTGAAGTTTGAAGTCTCCAATTCTTAAAATTTTGAGAAATTGAAACCATCACTAAAGATCACATTACATTAATAACAAAGGACTTGATTTCAGAATCAATTTTTTTTTTTTTTTTTTTTACAGTCCTAGAGATATGTTCTGAGGTCACTTGTATGTAAAGAATGGGTATGCTCCTAATCTCTGATGGACTGCTATTAACAGGAAACTGATTGTCCAAAATCTGCTGTATTTTGGAAGAAAAATAACCGTTGAGAATAATGCTATTTTTGAAATGTAATTCTTGTTTAACAAATGACCATATGTGCTTCTGTAGGCGAGGATCTTGATAACTGTGTGTTTTTGAGATGGGCAATGAACAGAATCAGGAAGAATATATCCTCTAGTTAATATAGGTTTCCTATAAACAGAAAACCTAACAGACAATCATCAGCTTCCCACTATATTATTATTATTACCCAAGACCCCATGGAGTCAAAGACTCATCTAGGAGGACCTTTTATCAAACGCACAGCTCATCATACCATGCTTCAAACACACTGAAATTCTCTGCAGACACCACACTCTCAGGCAAGCATTCCAATCATTCACAACTCTGCATGAAAAAAAAACTCCTTCTCACTCCCCTACTAACACCCTCTTTATACAGTTTCCAGGGATGACCTCTGGTTCTCCCCTAATCACCCACTATTTTCTGTAGAACCTCTCCAGCACTGAACCTATAACAACCCTTTAATAACTTGTAGTTCTCTATCATATCTCCCCCTCTTCCTCCTGCCCATCAGACTCTGAAAGTTGTATCTTCTCAATCTTTCCTCATACTCGACATTCCAGAGGTTAAAAACTACCTTAGTCAGTCGCATCTGGACCCCTTCCAACATCTCTTCATCCTTCTGAAAACCAGGTGACCAAATCTGGGCACAATAGTCCATGTGTGGCCTAATCAAAGCCTTACATAATGGAACAAGAATCTCCCTACTTCTACAAGTCAGTGTCCTCTGCATCATTCCCAGAAGTCTTTGCGTTGTCTTCACAATTTTGGCTGTGTCCCCTAAATTTCAGATCCTTATCCACTATCACCGCCAGATCTCTTATTTCCTCCATCTCCGACAATATATCCTCATCAAGCATAAATTCTGCATCCCATCTTTATTTTCCAAATTTTAAAACCTTACATTTTGCAACATTGACCTCACAACCCTATTTCCATGTCCAATCACTCAATTTATTCAAGTCTTCTTGTAAGGCCATAACATCTTCTCTACTCTTCATGGTTTGTCCCAACTTTGCATCATCTGCAAACAACTGAATATCTCCATCCAAATCTTCACCTATATCATTAATATACAAGTTAAACAGTAATGGCCTTAAAGAAGACCCCCGAGGCACTCCACTAGTGACTTTCCTTTTCCTGGATATCGCTCCCCCATAATCAACTTGTTGATACCTATCAGATAGCCAGTCTCCAATCCAATATCCAACCCCATCTGCTCTAGTTTGACTGTCAACGTGTCATGAGGTAATCTATCAAAAGCCTTTGCGAAATCCAAATATATTACTGTGTATCGTTCTTCTCTGTCCAAGGAAGCAGTAACTTTATATAAGTAAGTAGATTACTAAAGCATGACCTCCCTTTAGCAAATCCATGCTGTCCATCAAAGATAATATCATTGTTGTCAACCCAATTCTGGATCCTAGTTCTCACAAGCTTCTCCAACAACTTAACCACAACACCTGACACACACAAGCTTCTCCAACAACTTAACCACAACACCTGACACACAGATAGGCCTATAGTTTGATGCTTGAGTTCGATAACCTCCTTTATGAAGTGGCACAATCTTGTCCTCCTTCCACTCCTTAGGAACTTGACCCAGTGCAAGACTGGTATTAAAAAAATATGTCAAGGCTGGTGTCAACTCTCTGGCACATTCCTTCAAAATACATGGTGATATATTATCAAGTCACACAGCCTTATTTACATCCAGTTTGTTCAACTCCCCATACACCTCTTGCTCACTTACAGTCAGTCTCTCTTTCCCCATCATCAACTTCTCTCAATCTCTCCATGGTCACATTCACAAGATCAAAAGACCTTTATGAACTGCTCATTAAGTATCTCTGCCACACCTTTTGCAACAGCTGTCTTTATACCATTTTCTCCAGTCAATGTCATTCCTTCCATAATCATTCATAATATTCTCTATCATTAGCTAACTGATGCTCATACTTCACTTTTGCTAGCCTTAGCAACCACGTGAACCTCCTTGCCTGGTCTTTGTAGTCCTCATGGAATTGGTTATTTCTACTTCTCTTATGCTGTGTCCATAATGCCCTTCTTCTCTGTATCACATGCTTTATCTCTTTCTTCATCCATTTCACACCTACCTTATTTAACCTTCTCATCCTTCGAATACATTTAGACATTGCTTCTACTAGACAGTTCTTTAATATCCCCCAAGCTGCATTGATCTCTTTTCCAGCTAACTCCTCATTCCATGCTACACCTGCAAGCTGTCTCCTGAGCTCTTCATAATCCCCCCCCCCCCACTTGTAGTTCCACATGTACCCTTTTCTCACAGAGGTCCTCATACTGCTGGCAACCACCCAGGTAAGGTGGTTGGTCATTCATGGTCACTCTCACCAATTGGTGGATAATTTGACACCTCATTTATAATTACTTCCTCTGATGAGATGACCAAATCCAAGACCCTCAATCCTTGTGTGTCCTCTGTTACGTACTGTCTGAGGTAGTTATTCCTCAAAAACTCAAAAAACTAATTTTCTTTACTTCCAGTTGCTATCTCATCATTCCAGTCTATATTGCCATAATTAAAATCGCCCATTATGATCACTCTTTTCTTATTTACTTGGCTAATTTGATTATACATTTCATAGTTACTACCATCCACATTTACTGGTCTATAACAACATCCAACTAAGTATTTCATTCCATTCACCTCTATCTGACACCATACTGCCTCAAAACCACTGGCATTATTTCCCTCTTGCATCTCTACTTTGTATGGACATAACTCTTTCTCTATCATCAATAGCACTCCACCTCCCTTTTTACCCCTTCTATCCCCATGAAACACATCATATCTTTCCATCTCTATTCCTGTCAGGATATCGTCCTCATCTAACCATGTCTCACTTATTCTAACAATTTTTGTGTGAACAGACTCGATTAGTGTAACCATTTCATCTGCCTTGTTTCTTATACTTCTAGCATTTGCATATAAACACATCAGCTCATTCCTACAGCTAGTTCCACTGATAACACTCATTCAATGTGATCTCTCCATGCTCGACTGCCACCAGTGACCTTCCTCTTTTTGAGATACTACTCTCTATACACAACCCATTGAAACTTAACAGCTAATCAACTATCCAACTCACTAGTCTTTTACCCAATCCCATTTGCTCCACATTAGTTACCAGCTTGTCACATGGCAATCAACCAAAAGCCTTAAAAAAATTCAAGTACACCACTGTTTATACATTAGCATGGATTTGTTAAAGGGAAGTTATGTTTTAACAATTTGCTTGTGTACTAAAACAAGGTGACAAATTGAGTGGATAAAAAAGATGCATATAGATAATAGTGCTTTTATCAACCCATTTCTGAATTCTAACTCTCACCAAAACCTCAGCTACAGTCCCAAACACACAGACTGATCTATAATTGTAGCCTGAGTCTTACCTGCCCCTTTTATGAAGTGGAACAATTTTATCTTCTTTCCACTGATAGTAATAAGTTGATGGTAATCTTCTTTCCAGAAGATTACCATCAACTTTAGTTAATTTCTCATATACTCCCTTTTAACTCCCTATCAGTCTGTTAGCCATATGTCCTTATCAAACAAATCATTTTTCTGACCAGTTCTTTGTATTCCTCATGAAAATGATTATTATCTCCATACTGTGCTCTCTCCATAATGATTTCTTTTTCAGATTGCATGTTTAATCTCTTCATTCATTTATTTTACCTCCTACCTTATTTAGTCCTTTCATCATGGGAACATAATCAGACACTGCTGCTATTAAATATCTCTTGACTTACAAGCAGCATTTGTTTCAATCTACCCAATTCCTTTTTTCCATGCTAGAGGTCACGGTATCTCTTAAATTCATTAGAATTACTGGCCTTCAGCTCTCTATTGTTATTCTGCAAAACAGACACTAGCCAAAGAATTCGTGCAATATACAGAGGCTACAAAAATAAAGATCAACTACCCTGTTCCATTAATCTGGTTTCGAAAGCCTGCTTATTTTCAGATCTACATTGTACAGACTTTCAAAACCAGATTCAATGAAACAGGGTAATTAATCCTTATTTTTGTAGTCTCTGTATATTGCATGAATTCTTTGGCTAATGCCTGTTTTGCAGAATAAAATTCCAACTTTTTTTTGGTGAGTTTCCAGATATCAGTATAAGATACAAAAACTCAACTTCAGATGAAAACCGCTGGTTAAGGTTCTTTGCATGTTGAATGAAAATCAAATTGAGTCTTTCCAAACAAAGGGCAACACTGAAATTAACACACACACACACACACACACACACACACACACACACACACACACACACACACACACACACACACACACACCCTCTCCTCAGAGAATACTTATATGAGTGGTTACAATCCAGGCGATTATCTCAGTATACACCATTACATATTTCCTAAGATAAATGTCCCCCAAGAACTGAATGATAGTTCTGATACTATTTTTATGTTGGAAGTTTTTTCATTTGGTTAGACTATGAATTAAAGAGGCCAAAAAATTATATTCTTGGTTTAATCCTTTATCCAAGTGTAATCAAACAGGTTTGCACTTGAACTAATTTCAGGACTGGAGCAACTAGTATAAAGAAGCTAAGATTTCTCATCACTTTCCTTAGTATCCTATAATGCAAAGCACATTTCCTTGAGAACATGTATAATGCTATGCATTATGGGAATGATCACTACCCAGATGTTTCGACCTTTACTGAGGTCTCATCAGTGGGAGCCAGACCCAGAGGTGATATTATACATGTCTGCAAGGAAATGTGCTTTGCATTATGGGATACTAAGCGAAGTGATGTGAAATCATTAGCTTCTTTATATGAGTTATCCCAGTCCTGAAAATAGTTCAGGTGCAAACTTGTTTGCTTACACTTCAATAAAGGATTAAACCAAGTATATAATCTCTTAGTATCTTTAATTTATAATATAATGAAGTGGATAAACTTCCAACAACAAGTTTGAAAGTGAAGTATCTTCGTGACTGAGCTACTTGTATATAGAAGCTAATGACTTCATAGCAATTGCCATGCTATCCCATAATGGCACACATCCTTTTGGGTGTGTCTAATGCTATACATTAAGGGAAGGGCTACTACCCAGGCTAGTTTTGACTTTTATTGTAGTCTCATCAGTGGGAGCCAGAGGCAGAAGAGATACCAAGGTTAAAATAATGAAAAAGTTATATATTTCTTATATACAATAATAAATTTAGTTTAATCCTTTATCCAAGTGTGAGCAAACAAAGTTTGCACCTGAAAGTATCTTCAGGACTGGGGTAAGGTGGTACTGGTGTTCCAGGGCACTCCTTGCAAAGGTGGAGCAAGCTACCAACATTCCTATCTCAGTATCTCCCATAATACAAAACACATCTCCTTGTGGATATGTCTAATGTTATGCATTAAGGGAAGGGCCACAACCCAGACTAGTTTCGACCTTTATTGAGGTCTCTTCAGTGGGAGCCAGGCCCAAGTGGAGATACCAGGCAGAAGCATTAGCAGGTCATCTCTACCTATAAGAGTTGCCAAATGGTGTGCCACCCTTTTTTAATAAATTGCTCTGGATTTAGAGAAAGATGATATTTATGCCTGGTTCCCACTGAAGAGACCTCAATAAAGGTCAAAACTAGTCTGGGTTGTGGCCCTTCCCTTAATGCATAACATTAGACATATCCACAAGGAGATGTGTTTTGCATTATGGGAGATACTGAGATAGGAGTGTTGGTAGCTTGCTCCACCTTTGCAAGGAGTGCCCTAGTGTTGTCCCACCTTACCCCAGTCCTAAAGATACTTTCAGGCGCAAACTTTGTTTGCTCACACTTGGATAAAGGATTAAACTAAATTTATTATACTCTAACCAAGTGAAAAATAAACTTTCTTATATACAAGTAGTGAAAAGGTGTATCATCTTATTGTTAATACACCTTTTCACTACTTGTATATGGGAAATATACGCTTCCTACATTTCAAGTTTGAAATAATGATTTCAAACTTGAAATCCCTTCTGGGTCTGGCTCTGACCGATGAGACCACAATAAAGGTCAAAACTGAAAAGATTGACCTTTATTGTGGAAATTTTTGTAGAAGTTTGATTGCAAACTTCTACAAAAATTTCCCAACATTATGATTTGGCATTGCATAGCTCATCGTTTACAATTAGCATTAGACAATTCAATAAAAAACATCAAAATAAATCATTTCGAAATATTTATGGATAAATTATGTTTTTTATCATCAATCACCAAAAAATCAATGAGATTAAATACGATTGCAAAAGACCTGTGTGGAGAAATTACCCAGCTTCATGCAAGCATTTTGCATCAAATGATAAATATAAGGGCTTTTTAAACCAACTTCTCAATTTGAAATTTTTAAAAGATCTAGCATTAATGATTGATATCCTACAGGAATTATCATATCTGTCAGAAGCTCTACAAAATTGCAATATAAGTACAGGTAACAATCGTATAACGCGGTACTTATACAACGCGATTTCGACATAACGCAGTCTACAAATTGTAGTATTCCTTGTTGAATGCGGTAGTTATACAACGCGATTTCGATATAAGATGATCTACAAACTGTAGTAACCCTTTATCTTTTCATGTATTTTTCAACGAGCGTTGAAAAATATATGAAAAGTAGCGAATTTATATTAGGGGAAATACCCTTTAGCACGCATGTACGTCAATTGTTTACCATATAAAGTGCTTATTGTTGAAAATTGTCTTCGTTTTCTGCCAGGAAAGAGCATTAAAAATCATAAGCGTGTTAATCTCAAGCTGAGCACTTTATTTTTTGGTGAGTCACATACAATATGCAATGGCTTTTTTTTATGTACAAAATTTATTTTTATAGTAATGATCTGGACGATGACTAGCCTCACAGCAGAAGAGGGCTATTTAGCAATAAAATCACTAACAGGGCAAGGCTGCAGGTGATGATGAAATTCGGCTCCATAGCACAATTGGAAGAACGACGGTACATTGCGTCCTTTGATTAGGAAAGGTCTAAGTTCGATTCTTGTCATGACGGGAGGAATTTTTAAATGGACTTTTTCAGTCAAAGGCGAGTTAGCCAATCTCATACGGAGGTACCAAGGTTTTTTCTCCCGGAAACTCGGGTTCCACATACAGACAAATCGGCCCTTCAGAACACATACAATTTACAGACAAAACATACTAGTAGTGGTGGGCAGTGGATGGCGTTGGTGTAGATGCTTCGTAGTAGAGGTTCGGTGTAGTGATGAAGACAGAGCTGTACAGTGCGTGTCCTCCCGCAATGAGTCTACGGACTCCTTGGAGGTGTCATGAATAATAATAATGCTAAAAGCCTTAAATCGAGACAGCGTTCTTTGGCTAACTCAAGTGTGTCAGGCTGCTTGGATATCTGGGCGAGCACCAAAGCAATGGTAGACAGGCATAATAATACCAGTCTTCAAGAAGGGAGACCAGAAAGACTGCAGTCACTATCGTGGCATCTCTCTCTCTCTGCTCAGCCTGCCTGGGAAAGTATATGCTAGGTGCTTGAAAAGAAGGTGCAGGAGCATAGTTAAATCAAAGTTACAGGAAGAACAATGTGGCTTTCGTCCTGGTAGAAGCACAACTGACCAAATCTTCACTTTAAAGCAAGTCTTCGAGAAATCTTGGGAATATGCCAAGAATGTCTGCACACGTTTTGTGGACTTGGAGAAGGCATATGACCGGGTTCCTCGGGATAAGCTTTGGCAAGTAGTACAGGAGTATTGAGTGGATGGCCAACTGTTAGCTGCCATTGAGTCCCTGTATGAATGCCCAGAGTTTTGTGTCAAAGTCTGAACCTTTCACAGTCTCCGCTGGCCTCTGCCAAGGGTGTGTTCTGTCACCTCTCCTTTTCATAATATTTATGGACTGGATTGATAGGCACAGCTGAGGCAGTGATTGTGTCAGAATTGGAAGATGTACCATTGGACATCTGCTTATTTGCAGTTGACATAGTTCCGCTTAGCTCTTCCACAGATGAACTCCAGCGTACCATGGAAAGGTTTGTAGCTGTTTGTGCAGAAGCTGGAATGAAGATCAGTGTGGCCAAAACTGAAACATTTGTGGTCTCAAGACAACCATCCCAGTGCACTCTACATGTGAGTGGAGTCCCACTGAGCCAGGTGCGGAAGTTTAAATAGCTTGGGTCCATATTCACGAGTGGTGGAAAGTGGGACGTAGAGCTAGATACTCGGATTGGCTCAGCAAGCAGAATATTGCGGGAGCTTGGCCGTTCAGTAGTATTGAAGCTGGAGTTAAGCCAGAAGGCAAAGCTGGCTGTCTTCAATACAGTCTATGTCCCCATCCTCAAATATGGTCATGAGAGTTGGATAATGGCTGCAAGAATGCAGACACGAATCCAAGTGGCTGAAATGAGGTTCCTTCGAGGGGTTGCAGGGCTGACAAGAGTTGACAGAGTCAGAAGCTCTGCAATTCGAGAAACCTTCAATACTCAACCTTTGCTTCTCCATGTTGAGAGATCACAGTTACGTTGGTACAAGCACCTGGTCAGAATGCCACAAGAAAGGCTCTCCCTAGCAGGCCCTCTTTGCCAAGCCAGAGGGTGAGAGACCAAGAACTCGCTGAATAGATTATATCCAAGAGTGGACATGTTTGGGAGTCCCATCAGAACACCTGAGCTTGGTGGCAGAGGATCGTGACCATTGGAAGTTCCTCTTGCAGCTGCTGTCCCCACAACCCAATTAGGAAAGGTTGGCCTTGAAGATGTATGCATGGCCACTTAGAGCGCTTCTGAGATATGGTTGAAAATGAAATTGGTGAATTAATTGATGGGGAAATAGATTTAAATGAGAAGGAACTGGCATGATTAATAGATGACATCGAACCAAATGGCAGGGAAAGTTCTGCCGAAGATTCTGATTGCGATGAATCCATTAAAGAATTCAGTTTAAAGAAATTAGCAGAAGGATTGAACTTGGCAAGAAAGTTATTTTATGTATAATGATCCCTCAACGCAGCACTCCGGAAAATTCACGAGACAATTGAATATTTGCTTAGCTTCGTATTATGAACTTATTAAAAAAATTGCAAGTAAGGTCTTATTACTGACTTCTTGATAACTAAATCAGCTTAAGTATGCAATGAGAATTATAATTTCAAGTGAAGACAATGTCCGGCCATTCATAAATGAAGAACATCTATGAAATGTTAGTTTTGAACAGAGTGATGACAATTAAAATATGCACTCTATTTTGCCTAAAACATTTATGCATTATATGCAATGAAGTTTACATACAATTTATAATTTTTTTTAATTTTATACTATATATTTGTTTCATAGTTTATATGTTTTCATAACTTACATGAATTACCTGAATTAAATAAAAAAAATATTTTTGTTGGATATATCATTGTTTATATAATCTTTAAAAAAAAAAACGATTTCGGAACCTAACCCTAATTTTTCTATGTGATACGAGTCTCACATAACGCGATTTATATAACGCAGCATTTCTTTGGAACCTAACATCCGCATTATACAAGGATTACCTGTATTATAAGGGTTAACTCCTTAATCATGCGAACAATTAATGCAATTAACGATTTTAAAAATTCTGTAGGTTCTTATGAATCTAAAATTGATACCTCATTAAAATCAAAAGAATTTGAAGGAATAGCAATTGAAAGCAAAATCAGATTTCACAAACTACCATGAGAAACATTATTAAACTCTCTTATAATGTCTTTAAAGGATAGATTAATGCAGCGAAGTAATTTTAAACTTAAAAATGCAAATGAGGATTTGGAAGATGAAGAACTGAAAAACATTTTAAATGTATATATTATCCTGAAACATCGAATATGGAAGAACTTATGGTTAGAAGGGAAAAGAAAATAAGATCTTTAAATTTTATTTTGAAATATGAAATTAAAATTAATGATTTTAGAGATTTAGTGGAAATGGCTTTGATTGGAAAGTTACAAAACGAAATTCGCAGCACGGTGAAAAAAGTGATTATGGCAACAACTGCAGTTTGCAGCGCTGAAGCCGAATGAGCTTTTAGTGTGATGAATAATATCGTAATGATGAGGAGATCTTCTCTCACTATAAAACATATTTTGGATTTAATGACAATATGTATAAATGGGAAACCCTTGAATGAATTTAATCCGAATCCCTTTGTCAAATCTTTTCTATAAAATCATCGCTCGGCTATAGATCCTCCTAGAAGAACACAAGATGTGAAGGAGGAAGAAAATAAGGTGTGGCAGCTGTTGTCATAAGTATTTCCTTAAAGTAATTGCTTGTAAATATCAACCTGTAAAGGAGTGAGTTTTTTCTGGGTAAATGTGCACCAGACAGTTTTTTTTTCGTGTAAAATCATCTCGAAAGTAATTTTATTAAATAAAATATTATAGTTACCGTTACTACCATTTTACAAATAAGAATTCACTTTTGGTAATCACATATAAATAAATAGGACTATAAAATAATGCCCCTTGATTGGTACTGTTGATTATCACTTGAAGTATAAAAACAAAAGAGAAATATAACATATTTCAATATTATTATGTTTAAATAGTATTTATTTATTATTTATAGATTGTTTGTCATAAAAACTTCTATCGCAAACAAAACAAATTTATTTTGTTTATAAAAAATGTGGACTATTGCATATGTGTGATTATAAAAGATTTTATTCTTATTATATTTTGATAGTTAAAAAATGTTTTCTCTTGGGGGGGGTAACCCCCTAGGGAGTGCTTCCCCTGGGTGGCAGACAGGGGAGCCCACCATGTATGTATGTCTGTGTTTGTATATGTGTATATGTATATATGGTGGGGTGGTCCGAATATACTGAATAAAGACTCAAGACCAACAGGAGCCATTAGGGGCAATCATCTTGATTGTAAAGGGAAGTGGCACTCCCATGGACCGCTAGCTGGATCTATCCTCTTCTTTTTCTACTTTGAGAAAGATCCACTCACTTTAATCTATCTTTCCTATAAGGCCTTATCAGCCAACTCTTCTTATTTTATGACCCTAATGCTATTAGAGTACTTGAGGGCCATGGGGTCTTTCCATTTCTGGCCTTACAACTATATCCCCTCTATAAACCTTTTCTATAATTCTACTCTAGTCTACTATAATCTACTCTTTCCCCTTCAATATACCCTATTCCTCCTATGGGTTTAAATTTGGAAGAAGGCTAGTTCAGAAACCTCAAGGTAGCAGTCCTACCACTGAACTATTCCAATGTGAGGCTAGTCACCTGACATGGAGAACATAATTCTACTTTTAAGCTGACAGAAAAAGGTAATCGGATTGAATCTATGGAAAATGACCCTGGAATGGAAAAGGTAAAACGAAAATGGAAATGACAAAATATAATACATATAGCAACTGTAATTTAGGAGGAATAGCATATAAAGAAATAGAATTAGACCAAATATTAAATGAAAGAAATTTTAAAATAGCAGTAATCATTGAAACGAAAAAGAAATTAAAAGGAACCACGAGAACTGAAAATTTTAATGTGATATACAGGAGTTGACAGAGACCAAAGAGCACAAGCAGGAGTCATGATTTGGATTCATAATTCCCTTTCAAAACAGTTAAATCATTATAAATTATGTAATGAAAGAATAATAGAAGCTAGAATAAAAATAGCTAGAGGTTATTTAACAATAACCGGTTTATATGCCCCAGAAGAAGGAAGAGAACAGAATAATACTGAATTTTATAATCAGCTACAAAATATATATAATAAAATAAATAAAAATGATTATATAATTTTAGCAACGACCCGAATGAAATAAGCAGTGACCACTACCTCGTTAAAATAAAATTAAGATTACCAACTAAATGGTTACAAGTAACAAGAACAGAAAGAAAATTTAAAACATTTGTTTATAAAACCAGACTATTAAATAACACAAATATACAATGGCTATATGAATAAAGAATTAACCAATATCTAGATAAATAAAACAAAATGAAGAAATAGAAAGGCTTAATATAAAAACAATACTAAATGCAGCAGCATTTAGTATTGTTTTTATATTAAGCAGATGAACCAAAAAATTCAATAAAAGGAAAGAGATATGGGATGATACAATCAAAGAAATAATCAAAATGAAAAAAGAAGCCTATCATAAATGGTTAAGCAGTAAAAGATTAGAAGATGAAATAGAATATAAAAGAATAAGAGCCATAGCTAAAAGAGAAGTCAGAAAAAGACAGAGAATCATGGAATAAATTTGTTTATAATTTAGAACATGATTTATATAAAATAAGACCCAATGTATTGAAGATTTTGAAACACTTAAATGCAGATACTAAAGAAAACATAAAACTAAACACCAAGTTTAAATTAGAATTTCTAAATTTCTACACAGAATTGTAGACTGATAAATATTTTAAAAAAGACAACTGGCAAACATTTAATGAAAATGAAAAGGAAATAACTAAAGGAGAATTAGAAATCAGCTTGAAAGAAACAAGAAACAGAAAATCACCTGTAGAAGATAAGCTAGGTTCAGAACTATATAAATATGCAGGAACAAGATTCAAAGAAAGACTCTTATTATTTTTAAATAAAGTTTATTCATCTAGTAACCCCCCCAATAGAATGGAAAAAAGCAATTGTGATTCCTATCTTTAAAAAAGGTAGTAGAGATGACCCTAAAAACTATAGAGATAAAAGCATACTAAATTCCTGTTACAAAATATATAGCAGAATTTTAAATAGCAAACTAATGAAATGTTCCGAATACTTCATTTTAGAAGTACAGAATGGATTTAGAAAAGGACATTCATGTATAGACCTGGCCTTTTGCCTAAAATTAATACTAGAGAAGAGAATACAATTTAGAAATACATATTGCATTTATTGACTTTGAAAAAGCATTCATCTTAAAAATGGGGTGCGTCTTATATAATGAAGGTAAAGATTGTTTCCTCTTTCCAAAGTCATGCACACTCTCTTTTATGTTCCAAGTCCTTTGTAGGTGGTTAATGGTGCAATCAAATTGATGCATGACCTTCACGTGACTTCTAGCGCGTCATAGGCTAAGAACGGGGAGTCCCTATTCAAGTTTCATAATATCTTATCCGAGTAATCAGTTACCGATGTTTATCAGTATTGAGTCGACATGTTCAGATATTTTGTGTTAGGTTTTAGGTTTTTTCCAGAAAACTGTATTAAATTTCTTGGGTGTGTCTTATACACCAGAAAATACGGTATATACTGACACAAAAAAGGCAAAAACTGGATTTTTCTTTCTGAGCAATAAATACAAAATGTTATATTCAGGCAATGACAACCAAAGAAAAGAAGGATTAGTCATAGTATCCAACACTAAATACGATGCTAATCTTCTTGAATGGCAGGCAGTCTCAAGTAGAGTGATGTGTGCAAATATCAGTATGGGGAACTGGACAATGAGACTTATTTGTGCCTATGGTCCCACAGCAGGAACTACTAAGGTAGAAGTGGAGGAATTTTTTGAGGCTTTACAGAATGCAACTGACACAATGAAAAACAAAAAAGTTGGTCCTTGTTGGGAATCTAAATAGCAGAGTAGGAAATGATTGTCATATAAAAATATTTTGGGAAAATTTAGAGAAAAGAGCAACGCAATTAATCTAGGGGAGACAAGACATCTGGGGTTGATGATTGATAGAAACCTGAAATTAAGGGCACATATTGCAAAGGTGGTGAAGGTAACCCAGAGGATTACTGAAATAATGAGAAGGACCTGACCTGCAGAGATAAAAGAGTTATAATTCCGTTGTATAAGACCCTGATCAGACCACTTAGACTATTGTTCTCAGATTTTGTCCCCAGGATTTAAAGGGGATAAATTAACTACGGAAAGGGTACAAAGGCAAATAACAAAGACAGTTTCAGGACTGTACAATGTTAGTTATGAGGATCGGCTGAGGGAATGTGGACTGTAGAGTTTGGTGAATAGAAGAAGGAGAGGTGATATGATTGAGACTTAAACTGTTGAGAGGTGGTTATAGGGTTGACAATGGGGAGTTCTTTCACTTGGTTGAACAGTGGAGCTGATGAAAAGGGGCCATCCCTGGAAGTTAAGAAAGGAAACTGTGAGCAAGAGGGTGAGGAGTGGTTTCTTTGCATGGAGGGTGGTTGAACCGTGGATGCATTGCCTGATAGAGTGATAAGAGCGAGAAAGGTCAATGGGTTTAAGGAGTGGTATGATAGACTTCGGGTTTCCTAAGAGGGACCTGCCACGATGAGTCTTAATAGACTTGTGTTTCCTAAGAAGGGCCTGCCGCGATGAGTCTTTAGACTCCTTGAAGGCCTAAATAATAATAATAATAATCATGGCAAATACCTGTTGGATTTCTGCTCAGGACATGGACTGGTTATCACTAACACCGTGTTCCAACATAAAAATGTGTACAAATTCACATGGAGAGAAGAGGCAAGGAATAAGAAAAATATCATTGCCTATGTTATTATCGATAGTGATGTTTTCTCCCTGGTGCACAACACCAGAGTGTACAGAGGATTTGAAATTGGAAGTGATCACCATTTAATGTTGAGCAGGATAAAATTGAATTTCACATTGAAAAGAAGAAGATGTAAGAAAGTTTTAAAGCAAATAAAAGTTGAGCAGCTTTCAGATGGGAACTGTAGACTAAAATACACAAACATTATTCAAAAAAAATGAAAGAGTTTGAGAACAGGAACCAAAACTTGTAGATTCAGTGGCAAGCCCTGAAAAAAACGCTGATTGGTTCAGCCAGAGAGGCATGTGGTGAGGTTATCTGCAAGGATAGAAAAATCAGAACTCCATGGTGGACACAGGAATTTAAAGAGGCAGTGAAGGAAAAGAAGAAAGCATATCAAAAGTTCCTGGCAAATAAGTCAGCTTGTACCTTAGACAATACAGAGATAAATGTAAGAAAGCTAAACCCTGTGTAAAACTAGCTAAACAAAAGTCATGGGAAGACTTTGGTAAGAACATAGAAAATAAATATCAAGAAGGTGGCAAGATGTTCTGGAGGTTATTGAAGAAGCTTAGAAATGGAAGAAAGAGTGCTGTAAAAGGAATTAGAGATGATAAAGTGAAAACTGGAGAAAAAGATATCCTTGAAGTATGGAGTAATTACTTAGAAAAATTGCTAAACAAAGCAAACAGTGATAGCACAGTGGTATAAAACACTCAACAGGAATGCAGTCAGGAATACATGAATACTTGAAGTAGAAAAAAGCCATCAAAGGCCTGAAATGTGGAAAGGCAGCAGGAGTAGATGATATTCAGCCAGAAATGCTCAACTATGGAAGTATAAAAGTCTTACAGTGGCTGCACTGCATAGTTCATAAGGCTTGGACAGAGGGATGAATTCCGGATGATTGGAATGGAGCTCTCATAGTACCCATATATAAAAAGGGAAATAAAATGCAATGTGAGAATTACAGAGGTATTTCCCTACTAAGTTCCTAATAAGATTTACACAAGTATACTTGATAAATGGTTGAGAAGGATTGTGGAAGAAAAACTTGGTGAAAAAAAAGCCAGATTCAGCCAAATTGAGGCTGTTAGGATCAGATTTTCCCTTTACGACAAAAAGTTGAGAAATCATGGGAATATAACAACGATCTGTATTTAAGTTTTGTAGATCTGGAAAAGGCATATGACAAGGTGCCAAGAGAGAAGCTATTTATAATGTTACAGTTAATGGTGTCAATGGGGCATTATATCAAGCAATACTTAGTCTTTATTTGAACTGTAAGTCAGCAGTTAGAACTGAAGGAAGTAAGTACAGGAAGACGGTTTAATGTTAAATCTGGCGTAAGACAAGGATGCACATTATTCCCTCTGTTATTCATTGTCTATATGGATCACATTATAAAGGAAAGTGGTATTAAACCTGATATCAAAATTGGAGATGTTAATGTCAGCTCTGTGCTTTATGTCAACGTTTCTCAAACTTCAGATATCCGCATACCCCCTTCTTAAATTTTCATTATTGCCAAGTACCCTCTTATCAGATAATAAATAAATAAATAAATAAAGAATATTTCACTGAAAATGTCTATTTTATTTTAATTACTATGTTCATGTAAACAAAAAATATAACTTATTTTTAACAGAACAAAATTTGGAATAGGTTCCTCTTCGTTTCCCATCCATGAAAATCCGCATTTCAAGTAATTCATATCATACTTATGAAGATTTTTCATGTTCTTCCTAGTTGGTTCTCTAGAGATGTCAGATGACACATCCTTATCAATTTCATTTGATCCAGATGCAATAGCAAAGTTTTCTTGTTGCTTACAGCTACTTGTATTTGCTATATTGCTCTCTTTTGTGGGTTTTATAAATCTAATCTTTAACCAATGATCCATACTTTAGAATTTGAAAGCTAAAAAAATTACCATATTTACTCGAATATAACTCGGACTTTTTTCCCAAATTTAAAACTAAAAAATTGTGGTGCAAAATACATACGGAGATTTTCGGAAACTAGAGTTTTCAGAAGAAAAACTGAAAATGGTGTGACTTACCAAGAAGCTGGAAGTTTATTTTTCACTTGGTTAGACTATAATAAATTTGGTTTAATCCTTTACCCAAGTGTAAGCAAACAAAGTTTGAGCCTGAAAATATCTTCAGGACTGAGGTAAGGTAGTGCAACACCTGGAAACTCCGAGATACTGAGACAAGGAGTGATGAGTGCTTGGTCCACCTTTGCTCGGAGTTGCCTGGAGTTGCACTACCTTACCTCAGTCCTGAAGACATTTTCAGGTGCCAAACTTTGTTTGCTTACGCTTGGATAAAGGATTAAACTAAATTTATTACAGTCTAACCAAGTGAAAAATAAACTTCCAACATCTTTCTATAAATCCAGAGTAATTTAATAATAAGGTAGTACATCTGTTGGCAACTCCTATAGATAAATATGACCTCTCCTATTGTTTTTTCCCTTAGTATCTCCATGTTTGGGACTGCCTCCCACTGACAAGAACTCAATAAAGGTCTTGTCTGTGGGAGGCAGACAAGACCTTTGTTGTCTTGAAATCAGTCTGGGTAGTGGCCCTTCCCTTAATGCATAGCAGTATACATGTCCGCAAGGACATTTGCTTTGCATTATGGAAGATACTGAGACAAGGAGTGATGAGAGCTTGGTCCACCTTTGCTCGGAGTTTCCTGGTGTTGCACTACCTTACCTCAGTCCTGAAGATATTTTCAGGTGCAAACTTTGTTTGCTTACACTTGGATAAAGGATTAAACTAAATTTATTATTTTACCAAGAAGCTCCTACTCGCTATCGCTACTTTTGGCATCGAGAACAGTTTCCTTGTGTGCATCGTCAAAGTCATCTACCCAAATAGCATCTTCTTTCCCATTATTTCAAGCAAAAATTACCAGTAATTTACAAGACTTGCGATACACAGAGCAGCTATGAAGAAGTGCATATGATTGGTGCAGTATTAACAAAAGATAGAGTGAATCAAAGACAAATCAGCATTTCAACAGTTGAGTTGAAATGCTAATTCCCTTCAACCGAATTCCATAGTATCTGAAACAAATTCACCATATATTTCTTAAGTTTAACACGTACATGATGGGGTGGTGTCAAGCAAAACCATATGTTGCACTGACAACATATGGTTTTGCTTGCATCTATACAGCAGTTTCTGTTGGAGAGAAGATGTGATTCATTAGTTAGTGCAATTAGAGGCAACTGAGATAAAAATGGCACTATTTGTTGAGAAATATAATGATTCCATGCATTAATGATGCATAGCCAAAAATTGCCATATACACCCTTGAAGATCTTTTGCGTACCCCAGGGGTACACATAGCACACTTTGAGAAACACTGCTTTATGTGGATGATGTTATACTTCTAAATAAATCTGCTGCAAGTCAGCAAGATTCCCTGACTAAATTGAATAACTGTTGTAATAGATTTGGTATGAATGTCAGCAATAACAAGACAAAGAATGAAAATAGGCAGAAGCATTGAATATATCAACTGAATTGTGAATGGAGAACCTACAGAATAAGTAAAAATTTCAGCTATTTATGCATGATTTTTAGTGTAGATGGTAAATTAAATATGGAAATAGACAGCAGAATCAACAAAGCTGGTATGGAATAAAGTCAACTGAATAAATTTATAAATTTATATGGAATAAGAGAGAAATTAGTCAAAACATTAAATTAGCTGTATACAAGACAATGTTGAAACCAATTTTAACTTATGGATCTGAGAGCTGGGTCAGAAGTAAAACACTTACCCAAAGACTAGAGACCACAGATATGAGTCCTGAGAAAGATGAGAGGCATGAACAGATGGCAACAATGTCAATAGCATATTAATTAAAAAAGAGGATATTAGGAAAGAACTTGACATTTTCAGCATCCAGGAATGCATTAGCAGAGCTAATCTCAGGCGGTATGGTCACTTGAACAGAATGAGAGAGGAAAGATTAGCAAAACAGGTGTTCTCTGCCAGGTTAGCAAGAAAAAGACCCAGAGGAAGACCAAGATATAGGTGGATTGATACAATAAAAAGTCCTTAGAAGATATATAACATCTGATAGTGTTGGAGTCTTAACAGGTAACAGACTGATTTGGAGGAAAATTGTAGATAATATTGATGTAAATTTTTCATGTAGTACAATCATATCCTGTACACCCCTTGAGGATACATGGTAGGAATTTGATGACAATGATGATGATGATGATATATATACCATATTTGCCAGCACATAAGATGCCTTTTTTTTTCTTTAAAAATAGGTCTGAAAAACAGGGTGCGTCTTATACGCCGATACTCAGTTTTTTTATTACTATCATTTCTGGAATTTTTCTCTGTTCTGAGTTATGCAATTTCTTTCTTGCTTCCTTGCGGTGTGTGAGAGCATTCTGGTTACGTAGAAAAGCGGGACTTTCATTGTCTACAAAAATGATTATTCATCAAGCGAAAGCGATAGCTGCTAACAGAGGGATCACTAACTTTACTGGATCAACAAATCATCGATTTGTGAGTAATGCAAGGAAACAAGAATCTTTTGAATTTGCGGAAATAGGAAACATGGACGAGGTTCCGCTGACTTTTGATGTGCCCTGCCCTTAAACAAAATTGTAGATTCCAAGGGCACAAAAACTATTACTGTTAAAACTTTGGGGCATGAAAAAAACTCACTACATGGTTAGATTAGCTATTTGTTGAAAGTAGACCTACTTATTACTGTATATTTGAAATATTTTAAATTGATTATAATATTCAGTGATAAAATTTTTTTCCTAAAAAATTTGTACGGAAAAGGGGGTGTGTCTCATGCCCCAGCAAATAAGGTGTATATATATATATATATATGTGTGTGTGTGTGTGTGTGTGTGTGTGTGTGTGTGTGTGTGTGTGTAATATTTCATTAATTTTAAAATTTGTTTATTAATAGCTCTGTGCTAGAAATTAGATTATCAATAACTAAGTTCTTGTCTCTATAGCTCAGTCGGTATAGATGAAGCTGTTTGGTTGGAAAAAACTGGGTTCGATTCCCATTTGTGATGCGAGGAACCTTTATCTCTGATCTCTTTCAACTAAAGATGAGTTAGCCAGTCTCATATGGAGATAGAAGGGTTTTCCACCAATGAACTCAGGTTTTTCATCCCTCAGAGCAGGCACACAGGCCTTGTGAACACATAGATTGTGGTCGTGAATACTTATGACCCAAGCATAGACCTGATTTGTCAGCCATGTGCCAGTCCCAAGCCCAGATAAATGGTGGGAAATAGGAAGCAATGGTGAATAGGGTTTGGCGGTTTTTAAAAACGTTTTTTTTTTTTTTTGGGATACATTTGTAAAATTCAAAAACCCATATTTAATTTAAAAACCAGTTTTAGATACTAGAATTAATATGTAAAAATTAATTATTTAATAAAAACGTAACGTTTTGACTTGAAATTGCCTCGGGCACAAGCATATGGTAGTAAAACTAATCTTCATGAGTCAGGAGAATGTTTGACATGAAAATCGACAAATGCAGTTGCAGCAACCAATGATGGTGCCACTTTATGAAAAAATTTGGCCAACTATCACCTATAATTAATCAACTATGCTATTCACATGCCATACACTTAGCAGTTATTGATGTGTTATATAAAATTAAAGAAATTGCTGAAATCGATGTATATGTTACAATGAAATATCAGAAGATGATGTAGAGTGTAAAGATGACTATGGCGAGGATTTTTTAGATTCTCTTGATTTAGGTAATGATTATGAATTCCCTATGTTGTCTGACAATAACAAACAATCGATTTCCCAAAATTAGAAAAATTTGCAAATTTTTTAGCCACTTAGGCCATAGGGTGGCAAGATGTAATTTTATTAACAAGTGAAGGTATATTTATTTTTTCAGTTCATTAAATGAACTAAAAAATTTAAAGACTGAAATTAGTTCCAAATTATTAAATGCTTTAGAAATACGAATTCAAGAAAGAAGACAAGTTGGATGGGTAACCCTTTTGCTATATTTTCAAAATCCACAAAACATTTCAACAAAGAAATCTAGTGTATTTCCACTAGCTTCAAAACTTGATATTATTAAGTTATCTGGAAAAATATTGTCTAGAAAATTCTTGTATGGAAACAGATTCTGATGATGAATATATCAGAGACAGAGAAACTATTAATCAGGGCAATGCTCTAAAAGAAACCATGGAAAAATCAGTTCATAGGTTTCTTGAGGAACCTGAAGAAATAATATCAAATCCGAAGACACTAAAGGCCAAATTTTCTGTATTTGAGGCAACCAATAAAAGAACACAGAATTTAGATTTATTATTTGATCTCCTGAAAATGATAAAACCAAGTTCATTAGCTATTGAGAGAATATTTTCTATTTCAGGCTATTTTGTTTCTAAAATAAGAATAAGGTTAAGTAATCGTTCAGCAGACGTGTTATGTTTTTTGAAATCATATTTCCTGATTTCAAAGTGAGATATCAGAAGATGACTATAGCGAGGATTTTTTAAATTGTCTTGATTTAGAAAATTTAGTATTTTTCATGAAGAAAAAAACTAAATGAAATAAAAATTTATAATTTATATTTTGTATGATTTTAGTTACTTTAGTTTTTTTTTATTTGGTTTTGTATGGAGTATATTTTATTTTGTTATATTTTTTTAGTTCCATAAATATTAAATGAACTGAAAAATTTTAAAATAAGTATAAATATTTTTTGTACTGTTTTAATTATATATATATATATATATATATATATATATATATATATTTTTTTTTTTTAAAACTCCGAAAACCGGTTTAGCCATTTTTTTTTTTTTTTTGGAAATACTGGAATTTGAAAACCGGTTTTTGGGTAAACCCTAATGGTGAACTACCCTGTAAAAATATTACCAGAAACACTTGGTGGTAAGATTACTTGCCTACAAAGTTACCAACAGTCAGACATGAGTGAAGGGTTAAATCATCATCACCTATTTTTTGGCTAATTTTCTACTAGCTAAAATTTTACATTTTACACAGGGAGTGTTTCCAATTTCGGAATCTGAAATCTATTACTAAATTATATTTTTCTGAGAAAATAAATAACACTGCTAGGTCTATCAAGGCTTCTAAAACTGTACTGTTGCTTTGCAATTTGAATATCTCAGTCATTATTCTCATTTTTAGAATAATTATCTTCAATTTTTATATAGGGAAAATGTTTCATATCTATGCAATAAAAAAATCTGTGTTATCAATTCCCCATCCCCCCCAAAAAACAACAAAAGTCTCAGATGTTACCGCATCTGCAGATGGTTGCATTTCTGAAATAGATATACTAGCTAATATCTTTTCTGCATAGCAGTTGCCGGCCTCAAAACTGATATTACCACCACTATTGAGAAATAAAAGAAAGCTGACTTCTCATAAGGCTTGCTCAAGAGCTCTAATATCCCAGTATATATTATTATTAGTTGGGTACTCAGAAGACTCATTGAAGGACATCTACACTACCTTTATATGCACAATACCTATCATACCTCTCCTTAAACTCATTCACTGTCAGGGTATCTGCAATCAATTCTGGTATTCCATTCCACTCACTCACAACTCTAAGTAAAAATGTAGTCCACACACACCATTACTAACCACACTCTTATACAACTTTCAGGAGTGACTCCTAGTTCTCTCTCTGTTCATCGTGTATTGAAAAATTTCCTTTGTGTCAATCTTATAGAAACATTTTAATAACTTAGAAGTTTCTATCAGGTTCTCCCTTTTCTGTTTGTGAGTTGCAACTAAACTTTTGCAACTCACAAACCTGCAACCAATCCTCACAGGAAACATTCCACAGACATATCACCAGCTTAGCCACTTGGCTTTGAATACTTTCCATCATCTCCTCATCCCTAAAAACCAAAGTAACCAATTCAAGTCAAGATGTGGCACAATCACAGCCTTAAAAAGAGGATAGGAGGTTATTTACCTCCTAATCCTTTCAGCAATTTTACCAACTTCTGCAATACACCCTTTGAACTTCAACTCTCTGTTCACCATTATCCACAAGTTCCTAGACTCAACAATTTCCTGAAATCCAGTACCATAAATGTGATACATGGTATTTAACATTTCCAGCCAAAGTGCATAACCTTACATTTTGTAACATTAACTTGACAATCATTATCATTCACAACATGGCCAATTTATTTAAGTAAATCTTGCAGGATGTCTACATCACCTTTATCAACTATTGCCCCCCCCCTCCCCCCCAGTTTTACATCTTGTTTTGTGAGTGCATACAAGAAATGAGCATGTGCATCATGTGGATTGCAGGAGAATAAAGTAACTAACATTAACAGTATAAGGCAATCCACATGATGCACATACTCATTTCTTGTATGCACTCACAAAACATTTCCAACACTCTCTCTCTCTCCACTCTTGTTTTCATACCATAAGCCACTCACCCTTGAACAAATCAGGAAACATGGAGCCTGGACTTTCTCAGGCACAATAGAGTACAGAAACTAACAGAGAACAAAGAAAATAATACACAAAGAGAGAGAGGAGGGATAATTTTCAAATGAACATTGCCAAATGACAATATTTTGAAATATCTTGTAAGATATTTCATTCTTGAGAAGCTAACCAACAACAAATGCAATGATCTACAACATATATTTTAGCAATTAGTACTGAAACTGGATTATCAAAACAACCTATATGCTATTATATTGTGATATATTAAAAACTAAATAAAGAACTTAACTTCCTTGCATTTTATTTCTATTTCAGGCAAAAATTTACTTACTAGATTTAAGAATGCCTTCTATAAATTCTTCTCTTGTCACTCTTCCATCATTGTCCTTATCAATTTTTCTAAATAAATCCATGACTCTAGATTTCTTGTTGTTCAGCCAAGCCAGAAACTGCAAAACAGTGAACTATACTCTCAAGCAATATTATCTACTATGAACAATAAATAAATAAGTTTACAAAACACTAACACAAAAATCTGATATAAGGATAAAACCAAGGATATAATTTTTTGGCATCTTTAATTTATAATATAACCAAACTGAAAAAGTTTCACCATCTGTCTCTCTAATTCAGAGTATTTTCGTAATAAGGTGCGATACCTTTTACCTCTACATTCAACGTTTCGACCTTTATATCAAGGTTATCTTCTGGAGCATATGCACTATATACAGAGAACAAGCTACACTACAATCTATCTGGTTTGTTAAAGTTACTGACCAACTTACAACAATTGTTGGCCTGACCTCTAGTGAGGAAAAAAAAAAGAATATACATCAACGCTAGAGTCCGATTATTAATATTATCTGTTGGTTGTAGAATTACATTGGACACAACAACAAGTCTATGTGTATATATATTTACAATATGATTATACATGTACATTCCAATCAGTTAGTATGGAAGGGTTTCTAATACTAGCTACAAGTTGGCTAGAGTCCTGACTTATGTTGGATCTAATGTATTAGGTAGGCTGAATGTGTGCCATCTAGATTCTTGGACTGTTCATGCTGCCATTGTTGTTGATATTTGGGTGGTTTATCAGAATTTTGCAGGCTTCCATAAATTTCCTTTTGTACCAGGTTTTTGTGTGGTGTAAAGAGCGGGTGCTTTTCCAGTCAATTTGATGTAAGGTGTTGAGTGCGTGATCTGAGAGGCCTGCTTCACCATAATGTGTCTTATGTGTTCTTTCTTACGTATAGAGATTGTACGTCCTGTTTCACCAATGTATGGTAAGTTACAGGTGCAATGTATGCAATAAACTCCAGGATGTGCCAATGGGAGGAGAGGGTCCTTAGAGGAGTTGAATATGTTCTTAAGTTTAGTAGGCGACTTAAAGGTGTCATTGAGGTTATAATGGTGTAGGATTCTGTTGATTTTTTCCAATAACCCTTTAATGTATGGGATGGCTATGGTTTTACTGATCTAGATTCTTTTTTGTCGATGTTTTATGGAGTATTTTATTGATAGTATTTTTTGTTATAGCCATTATTTATGAATGTGTCGCAGATGATTTTTAGTTCTTGCTTCAGGGCTTGCTGGTTAGAGCAAATTGTTATGTCCCTGTTTTTAGAGTGTTAATGACTCCATATTTTTGTGATGGGCAGTGGTGTGAATTAGCATGTATGTATTGACCCATGTGTTGGTTTTCGGTAGACTGTGAAGGACAGACTGCCTGAGAGAAGACGCGTGACTAGTGTGTATAGGAACGGGAGCGAATTCTCATTTTCAATTTCGATGGTAAATTGTATGCGTTCATGTTGTTTGTTCAGGTGGCTAAGGAATGTGTTTAGTGTTTGTCGCTCATGCAGCCAGATGGCGAACCAGAATTTGCTCTAATCAGCGAACCCTGAAGCAAGAACTAAAAATCATCAGCGACACATTCATAAATAATGGTTATAACAAAAATACTATCAATAAAATACTCCATAAAACATCGACAAAAAAGAATCTAGATTACAGTAAAACCATAGCCATCCCATACATTAAAGGGTTATTGGAAAAAATCAACAGAATCCTACACCATTATAACCTCAATGACACCTTTAAGTCGCCTACTAAACTTAAAAACATATTCAACTCCTGTAAGGACCCTCTCTTCCCATTGGCACATCCTGGAGTTTATTGCATCCACTGCACCTGTAACTTACCATACATTGGTGAAACAGGACGTACAATCCCTATATGTAAGAAAGAACACATAAGACACATTAAATATAATCATTTTGGTGAACCAGGCCTCTCAGATCACGTGCTCAACACCTTACACCAAATCGACTGGAAAAGCACCCGCTCTTCACACCACACAAAACCTGGTACGAAAGGAAATTTAAGGAAGCCTGCAAAATTCTGATAAACCATCCAAATATAAACAACAATGGTGGCATGAACATTCCAAGAATCTAGATGGCACACATTCAGCCTGCCTAATACATAAGATCCAGCATAAGTCAGGACTCTAGCCAACTTCTAACTAATATTAGAAACCTTTTCATACAAACTGGTTGGAATGTACATGTATAATCATATTGTAAATATATATATATATATATATAGTTGTAATTAGGATTAACTCAGGATGTATACATTTATAAAATTAAAATTTAACTGACTAGAACCCGAGAAAGTATAACAAAAACCTTTAATAAATCAAGACTAGTTTCATCGGTGTTCCGACTTCTTCAGGATGAGTAAAAAATAACATAAGACTTATAAAAAATAACAAGGTAAAAAACATGGACTTTCCAACTTAATAAAAAGAAGCAGAATAGTAACAGTCATATTTGAATAGGTGACCACGTGCTACTGTTGGCATGAGTTGAATGCGTGAGACAGCTAATTTTAGAGCGCCAGTATTGGATTACTGCGCTATGGGAATCAGGCAAATTGTAGCTTAGATTGTTGTTCAAGTGTGAAGGGTCCAGAACTATTTCTTTTGATTCTATAATTCATCTTTCAAATTCATCCTTGCATAAATATAAATTGGTTGTGCGGTCCCAATCAACTTGGTGTGGCCGTTCTTTGAGGTTAGAGTTTGCAGAGAAGAAAACATGACTGGAAAGGGCGCTTGCTCGTGTTCTACTGTAGGAGATGTCACGTCTATGTTCCTCAAGATGAAGTGAAACAGATTTATCTGTCTGGCCAAAATAAGGTTGACCACAGTCGCACATAACTTTATAAAAACCAGGAAAATGCAGTTGATTGTGTTTTGGTTTTGGTCGACTCAGAAAAGAATGAAGTTTTGGCAGAGTAGTATAGTCGGTCTTCATGTTGAATTTCTTATTCTTAACCTGATACCTATTCTATTCTAGAAAGTGATACCGCAAGAGAACTTCATAACCATACAATCTTCTGAACTTCCTAGACATACAAGACTATCTCTCTGCTCTCTCTCCATTCCCTCATTCCTCGGTTGTACAGCCTGCCTAAGATACACAAGGCTGACACTCCTTTAAGACCTATTGTGGAAGGTATTGACTCACCTACGTACAATCTGTCTAAATATCTTGCAGCTTCTTTAAAACATCTAGTTGGCAATTCCTCCTCCTTCATCAACAACTCTGAAGATTTCATCTCAAAAATAAAAAGTTTAAATCTCATAGACTCTGATAGAATGGTGAGTTTTGATATCGTGTCTTTTTTTACGAATGTACCTACAGATGCAGTTCTGACTCTTCTTAAGGACAAGGTTTCTAAGAAAATATTTGCACTTCTAACTCACTGCATCAATTCCGGCTATTTCTGCTATGAAGATAAAATATATAAACAAACTAGCTGGTTAGCTATGGGAAGCCCTCTATCCCCAGTCTTAGCTAACATTTTTTCAGAAGATTTTGAAGAGAGAGCTATTTCTATAGCTACTTTAAAACCTAAACTATGGTTACGCTACATTGATGACGTCTTCCTTATCTGGGAACATAGTTTAAAGGAACTTCAAAACTTCCTAAACCATTTAAATAATGAACATCAGAACATTAAATTCACATCAGAACTAGAGATTAATGGCGTTCTCCCCTTCTTGGATCTAAAGATCAGTAGATTAACTCACTGTCTTAAAATTTCAATTTTTCGAAAAACCACCCACACTAATAGATATTTGCATGACTTCTCATCACTTCCCTCCTCAGAAACTGAGCATCATTTCCACCCTAGCCCATCGAGCAAGATGTCTCACTTCCACAGAAGAAGACCTTCAAATAGAGCTTAACTTCCTGAAAAACACCTTCTTAAATAATGGATATTCATCTCGTAACATCATAAAATGTTTGAGACCATGCCAACAACCTTGACAAGAAGATGAATCCAACCCTATCACTCATCATATATACAGTTACCCTTTATCAGCTCTCTTACCCCAAAACTATCTAGGATTATGAAGAAATTCAACATGAAGACTGACTATACTACTATACCAAAACTTCGTTCTTTTCTGAGTCGACCAAAACACAACCAATTGCATATTCCTCATGTTTATAAAGTTATGTGCAACTGTGGTCAACCTTATTCTGGCCAGACAGATAAATCTGTTTCACTTCATCTTGAGGAACATAGATGTGATATCTCCTACAGTTGAACACGAGCGAGCGCCCTTTCCAGTCATGTTCTCTTCTCTGCAAATTCTAACCTCGAAAAACGGCCACACCAAGTTGATTGGGACTGCACAACCAATTTATATTTATGCAAGGATGAATTTGAAAGATGAATTATAGAATCAAAAGAAATAGTTCTGGACCCTTTACACTTGAACAACAATCTAAGCTACAATTTGCCTGATTCCCATAGCGGAGTAATCCGATACTGGCGCTCTAAAATTAGCTGTCACACACATTCAACTCATGCCAATCTGTTCAAATATGACCGTTACTATTCTGCTTCTTTTTATTAAGTTGGAAAGTCCATGTTTTTTACCTTGTTATTTTTATAAGTCTTATGTTATTTTTTACTCATCCTGAAGAAGTCAGAACACCGATGAAACTAGTCTTGATTTATTAAAGATTTTTGTTATGCTTTCTCGGGTGCTAGTCAGTTAAATTTTAATTTTATATATATATATATATATATATATATATATATATATATATATATATATACACATAGACTTGTTGTTGTTGCCAATATAATTCTACAACCGACAGATAATATTAATAATAGGACTCTAGCGTTGTTGTATATTCTATTTTATTTTATTTTTTCACTAGAGGTGAGACCAACAATTGTTGTAACGTTTGGTCAGTAACTTTAACAAACCAGACAGATTGTAGTGTAGCTTGTTCTCTGTATATAGTGCATATGCTCCAGAAGATGACCTTGATATAAAGGTCTAAATGTCGAATGTAGAGTTTAGTTATATTAAACTAAAGTTTTACTCAAAAATGGCATTTGTCTCCATAATTTTCAAAAATGTACTTGGATCACCGTTCAAGCCTAAAAGAAAGGATGTGATACCTTTTGGCCACTTGTATATGAAAGTATGACTTCTGCATTACTTCAACTTTTTTGTCCTTCTACATCTGGCTCCCAATGGTGAGACCTCAATAAAGGTCAAACCATTCTAGGTAATGACTGTTCTCATAATGTTCATAATGATATGTGCTTTGCATTATAGGATACTAAGGGAAATGATGTGAAGTCATTAGCCTCTATATATGAGTTACCCTGTCATGAAGTTACCAAACTTTGTTTGCTTACACTTGGATCAAGGATTAAACCAAGAATATAATTTCTTACAGTGGCATAGCTGGGATGGGGGGGGGGGGATCGCCCCGGGTAGCACTTGGAACCTTTTTGAACTTTTGCAGTTAATTCTAAAATACAGTCTCGAGAACTCAGTTGCAAATATTGTAATGCCACTGCGAATTTTTCTCACAACTGCTGTAAGTGTTGCTAGTTGTGAGAAGAGTTTTTCTAAATAAAAAATCTGGTTAAGAATTACCTACATTACTATAAAATAGACTTCACCAATGTCATCGATGATTTTGCAAACAGAAAAGCAAGAAAAATAACATTTTAGAATGTTGAAATTAAAAAGTTTTACTTCAAAAATAAACATAGCGTTTTAATTTATTTCCCTATAAGTCGTTTTAACTTTTTATAGTATTTTTGGTGTGTATTGAGAGGGGCAGCAAATTCAGGGACTTCCCTGGGCAGCAACAGCTCTAGCTAAGCCACTGATTTCTTAACATCATTAATTTATTTTATTAAATCTGATAAGTTGTGCAATACATCTGCCAAAGACAAAACAGGAGAAAATTGATACGATACAACTACTGAATGAGGGAATATTAAACATTCATTGTTTTTTCTAAGACATGTTTTATAACTTTTAGAAAAAAGACCAGGGAATTAGAAGAATTCTACCTTCAGGATTAAAGATATCCAGGCAGTGCACTAAACTCTATCCACTATGAACAATGAGCCTGTGTGTTTACCTTTCATTAGTGGTATTGGTTAAGGTTCCACTGGCCTGGCTCTCAACCATGTAGAAACATTATGAGAGCAAAAACTTTTCAATGTCATAACAGTCCCATGTCTGAGAGTTGTATTTTACATAAGTAGATTCTCCATCAGTAAGTGAATCATATCTTATGAAGGGAAAAGCTTTAACCGGGAATTATAAAAGTATGGAATGAAAGGATTTTACACATCCATTATTTTTTCAGGGACAAATGTTATGAAACTTAAGCAAGTTTTAGAAACTGACAAAAGAGTGAGAAAACTTCGCATCAGAGTTGCTGTGGTGTTGAACTACTTAAAACAATCAAACTCTACACAGGAACAGGTATGTTCATCTTTTATTAGTGCTTTTGATTATGGCTGGGTGGTTGGTTTTGTTTTTAATAGCATATTAGTATTTATGGCTATAGTAAAAAAATATAAATTGCAGTTGCATAATTAAAACAAAAGAAAATTTAATTTTTTTTTTTTTTTTAGTATAGTTAATATATTTATTCAGTTAATATAAAATCTGCCTGAGTGTATAAAGCTCAGGAAGATTGCTAAAAGTGGTAAAATAACGGGAACAGGTTGCCCTCATTAATAATGGTAAACTAGGTTGCACTCATTAATAAAGAAATGGGAACAGGCAACAAAAAATGATAAACTGTAAAAACACATCCACAGTACTCACAAATAGGCATTGCATCACCCTCTGTATGAAGGAGTGTGATCTATGTGAACTGAAGCAAGATCAACTTTCTTTTTATGATCCCTGAGAAGGCTGGAATGCTCCAGTTTGAATTCATACTTTATATGGTCCAGTTTGTTATTAATCTCACTATTCAATGATGTTTGCCACTTAGATAACAGTTTTTGTTTAATGATTTGCTTGTAATCTGAATAAGTGACTGGAAGCTGAAGACTCATGTTGAAGTTTAATGGAGACAATACAAATCTACAGATAATGATTACTAACTAAATTTGTTTAGCTAATAAATGAACGTGCCAATATTTTGCCTTGGTCACAAGGCAGCTTTATGGGCACAAAGAATATAACTAAGCATGTATATGTAAGCATACTAGAAGGAAGGCTGAATCCTACAGTCCTAACTGGCAGCCTCTATGGATGTGGTGATAGAAATTTGCTGAAATGTTTCCTTAGACCACACCAGTCTATCCACAGAAATCAATTACATTCACAACACTTTTTTGGCGAATGGCTTTCCACTTCAGAAAATCAATGGAACACTCTGACCATCCCCCCCCCCACACACACACCTCAATCCAGAAAATAACAAATCAGTTGCCATTTCCAACATGCAGTGCACCTCAGAAAAAATCTCATGACTTTTTTTAAAAAGATACAACACACGGACTGCCTTCAAGTCTTATCAAAAATCAGTAACCCTAATTTGCTCATCAAAAGATACTCTCTAACAATAGACTATGCATCCTTCGCTCTTGCAAGCTTTTTGATTTTGGACAAATAGGAAGAACTGCCAACATCCATCAGGAGGTACACAGAAACTAGGTGCATTACTTGCACTATAGCTACTCCAGATTTGACCACTATCCCATGGATACAAATCACTAGATCCAATGGGAAAAAGGAACTCTCTTTTATATAGGAACAGATACAAATTAGAGATTATTAGTGTAATCTGCCACAGTATTCATCAATCTGAACAAATCTGGCTGCCTCACTTTACCCAAAATAAGGAAAAAACATTATTTTGAGATCCTCAACGAGTTTCCAAAACTGTGTCAACAGAGGGCGCCAATTAGGACTGTAAGATCCCGTCTTTCTTACTCATCTGTGTTTGCCTTCCTGCTAGTGTGCCTGAGTACATGCACTTAGGTATATTCTTTGGGACTATGAAAATGTCTTGATGACCAAGACAAAATATTAGCATAGTAATTTATTACCTAAATAAATTTAGTTAGTAATTATTATCTCTAGAAATGTTTTCTCCATTAAACTTTGACATGAGTGATATTCAGCATCTAAGTATTCATACCAAACTGGAAGCTGCAGAGGATGAAATGATCTATTTGCAAACTTCTTTTTCTTTAACTAAACATACATGAATATCCAAGTAGAGCTGCCAGATGAGATAACAGATACTAGATCTGAGAGAGAGCACTAGATGCTGTGTGTGAGATGAGTGTGACTTGTGGACCTGAGCAATATATCAATCACGAAACTATATCAATTTCAATTTGATATGGTTTTATGCAATCTCTAAGGCAAGCAATCCAGCAGTATAGTTGCTACATTCCAGTGAGATCCAATTAGATAACATGTTGTGTGAGGGTAGCAGAAGCCCTGAGGCACACCACTGGTCCCCTGCCTCATCCTAGAAATTCTAATTTTCAAGTTTGTGTAAATCTGATTATTCTAATTTGTAGTTATTATTATTACGGATATCTCCATGGAGTCAGTAGATTCATCGCAGGAGACCCAAACTATCAAAACAATATCTATCATATCTCTTCTTGAATTCATTTATAGACGAACTCACAACTGAGACAGGCAATGCATTCCACTCATTCACCACCCTCCAAAGCAAAAAAACCCTGTTCTCACACCCTCGTTAACCACACTTTTCCTTAATTTCCAGGGATGACCTCTTGTTCTTCCATCACTATCACACAACTGAAATATTTCCCCTGCATCAATCTTATAAAAACCTTTTAGTAATTTAAATGTTTCTATCATATCCCCCTCTTCTCTGCCTATCAACCAACTGCAATCCACAAGCTCTCAATCTATTAATGTAGGGAGCATTTTTTATATCACTCACCAACTTAGTCACTCTCCTCTGAACCCTCTCCACAACTTCCTCATCTCCAAGGAATCCTGGTGACCAGACCTGAGCACAGTAATCCAAATACTGTGCTCAGTATTTGGGGAATAATAACCTCTTTATCTCTGGATGTTAGTGTGTTCCTCAATAACCAAACTTTTTTTTTCTATTTTTTTCCCCTCAGTTACTGTGTTGTATTGTCTACGTGCACGTGCCTTTTTTTGTAAGTTTCTTTTGAAGATTGCAACGTGACGTTGCCAAAATATTGGAAATATTTATTAAAGTATAATTTAATTTATATTCGTATCTACGTTGTTCAATTCCTTAAGTTATTTAGTAATAACCAAGTAATCCTATGTGCAATCTTGGACACCTTAGCAATGTGTCCCCTGAATTTTATCTCCCTATCCACCAACACCCCTAAGTCTGTAGCCTCATCAATCTCTTGGAGTATCTTTCCATCGATGTAGTACACAGCTGGTAATCTTTCAATCCCAAAATGATTAACTTGACACTTTTCCACATTGAACTGACATCCATAACCTTTTGCCATTTCACCAGCTTATTTCAATCATCCTGCAAACTCTCAACATCAGCTTGATTTTTCATTGCACGACCCAACTTTTCATTATCGACAAACAACTGAATATCTCCCTTTAAGCCATTTCCTATATCATTTATGTACAAATTAAACAACAATGGCCCAAGAGCAGAGCCCTGAGGCACACCACTGTTCACCTGTCTGATCCTGGACTCAGACAGGTGAACAGTGGTTCACTATCACACAACCTCCATACTCCTCCATACACCACCTTCTGGTATCTCTCCCTGAGCCATTCCCCTATCCATATCACCAGTTTAGTATCCATCCCCATCTGCTCCAATTTGTGCAACAGTGTTCTATGGGGTATCCTGTCAAACGCCTTAGCAAAATCCATAAGTAACACTGTGTAGCCATTTCCTTTGTCCAACTCAGATGTCATTCTATTATAAAAAGTTAATAAATTGCTAAGGCAGGATCGACCTTTAACAAAACCATGTTGGCCCCCTATAGAGTATCATATCCTGATCCACCCATTCTTAAATTTTGTCTTTAACCAAATTTTCCAATACTTTTACCATCACTCCTGAGATGGTGATTTGTCTGTAATTAACCACCACAGTTTTAGAGCTGCCTTTATGCAAGGAAATATTTTGCCTTCCTTCCACTCCCTAGGGATCATACCAGAGTTCAAACTTAAGTTAATTAACCAAGTAAGAGGCATTGACAATTCCTTTGCACATTCACGCAACACTCGAGCTGATATTCCATCTAAACCTACAGCAGTGTTTGCATTTAAATTTTGCAATATACTAAGTACGTCTGATTTCTTAACTTCAATTCTCACATTAGTTATTGCTACAGTTACAGAGATATCCTCACTTGGGTGATAGACTTTTGAAAAGTGATCACTCAGGAACTCTACTATTACATCTAAATTTGTCACCTCAATACCATCAGCACCCACTAAAGTTATCCTTCCGAAGTTATTCTTCCTTTTACTTGCCATGTAGCGGAAGAACTCTTTGGGATTACTCGTGATCTCCTTGGCTAAGGTCTTCTCATAATCTGATTTAGCTTTTCTTACTATGCTGGTAGCCTTCCTACCTTGAGCCTTGTACTGCTCATGGGTGTACTGATCACCTTTCTCCTTGTAAATTCTCCATAACTTTTTCTTTTTTTGCAGATCAAGCTTGATACTACTACTACTCATCCATCTAACACCTACCTTGTTTGTTATCCTGACCATGGGGACACAATCTGATATTGCCTTCCTCAGATACCTGCTGAGTTTAAGGAGGCTGATGTGTGTGCCTCAGCTACAAAAAAGTACTCTGTACACTTCTGCTATATATAATATAGCAGAAGTGTACAAAGTACTTTAGCTGTGCACTTTTGTACAGCAGAAATGTAAAGACATTTTTCTGAGGTAAACCTAAATAATCCATTACTAAGAGTACAGGAAAATATAATAAATTTAGTTTACTCCTTTATCCAAGTGTAACTGGTAATTAATTTACGGAATTCACAACGCATATGAAGTATATTAATTAAAGATACTTTAATGAATCACTTCTATATTTCGGCAATGTCACATTGCCATCTTCGGGAACATAAAGATATGGTATGTGCACTAAGGAACTAACAAAGCAAATGAGGAAGAAAGTGATAAACTAATTCTGTTCCTAAAGTCCTAATGGTGCCCTCTTGCGGGCTAATTTGGTAGTCTTGGCCGTTGGGCTGAAGTTCTCATAATGAAAGTCTCCCAAATTTGGGGCAGTTTCATGCACCCAAATTTGTTGAGGTTAGGAACGTTTTTTAGAGCTGCTGAAGATTCTTTGAACAATCTTTCGTATTTAAACTTGCTGCGATGGATTATTTTTGTTTTCTTCCAACGAATTTTATGGTGGGTATCTAAGGCATGGTCTGCCAACCCAGAGCGGCTGTACTGGTGAAACCGGATGTAGTCTTGGTGTTCTGAAATCCTGATATTTGTTGTTCTGCCTGTTTGGCCAAAGTAGGACAATTTGCAGCTGCAAGGGACCTGGTATACACCAGGTAGGTCTAGGGGAAGTGGTTGGTCTTTGGTAGAGCGGATAAGGGATGCCAACTTTTTATATGGTCTGTAACAGGAAGTAAGGTCATATTTTTTGAGGATATTAGTTATTTTTTCAGAGGTGCCCTGGATGTAGGGGATAGTGATAGACTTGGTGTAGTCTTTATTGTGGAGGGGGGGAGGGGGGGTTGTGGTTATTAGGTTTTAGTATTTTTTGGATTTTCTTGGGGTTATAGCCATTGGCTAAGAAAGTGTTGAGGATGTGGTTTAGTTCAATAGTCAGGGACTTGTCATCTGAGTCACCAGTACAGCCGCTCTGGGTTGGCAGACCATGCCTTAGATACCCACCATAAAATTCGTTGGAAGAAAACAAAAATAATCCATCGCAGCAAGTTTAAATACGAAAGATTGTTCAAAGAATCTTCAGCAGCTCTAAAAAACGTTCCTAACCTCAACAAATTTGGGTGCATGAAACTGCCCCAAATTTGGGAGACTTTCATTATGAGAACTTCAGCCCAACGGCCAAGACTACCAAATTAGCCTGCAAGAGGGCACCATTAGGACTTTAGGAACAGAATTAGTTTATCACTTTCTTCCTCATTTGCTTTGTTAGTTCCTTAGTGCACATACCATATCTTTATGTTCCCGAAGATGGCAATGTGACATTGCCGAAATATAGAAGTGATTCATTAAAGTATCTTTAATTAATATACTTCATATGCGTTGTGAATTCCGTAAATTAATTACCAGTTATGTCTAACCAACGTATAAGTCTTACTACTAGAATCATGATCATCCACGGAGATGCAACCGAACGAAAGGCCCGTCAATACGGCATATTGAGGTTGAAGATATCGAGGCAAATAAATCGTCTGACGTTCCTAAAACGCTGCCGGGATAACAAAGTGATCCCCAATTGTGTGAAATTGAAGCACCGTTTCACTTCCGAGAAAGCTCTACGCATTTATAACCGCACTAGCTTCGCCCTGTTAAGAGAACAAATTACCGCGACGCGCGTTCTCCTTGCCGACGAAAACAAAACCTTACGGGCGCTAGAGGAAGAGCTTTCTAACACACTCGGCCTTGATCTATGGTCTATTCTTCATAACATCTCATGCACATCGGCAAGAAAGGAATTCGAAAAAGTTCGTAGTCGGCACGTGAAGAAATACGAAAACCTGACAAAGACTTCTACTTCTGTACCCCAGCCACCACTTAACACAGTAGTCAACCTCTCGTCGGCAGTTTTAAAGCCTGAAGCACTCACCGCACTTTCACGTGGTCACAATTTCGCCCTAGCTCCAAAAAGGATACCTGCTGAAGAAATCATGATCCAAATAGAGCGTGGAATTCGCAACCTGCCTAACCATATCGCCAACAACGTGAGACTGGATGTAGTCGGTGTTCTCACTAAAGCCAAACCTCCAAAATCCAACTTATCCAAAAACGAATATACAGCCCTACAAGAATTAAAAAACAACAAAAAAATAGTAATCACCAAAGCTGATAAGGGAAGCGCCATTGTGGTACTCAATCAAAAAGACTACAAAGGTAAGCTAAATTCTTTAATACGCGACCGTACTACTTACCTCCCCATTGAATATAATCCGACCAACTCTCAGATTAGAACTATCCACAGACTCCTTAAGAAGGTCACTTCTTGGCCTGTGGAAGTCACCAACAAACTTAAACCTTATAACTCTAGACCCCCCCCGATTATATGGACTCCCAAAAATACATAAACAAAATGTGCCATTGCGTCCCATAGTGGATGGCATTGATTCCCCCACATATAAATTAGCCAAACATTTAGCCAAAACGCTCACACACTACACTGGCAACACACCATCACACATAAAAAACTCAGCCCACTTTAAAGCCAGTATAGAAAACCTCACACTCCAACACACTGACATAATGGTCAGTTTTGACGTCTCCTCCCTATTCACTAATGTCCCACTCAAAGAAACCCTTGAGCTCATCCAAGCCAAGTTTCCTCCCGATATCTCAGCCCTATTTCAGTTCACAATGAACTCAGGCTATTTCGTTTGGCAAGGAAAGTTCTACAAACAGATAGAGGGGACAGCCATGGGTTCACCACTTTCCCCACCCTTGGCCAATTTCTTTATGGAGACATTTGAAGAGAAAGCCTTAAACTCCGCCCCACAAAAACCCACTATTTGGCTTCGTTATGTGGATGATGTGTTTGCTATTTGGCCACATGGCTCAGACACACTCCACTCCTTCCTAACACACTTAAACAACCAACATCCCAGAATCCAATTCACCTTAGAAAAAGAGGAAAACAACACCCTCCCCTTCCTAGACACTTCAATCACCCGCCAGCTTGATGGATCTTTGGTTTTCTCTGTTTACAGAAAACCCACCCACACTGGCAGATACATTCACCAGCATTTCCCCCCCCCCCTCACAACAATATGGGGTGATAAAAACACTATATAACAGGGCAAAATTAATCTGCTCAGATGACAAGTCCCTGACTATTGAACTAAACCACATCCTCAACACTTTCTTAGCCAATGGCTATAACCCCAAGAAAATCCAAAAAATACTAAAACCTAATAACCACATCCCCCCCTCCCCCCCTCCACAATAAAGACTACACCAAGTCTATCACTATCCCCTACATCCAGGGCACCTCTGAAAAAATAACTAATATCCTCAAAAAATATGACCTTACTTCCTGTTACAGACCATATAAAAAGTTGGCATCCCTTATCCGCTCTACCAAAGACCAACCACTTCCCCTAGACCTACCTGGTGTATACCAGGTCCCTTGCAGCTGCAAATTGTCCTACTTTGGCCAAACAGGCAGAACAACAAATATCAGGATTTCAGAACACCAAGACTACATCCGGTTTCACCAGTACAGCCGCTCTGGGTTGGCAGACCATGCCTTAGATACCCACCATAAAATTCGTTGGAAGAAAACAAAAATAATCCATCGCAGCAAGTTTAAATACGAAAGATTGTTCAAAGAATCTTCAGCAGCTCTGAAAAACGTTCCTAACCTCAACAAATTTGGGTGCATGAAACTGCCCCAAATTTGGGAGACTTTCATTATGAGAACTTCAGCCCAACGGCCAAGACTACCAAATTAGCCCGCAAGAGGGCACCATTAGGACTTTAGGAACAGAATTAGTTTATCACTTTCTTCCTCATTTGCTTTGTTAGTTCCTTAGTGCACATACCATATCTTTATGTTCCCGAAGATGGCAATGTGACATTGCCGAAATATAGAAGTGATTCATTAAAGTATCTTTAATTAATATACTTCATATGCGTTGTGAATTCCGTAAATTAATTACCAGTTATGTCTAACCAACGTATAAGTCTTACTACTAGAATCATTTATCCAAGTGTGAGCGAACAAAGTTTGTGCCTGAAAATATCTTCAGGACTGGGGTCAGGTAGTACAACACTGGGCAACTCGTAGCAAAGGTGGACCAAGCTAACATCACTCCTATCTCAGTATCTCCCATAATGCAAAACACATCTCCTTGCAGATATGTATAATGTTATGCATTAAGGGAAGGGCTACTACCCATACTAGTTTCGACCTTTATTGAGGTCTCTTCAGTGGGAGCCAGGCCCAGAGGTGGAGATACCAGGCAGAAGCAATTGCTTGGTCATCTTTATCTATGGGAGTTGCCAGGAAAAAATATGATCAATCGTTTGTTGAAATTGCCTTTCAATAACCATCATATTACAGGAATGATAGAATCAGTATCCAGCAATACCTACTGGGGTACTGTGGATGTGAGTTTGTCAGTCATTGAGTTTA